>NC_068937.1:67872941-68043433 GCF_016801865.2 Culex pipiens pallens
TTTAAGAATTCGATTCCCATCTGCTCCAACCATCCATCGGATGGGGAAGTAAACGTCAGTCCCTTCCATGGTAGTTGTTAGGCTGTTAAGTCATTCCTGATATGGGAGTCGTCTTCCTGCTATAAAGGCAAACAACACACCAAACCAAGCCTGTTCCAGTGGAATCGCTGGGTGCGGTTGGACTCGCAATCCAAAGGTCGTCAAGTCGAACTCTTGTGTGGAAGATTCCTTGGAGTAGAAAGAGGTTTGGGTGCTTACCCCATTCAAGCTTTTAGACCAGGGTGGCCACTCAAGTCGGGAAATCGGGAAAGGCGGGAAAAAGTCGGGAATTCGCCAAAATCCGCAAAAAGTCGGGAAAAAGTCGGGAATTTGTGATTTTTTTGTCAAAAAGTCGGGAAAAGTCGGGAATTCTGAGCATACTTGTTTGAAAATTATTTTTTAACTCTTTAATAATTTTGTAATATTTTGTACAATTTTCAAATTGAAGTAACTCGTTTCTGCTTTACTAATTTTCTTTAAATTTAAGGTTCTTTTCACTATTTCAATGTTTTTGAGTATAGAGGAGAAAATCGTGACGTCAGAAATGAACTCAAATCACTCAAAGTTCATTTTGTGAGTGACTTTAACATTTTTGCCTAGTTTGACAGCAACCTCCCAGTCAAATCAATCCGAATTCTGAAACGGAATCTAATTAGAATCGTACACAAATTCCGTTTCAAACGCAACAACCGGTTCGAACACGGAACCGGTTGTTGCGTTTGAAACGGAATTTGTATACGATTCTAAATAGATTCCGTTTCAGAATTCCGATTGAGTTGACTGGGCTTGTCCCCAGTTTTTTTGTGGGAGAGAAAAGGAGGCGAATACTTTATGAAAATCATACCTGTCAAAATTCCTAGCCTCAAAATTTTGTCGCGAGTTGCTTTTCTCCTCTATGGAAAAGCTGTTTAAGACATTCAATATCTTAATGAATATTGGGGTCTTTGTCACAGATTTTCATAATATTTTTTATGAATCAAATGATCGCTATTAATTTTTGTTCATTAAACAAGAGGTAAAGTTAATGAAAAATTAATATAAAAATAAAACATAATAGATTCTATTTCATTTTGTCACATAATGGAATATTTGAAAACAGATTCCAACTTGGATGTGGCAATGTTTTTTTTTGGTAAATATTATTAATTGTTTAACTAAATTCATTAAGTAATTTAAAATATATTTTTTTCCAAATGTTGCCCTTGAACTTTTTCTGTGAGTATGGGTAAATTACCAGCATGGAAAAAGCTTGATTTTCAGTTTTCGGAAAACTTAATTAGGCCGTTGCAAATATTTTTTGAAGTTTATGTCCCTTGACTCTGACCAAAGTCGAGAGGGGGGGACAAAAAATAAAAAAGTATAAAAATTGAAATTACGAGCCATGTTTACAACATTTTAATGAAAAAAGTGTTTTAAAATGCATTATACACCTGTCCAGTTGTTTTGCAATCATTAGTTTCCAAAATATCTAAGTATTGACGAATATTTTATTTTTTGCGAAAAATATTTTTTTTTGCGGTGCTGTACATTGGAATTTCATAAAAATTCAAAACATTTTTAAACAAGCCCAAACATGCTAAATATGATTATCAATGCAGAAAAATGCATTTTAGATTGTTTTCAGTTGATTAGACTTCTATTTTCATGGAAATTTTTAAGTTTTTTGGAAAAATATTTTTTTTGCCCCCTGATTTTTCAGACCAATTTTGAAGGGGGGAGCGACATAAACTTTGAAAAATATTTGCAACGGCTTTATCGGATAAAATCCAAAATTGAAAAAAAAATACGTTTTTAAAACATAAAGAAAATATTGAAAATGCAAAAAACAATAATCCAAGAAATGTGGGTCAAAAAAATTAAAGTTGCTTAAATCAAAAATTATATGAGATTGCCCGAAACAGTACTCAAAATGGAGGCTCAGGCCAAAATTTCAGCCCATTTGGTTGAAAACTGGCTTGCCTTGAGCAGGAACAAGTTTAAATGGGAATTAACCCGTAAAACTGGAGCATTTAGGTAAATTGCTCTGTACATGTCAGCCGTTAACAATTGACGACTTTTATATACCATGGGGTCCTAGGGGATGGTCTGAAGAACAATTCCTCCGAAGGGTGCAAGACGATCCGAGGCTCTTGGTCTTGCCTTGAACCGGATTCATTCCTGCGTCGCCGAAATTCTCATGGTCCCAGCCAAATGTATAGGGAAAAATCAAAGCACACTAAGAAGGCTGCCTCGATCAGAGGACGCCACATGTCAACCAACCACCACGTGGCAGAAGGGTATCATCAATGTTGGCTTTTAAATTGGTTTTGTTATTCCTAGGACACTTTATGCAATCAGATATTTAAACAAAAACACTTAATAAACGCTAAATGTAATTTTGAAGCCGAATTTGAAGTTATTTTCCGACCACGTGGTGGTCGGTTGACATGTGGCGTCCTCTGATCGAGGCAGCCTTCTTAGTGTGCTTTGATTTTTCCCTATACATTTGGCTGGGACCATGAGAATTTCTGCGACGCCGGAATAAATCCGGTTCAAGGCAAGACCAGGAGCCTCGGATCGTCTTGCACCCTTCGGAGGAATTGTTCCCCAGACCATCCCCTAGGACCCCATGGTATATAAAAGTCGTCAATTGTTAACTCCATTTTGTGTACTCTTTCGGGCAATCTCATATAATTTTTGATTTGAGCAACTTTATTTTTTTTTACCCGGGCTAATTTATACGCAATTCTGTTTTACTTGCAAATGTATGAAAAGTAGACTATTTATTATAAACAATCAACTATTGAAAAACTTGAAAAGTCATAAAAATAGACGTATACCATTTCAATACCATACAATTACTCAAATTTGTATGAAAAAAACATTTAAAAAGCAAAAAAATAATTTGGCCGCCTGTTTGTATGGGGATGGCCCATAGTGCGGTAGCTTCTCCTCCTCCCAGATCTTGGAGATCACGCAGTGAAGCGCCCTCGCCAGTTTCTCTCCTCCATATTTGAAGAGCTCACCGGGTAACCGATCCTTGCCGGCAGCTCTGTTGTTCTTCAGCTTCCTGATCTCCCTCTTCACCGTCTCCAGATCAGGCACTGGGAACTGTTCATCAGCTGCGGGCGCTCCAAGGTTGACTCCTACGCCGTCTCCGTCCGCTTCATCGCCGTTGAGGTGCTCGTTGAAGTACTGCTTCCACCTGTCCAACACCTCGCTCTTGCTTACGATCAGGTTCCCCTCGTTGTCCCTGCACACGTCGGCTCGCGGCACGAAGCCTTTGCGGGACCGGTTCACCTTCTCGTAAAACTTCCGCGTTTCGTTAGCTCGGAATAGCTGCTCCATTTCCGCGCTATCTCGGTCTTCTTGCTGGCGCTTCTTAAGCTTGAAGACCGCGACCTGCCGATTCCGAGCCTGCCTGTATCGTTCCACGTTCCCTCTCGTCGCCTTGTGCAGCTTCCTGTCGTAGGCTGCCTTCTTCTCGGCGGTAATCCGCTGGCACTCGTCGTCGTACCAATCGTTTCGAATGACTCGGATCGCACTACCCAGTGTGGCTTCCGCTGCACTGCCGATGGCTGAGCGTATACGACTCCAACCATCTTCGAGCGAGGCTGCGCCAGATTCGCTTCAAGCTGCTGCGCGTAACTGTGGGCCACATCTCCGTTCTGCAGACACGCGGTGTTGAACGGAGGGGCCCGCCGACTTCGGCGTTGGTTGAACACCGTCGACAGCTTTGAGCGCATGTCAACTCCAACTAGGTAGTGGTCCGAGTCAATATTCGCACCGCGAAAGGTGCGCACGTTTGTTACGTCCGAGAAGAATCGGCCGTCGATCAGAACGTGGTCGATTTGCGTTTTCGTCCGTTGATCAGGTGATGTCCAGGTGGCTTTATGGATGTCCTTGCGTGGAAAGTAAGTGCTTCTAACCACCATTCCACGAGAGGCTGCGAAGTCGATGCAGCGTTGGCCGTTGTCGTTCGTGACCATGTGTAGGCTTTCCGGGCCTATAGTTGGTCGAAACATTTCCTCTCTGCCGAACCGAGCGTTCATGTCCCCAATGACGATTTTCACATCTTGACGCGGACAGCTGTCGTACTCCTCCTCCAGCTTCGCGTAAAACGTTTCCTTTTCGTCATCGAGTCTTTCTTCGTGGGGGCAGTGCACGTTGATAATGCTATAGTTAAAGAACCGGCCTCGTATTCTTAACTTGCACATCCGCTCGCTGATCGCCGTGAAGCCGAACACGCGATCCTGCATCTTGCCCCTCACGATAAAGCCGGTACCCAGCTTCTTGTCCGTGCCGCCGCTCAGATAGAATCTGGAATTGGTCTGCTGACCTGGCCAGTCCAGCACCTGCCTCTCCTCCAAGGACACCTCCTGCAGTGCCACAACATCGAAGTTGCGAGGTTGCAACTTATTCGCCAAAGCGAGTTCGAAACCCAGAAAGTTTAGGGACCTGCAGTTCCAAGAACCGAGTCGCCACTCGGTGATCTGCTTTTCAATGGGCTTCTGCCGTTTGTTCCGGATATCCAATCTTCTTGCCATTCGCGATCCTCGTTTTCGGTAGGCAGCCTTATCAGGGCTGCGCTACCTAGTCTCGGGGTGGAGAACCACCTAAGGGCTACCGAGACCTAGCCCCGGTTTTCTCACGACACCGTAACGGGGCTTTTATCTCGAAGCCTAACGGTCTTCATACCCGGAAGAGGACGTCTTCTGTGTGTGTAAATGCGTTTCACTACTCGCACAATGTTTCACAATATTAAAATTTAATTAATTATTTTTTCACAAAAAAGTTTAAAACTTTTTGCCCGTTTCCTTTTTTCAAAAATCGCACTCTCGGCACACCGCGCGAGGTTTCGACAAGTGTGCGTATACGCAGTCGACACAATAGCACTGCCACTGGTCTTGTTGCTAGACCACACTTCGCCCTTTGTTCTGCCTGTTTATCCCGCGACGACGACGATGGATGGCAAAACTAAATTCACTTTTATTGCCCGGCCATCGACTGCGGGCCAATTATAACACACGATGCCGGTTCGCGACGCACTTTGGCGATGATTAATCACACTTTCGGCCACGACGGAACGGAAAATCGGTGGTTCTTGGGTCACTTTCGCGGAGCTCTATCGAAGTGCAATAACAACGCGCGACGCACGCACACACGTAATACATTACGCATTCAACAATTTTCATCGGCCCGATGAAATTCCCCTAACCCCCATTCCAAACCTCCCAAAAATATTCCGTTCACTTTTAAAAGTCGCATGGGTTCCCTGCACTTTTGCCACTAGTGAACAACAAAAACATCCCGTCCCAAATCCCCACGGGACTGTATGGGCGTAGCCTTGGAGCACAGTGTGGAAATTAACGTTCTTAGATATTTTTGGATGTACCGGGCAGCAATCAAATTGTCTAAGAATATTGAATTGACCATTGTGGCACTCCCTACAGCGCACTATGGGGTATTTCCATATAAGCGAGCGGCCAAAAATATTTTTTTGCTTTTTTGTGACTTTTTTGTGTTGTTTGTACTAAGTATAATGAAAACAAATGAATTTTGATATTTTTCCAAAAAAAAGTTTAATTTTCGATTTTTTTCATATATGCCACATGCATTAAAGTGGTGAATTTTAATATTCTTGCTCTGTCTATTTGATGCACGGAATGGCGGTTTATGCTATGTTAAAGTTTTTGATTTACGTTCAATCTCCCTCCCCTTTTTCTTGAGTTAAAATCCACCTCTCTTTGAAGAACCCCCCCCCCCCCTCCCCATCCAATTAAAATTTGATTTTTGCGGTGTTTTAGAATTTTAGACGGTTTATTTTATGGAACATTGTATGGATTCTCGTCCACGTTTTTGGTTGATCCACTTGCAAAATTCACGTTTTCCACGATAAATTCTTCTAAATCAAAATCACTATGTAACCGATTGTCGTTAGATTACTTAAAATATGAACTTCTTCTATGGGCTTTTGTATATCTCGTTTTGAAGCTACAGAACAACGTGCGTAGTTTTTCCTCTGTGGTTTTTCCCTGAGTTGATCATGTGATGGTTCTGCAATGTTGTAATTCTTACAAATATACTCGAAAGCAGTTCTCACGTTTTCAGAATAGTGCTTCGTTATATCGTACCGGGACACTACGGTATTATTATCCATACTTTCAAAAGAACACAACAACGAACTGATATGAATATTCGACGCATCGTTTCTGTAAAATACTTAGAATAGGAATTTCTAATTTTATTAAACGTACCTAAGTACCAACAAAGTCATGAATATCAAATCAATTTCAAAACATACATAGCAGGTACGTCATTTCTGCCTCCGCAGGTAAATAATGTGATTTTAACCAAGCGTATACGCGAAATAATTAATTTTCTTGCATGAATCAAAATGTTCAAAATGGCATAACTCAAAAAGTGCACAAAAGTGCACTTTGAAATTTGGAGACAAGTTAGGACATGGTTCAAATTTTAAGCTGCAAAATTTTCAGATCGCACAAATGCACACAAAAAAAGTACTCCATTAACAAAGTTGAAAAAAACTAAATTTTAAATAAAAATCCATCTTTTTTGATTTTTATTATTTTTTTTGCCTGTAAAAGTGTGTTTTGTAAAATGTTATTGAAAAGTTGAATCAATTACCTTTCTGAATATATATAATGATGCAGGAAAAAATACATAAACAGCTACACAGTGCAACTATGAAAAATAATCATTTTTTTGTCAAAAAACATGTTTTTTCTTACCATTTTCGCCTTTGAAGGTCTGCAATTCAGTGAATATTGAACCTACAACTTTCAAACTCCGGATTTTTCTTAGTTAGAATGTTTATTTTCGAAAAAAAATACCAAAAAAATAATTAGAGTATGTCGGTTTTTCGATTTATGGCCGCCTGAAACCCCATAGTGCAGCGTGGTGCAGACCCGTTATGCTATGCTATGCTATGCTATGCTAAAACCCATACAATAGGCTTTAACCCACCGGAGGTCGCGTACGTGTACTTTGTACACAGTTTGTAAGGGCACTTGTAAGAAAGGCGAAAACACGCGACTTCCCGAAGGTTAAGTATAACTATTCCACTACAAAATGTCGGGTGAATCATTCGTCCGAAGGTTTACGGTCATAGATTTCCGAGCATTTTAATTTATTTTATTTTTGATGACTATTTAAATGCATTTAGGACACTTTTAAGGCACATTAGCCATTTTTGCGATTTATTTGGACACGAGAGGCGTGTAGGCCAGACTCTGGTGAAAATTTTGATGTATTGGAATAGAATATGTGGTACCTAATTGGGTACTAAAGCCCTATGTCAATTTTTATGTACAACGGTAAAAAACACGATTAAAAACCATTTCTGATCACTTTTTTTCATTTTAATGTATTTTTTTTTAGACAAGACAACATGTTTTCGATAGATCAACTATAGTCCCCTTGGAACGAGCTGTCAAGTAGGAGCTTTTCTGTCAAAAGGACCGCGAGGTCAATTTTTCAAAATTGATTTAAAAATCCATTTTAAGCTATTTGTGGTCGTACAAAGGGTCATTGTACTCAGAAAAATAAGCTTTATCACTGTAAACAATAATATCAGCAATCTAAGCTTCATTTTAGGACCCAATTTAAGAATTTAAGAATTTAAGAGCCGGGAACCGTGGTCACCCAGTCGGCCCAGTCGGTGGCATTTTTCGAAACGAGATTTGTCTGATCACGCCTTCCGTCGGAAGGGAAGTAAATGTTGGCCCCGGACTAACCTAAAAGGTTAGGTCGTTAGCTCAGTCCAGGTGTAGGAGTCGTCTCCCTGGGTCCTGTCTCGGTGGAGTCGCTGGTAGGCAGCGGAACTAACAATCCAAAGGTCGTCAGTTCGAATCCCGGGGTGGATGGAAGCTAAGGTGTGAAAAGAGGTTTGCAATTGCCTCAACAATCAAGCCTTCGGACACCTAGTTTCGATTAGGAATCTCGCAATCGAGAACGCCAAGGCAATGCTGTAGAGCGAATAATTTGATTTGATTTGATGAATTTAAGAATTTAAGAATTTAAGATCAGGATTGCTAGGATTGCTTGTTTTCAAATCCGTATTGGCTTATTTAAAATGTTATGCTTGAATTTTGCTTTTTACTCAATACAAATGACTTGTCTCTTGCATGTCCGGCAGTAGATCGACAATGCGTTGTCCAAAATTAAACAAACACAGCCCCAATCTGACCTAAAAAACTGAACTGCATCACTCCAGATTACCAAAATTAATTTTTCATGCGTAAACTTGCAGCACGGGAGGGAAAATATCTTCAAACTCGAAGAATTGAAATCGAAAAATCACTCATCACTCCTAATGTAAACATTTACTGACGTGAGGGCAGCAATCAAATTGTCTAAGAATATTGAATTGACCATTGTGGCACCCCCTACAGCGTGGTGCAGACCCGTTATGCTATGCTATGCTATGCTATGCTATGCTAAAACCCATACAATAGGCTTTAAGTATAACTATTCCACTACAAAATGTCGGGTGAATCATTCGTCCGAAGGTTTACGGTCATAGATTTCCGAGCATTTTAATTTATTTTATTTTTGATGACTATTTAAATGCATTTAGGACACTTTTAAGGCACATTAGCCATTTTTGCGATTTATTTGGACACGCGAGGCGTGTAGGCCAGACTCTGGTGAAAATTTTGATGTATTGGAATAGAATATTTGGTACCTAATTGGGTACTAAAGCCCTATGTCAATTTTTTTGTACAACGGTAAAAAACACGATTAAAAACCATTTCTGATCACTTTTTTTCATTTGAATGTATTTTTTTTTTTAGACAAGACAACATGTTTTCGATAGATCAACTATAGTCCCCTTGGAACGAGCTGTCAAGTAGGAGCTTTTCTGTCAAAAAGGACCGCGAGGTCAATTTTTCAAAATTGATTTAAAAATCCATTTTAAGCTCTTTGTGGTCGTACAAAGGGTCATTGTACTCAGAAAAATAAGCTTTATCACTGTAAACAATAATATCAGCAATCTAAGCTTCATTTTAGGACCCAATTTAAGAATTTAAGAATTTAAGAGCCGGGAACCGTGGTCACCCAGTCGGCCCAGTCGGTGGCATTTTTCGAAACGAGATTTGTCTGATCACGCCTTCCGTCGGAAGGGAAGTAAATGTTGGCCCCGGACTAACCTAAAAGGTTAGGTCGTTAGCTCAGTCCAGGTGTAGGAGTCGTCTCCCTGGGTCCTGTCTCGGTGGAGTCGCTGGTAGGCAGCGGAACTAACAATCCAAAGGTCGTCAGTTCGAATCCCGGGGTGGATGGAAGCTAAGGTGTGAAAAGAGGTTTGCAATTGCCTCAACAATCAAGCCTTCGGACACCTAGTTTCGATTAGGAATCTCGCAATCGAGAACGCCAAGGCAATGCTGTAGAGCGAATAATTTGATTTGATTTGATGAATTTAAGAATTTAAGAATTTAAGATCAGGATTGCTAGGATTGCTTGTTTTCAAATCCGTATTGGCTTATTTAAAATGTTATGCTTGAATTTTGCTTTTTACTCAATACAAATGACTTGTCTCTTGCATGTCCGGCAGTAGATCGACAATGCGTTGTCCAAAATTAAACAAACACAGCCCCAATCTGACCTAAAAAACTGAACTGCATCACTCCAGATTACCAAAATTAATTTTTCATGCGTAAACTTGCAGCACGGGAGGGAAAATATCTTCAAACTCGAAGAATTGAAATCGAAAAATCACTCATCACTCCTAATGTAAACATTTGCTGACGTGAGCAGGATAAACTCTTTGTTTACAAACTCACATTGGCCCAATTACATTGTTTTGCTTGGAAAAAACCATCCGTCAGACGATTTGCTCCCGGTAGATCCCGGAGCTAACCTGAGTTTTGTTTAGATTCGGATGAACACGGATGAACTCGAACCTAAATTATCTCTCGCACAAGTACCGCGGTGGGCTTGACGCGGGTGCCAAATTAGCTTTGCATCGCAATTAGGTCCCTGCGGTGGAGATGCCCTTACAGATGAGGATTTTAGATGGAAATAGGAAGAGAAATAAAGTAAATAATAATAAACGTTCGTCCGATTTCTTTATTAGTCACATTTCTACGGGTCGATATTTATTAGCTGCAAAACCACAAAAAAAAAGTTTATTGGCTGTAATGGCCGGGCAGCGGTCGAGATGAACTATTTCGCGACATCGCGCACGTTCTGGGCGTTGACGTTGTCATTGCGCTTCTCCTGCTCGTGCAACGAAAACCAACGGTTGTCGCACAGCCGGCCAATGTCATCGCAGATTGACGTCTTGACCATCCAGCTGCAGCAGCATGTTAGTCTGGTTCTGTGCACGATGCATCGACTGGTTCTGCAGGTTGAACACCATGTCCGCGTACGTGAGCGGATCGCACATGAAGTAGGTGCCCCACCGGCCGGTGTCGTTGTAGCACGTGTTGAACCACTGGAAGATGTGGCAAAGGTTGTGCTCTGCGGCGGCCGCGGCAGTCTTTCACGCGAGCGATCCCTCGCGCTGATCAGCGTGTTGGCGACCATCAGCGTAACGTTATCTGGGCGATCCAGCCACAACCCTCGACGGCAGTGACGACGTGCGCCAGCAGCGAATCATCGCAGACGCGCGCTTCCGAACAGGTGAATCGATGGGGGCCTTTCTATCGAAGGTGTTGGCAACTTTTCTGAGGCTAGACTCGGCTTGACCAGGTCTTCGTGCTTGACGCCACCGGCCACAACTAGGACGATGCGGGGATAGTGTGATTGGCCGGGCAGTGGTGTAGTGCATATCGATGTAAACTTGCAGGTCGGCCTTGCCAAACGAGAGGAATTCAATGGTAGGCGGTCGCGTGCAGACGGTCAAAGATTACTTCCTCAGGTTGCTCACGACCTCCTGCATCTCACGCAGGATCACACCCCGCTCGATTTCAACCTCAACCAGCGTCGAGTTCTGAATGATCGGTTCTGCAATATCGGACAGAACCTCCACCGCTTTCGGCACGTCCGTGGACAGACACTTGGCGTAGAAGACAGTCTGCTCGCGAAACGTTTACGCGTTCAAATGCATTCGTGCACGGCTCAACGGTGGCACTCTGCGAGCCGGAATCCGCACTGGCCACACAATCACCCCTGTTGGCGATGGACTCGTCCAGCTTGAGGTAGATTCCGACGACGCACTTCGACATGGTCGGCGGTTTCGTTCTTCGAGTTCAACTGCTTTCAATAGGACTCAAGAAATTCTGCGTTTTTTAACCAAATCTATAAAAAAAATTATTAGGATGGTGAGAAAATGTGTCGATGCTATGGATTTTGAGTTATTCGTCATGGAAGTAAGGAAACTTACATTGCTGTCAGCCTGGTGAACCTGCCCAAATTCCGTCGTGGGCATTAGAACCGACCGGAATTCGTGCATGCCCTCTCAGAAGATTCGCGACAGGTAGGCCGGTTAGGCG
This sequence comes from Culex pipiens pallens, assembly GCF_016801865.2. NCBI lineage: Eukaryota > Metazoa > Arthropoda > Insecta > Diptera > Culicidae > Culex > Culex pipiens. The sequence goes on from NC_068937.1 coordinate 67,884,416, forward strand.
TCTGAAAAGTGGGCATAGAAGAAGAGCGAGAATGTTTGTTACGGCTGTCGAGTGGTGCAGGGTTGGACAGTCTTTACCACCGGGCAGTTGCGATGACGGTCCCTCCGGATTAGTGGCCGATCAGCTGAAAGGTGGCGTATTGGGCGGAGACTTGTGTGGATCCACCATGAACCGTTGCGCGATTCGCTGCAGGACATTTTGGGTACAAAACGTGTTCAAGGCCAGCTGGTTGAGCAGGTTTTTGTGCTCAGAACTGATGTTGCTGCTATTTCCACCTGCCGTGGCCACCGTTAAAGCTGCTCTAAGCGGTAGAACCTCCACCTCCGCCACTCGACCGAGTTGCTACTTCCCGAGCTACCACTGTACTTCCACCGAAAACCTACTCTGGCTCCTCGCGGCACTTCTCGTGGTCCTGCCGGTTGTGGTCGTAGCCGTCGGTGTGAATGGACTACCACAACCGCCGTGATTCCGTGACATTGGTTCCAACAAAATTCGTCCTCCAACAGCCACTTTGCCACGTGTCATTTTTTTTTGTTTGGCTCTTCCACTGCTCGAATCATATACGTCAGCGAGAACTGTCATTTGGTTGCTGTCAAACTCATTCGAGCAGTAGACAGCTCACATCGCGCGATTTTTCTACATCGCGATTGAATCGTGCCAAATCGCGCCAAATCGTGGTAAATCGTGCTCATCGACCGTCATCGAAGCTGAATCTTGAGCTCATCTCGGGAGTTACATCCCCCTCGGATTTTTGAATATTTACGTACCATTTTTGTATGGACAGCTGCCAAAATTCTATGGAAATTTGTATGGGTGAACCAATGCATTGCAATGACACAAAATAGCTTCTTTAGTCATAAGGAAGGCCTCACAAAGTTTGAGCCAAATAAAAAAATACACAAAATAAAAATGATCGAAATCGGCCGATTTCCTAGAGAATTGCTCATGTTCGACATGCATGGTGCAGATAAGAAAGATTTTTGAACCCTCTGGTATAGAGTTATCTACGTGCGCATGTATTGCGTGTACGTACACGAAAAAAAGTGAGGTTAAATTTTGTACCAGCCAGCAAAACAAATGGTGTGCTAGTGTGTGTGAGATCGGGCTTAGATAGCTCTATAGACGTGCATGTGGCAATATTTGTTTGACAGTTCGTAGAAGCACACCCCAATCAAATGAATCCGAATTCTGAAACGGAATCTAATTAGAATTGTACACAAATTCCGTTTCAAACGCAACAACCGGTTCGAACACGGAACCGGTTGTTGCGTTTGAAACGGAATTTGTATACGATTCTAATTAGATTCCGTTTCAGAATACGGATTGAGTTAACTGGGACCCTGGGTGTTTGATTGATATCATGGGATGTATTTAGTTTAAAATCTTAAAAAGTGTAACACATTTTCCTCACATTAGGCATTTTAGCAATGGATTTTATTGAAAATTTACTTAGCCACATGTCATCAACTTTTAATCGAGAAAGCATATTGCCTAAGCAGGAAGAAATAGCAGAAGACGAAACATTTAAATGGAGAGCATTGAAGAATAACCAATTTGCAAGCAGATCAAAAAACTCTCAACCAAAACATTCAAATATAAATATTTCTTCGGCACCATTTGCAGAAGATATTTCTGCATCCAATACTAACTTCGAACGAAGTGAAGTTGTTATTGAGATAGCAAATGGAATAAGTAATGCGGAAATTAAAGAAGCCCTAATCACGCAACAATCTGCTTCAGCAGAAAATGGAGAAAGTTCGCATCAAAATTATACGTATGGCAAAAGTGAAACCGAAATCTATAGAACAATCAACTTGCATGATGGTGACAAATTTGAAACCGTTTCCACGTCAAATTTGTTCAAACACATGTCTTCCACTTTTAATGCCACCGGAGAAGTACATACCAAAAACATTAAAAGAATAAAATCATACGAAAAATCTAACAAATTCAACGTTTGTACAGTTCGAAGATCAAACCGGCTCAGACAAGACAGCTTAAAAAATGAGTGTACTGATTATCAAGAGCAGAGTATTATAGAATGTCCTGGAACTGCTGTGAATAATTTAAAGTTATCTCGTAATAGTGAATTTCTACATAAAACAGTTACAAGTCTCATAGTGCCAAAACATGATGCCGTAAATCAAATCACTTTGGAATGCAAAAACATAAATCTCGATGATGGTAAAAGTGCACCAGCTGAATGCGCCAACAAAAAAAAATATTCTTCATATCAAACAATCAGTAAACAGAAAACAATATTAAATATGAGTGTAAAAAAACTTGCTGCATCAAACAATGGAATTGAAGAATATTTTAATTTGAAAGGAAAACATACGGCAAGCCACAAGCAAAACAATCGCAAACTTAAAAGTTTGTTAAATAAGAAATCCGTCAGACATAACGATGCGGAAACGTTAAATGTGTACTCTAATATCGAAAATACATGCCGTTTGAGAGGTAGGCTCTCTCGACCTATAAAATTATCTGCCAAAATTTTAGCAAATAAAAAACTTAGACATGGATTCGAGCTTCAAAATAGTGCTCGCTTGGGATGTAATTCAAAAATAAAACCATCAAAGGCTTCTCCAGATTCCGAAAAACTACCTGGAACAGAGCAGCAGACTTTTTTTTCCAATTCAAAATCAAAAACAGACAATCCTGATAGTCAACAATTTCTTGGTCAGATCAAGCGGACAAATCTACCTAACAACAAATCACCAGAAACTAACAGAAACCAGAATAAATCCCAACTTCAGCAACTAAATAAATTCAAAGAAAGATATTTCCGAACACTGGGTTTGCTAAGTATTAATAGCAGCAAGCAGACTTCGAAATCGAAAGAACATATGGAGTTAAAATTCACTTTTGAACCAAATGAAAGTATTTGTCCTGACGCAAAAGTTGCATCAGCAAATAATGACAAAAAAAAAAGATCAATGATTCCTGGACGATCAATACCATCATTGAAAACAAGGGCATTTGAAACATGTTGTTGTGAAAAAAGTTTCCCGTACTTTACTGCGAGAGTGCAAAGTCGAATCCTATGCACAGCTATTGACGAAGTTCACGGAAAACTAATTAAGTGTGGTAACAAATTGGAAGGAAAGGCACAAAACTTTTTAAGGCCTAGTTTACGATCAAGCTATCAGTTATTATGTAAATTGCACTACAAAAGATTCCGGCGACATTGTTGCTGTGCACAATGTGGGATTTATTGTACGCAGGTTAGTTAAATAATATAAATTTATTTCAAGTATTACTAAGTTTATCAAGGGGTTCACTTGATCACTCAACGCAGGGCCGTGCACAGGATTTCCGAAAGGAGGGGGGTTTCTCGGTAGGGGCGCATGGGGTGCTCGTTTAAATGGTGTAAGGGCGCTAACAGTCAATCTTTTAACTCAATAAATAATACAGTGGACTCTCTCGTTGTCGATATTAAAGGGACCGTCGTGAGCGGGAGGTATAACCGGCTCCGTGGCTTAATGGTTACGGCTTCTGCCTCACAAGCAGAAGGTTCAGGGATCAAATCCCGGTCGGTACCTTTGAAATTTGGAATCAGGAATTTGAACTTTGAATATGAACAAAAAAACGAAATTGAATCAGGTGGGATTCGAACTCACGCCTTTGGATTGGTGGTCTGGGACGCTGAGCAGTCGGCCAACAGACGGTTTACACTCTAGCAGTGAATTGATCCGTAGTGTTGAAACATGTTATCTTCTCATATTAAATACGCGCTGATCCCTGAATTGCCTGACGGGATTGGAAGTCTAAATATAGATCGAGTTTCCTTCAGATGCTTGCTTCTATTGGTACGTTCGTTTGAACAGCCAGTGTGGCACTGAGTGCCGCACTCGTCGGTGCCAGTTTTGGTTCAAACGAACATTCTTTTTCAGTGTGCATGGAACTCGCATGAAACTGAAAAAATATCGAGTGCGGCACTAGAGTTTCAGTTCCAAGATGGCGGCGAAACTCGTGCGGAACTAGCGCGAGTTTCTTCAAAGAAACACTTTGACAGCTCTGAGTGCGGCACTCAGTGCCGAACTAGCCATCAAACGAACGTACCATATGTTTAGGCGGGGCCGAACAATGCCCAGCGACCTCGGAATTGGACCGCAAGGAGCTCTGTCATTCTGAAACGGGTCGTTGGAAGCAGCGCGAGGGCTATCACCACCTAATACCCGGGACTGAGATAAGTTGTATCAGCATTCGGCATATACAAAGTCTGATACAAACTATACTTTCCCATAATATCGCTACCGGTTAGCGGGTATTGGATTGGAACACACACACACACACCGTCGAGAGCGGGAGGTATCAAATTATAGAACGAAAATCAAAGCAATCTATTTGAAGGGACTGACAAATTTATTGACAGCCGGAGCAATATTTGTTATATTCTCAAGAAATAAACTCGTATATTCGTTAGTAAATCTTTATTCACGAACTTTACTCGACGACGGTCCGATTGAGAATGAGCCTGGGTGGCGTGTGTGAGAGTGTGGTGTATGTGTATCAACGTGTATGTGTGTGTCTGTACAACAAGTTGGTACGTAAACCACAGGGTGCTACCACAACATCCTCCTCACTTTAACAAAGCTAGTTCATATCGTAATCCCTAAGCCTAGCTGGAATTTTAGTTTCTCTCTTCGGTCTAATTTTCGGTGTAACGGCATTCGATTGTTGCACTGGTTCTCGAACACGTGTTGCTGCAGCAGGCGTTGAATTTCCAGTCTGTCCGGTCGCCACCTCCACTGTTGATGGTGATGATGGAATCTCAATCGCAGCAGGCGGTGCCACTACGGTTTTTTCTCGTTGACAGTTAGTAGAGTTGTCGAGTCCGGTAATCAGTGAAACTGCCTCGGAGTTGTGCTGCGACGGTTGCGGGACAGGCGGTGTAATCGCATCGGAGTTCCGATGCAGCTGGCGGTTTAACGTGTGTCAGGCTTCGTCGATATTCGGCTCCCTCCACATCGACCAGGTAGGATCGCTCGCTCAGTCGGTCCAAGACTCTTCCCGCAGACCACAGCTTGGTAGTTCCAAGATGCAGCTGTACGTATACAGGTGAGCCAGTCTTGAGTTCTGGAAGCTCTCTCGTCCTCTTGTCGTAGTGGTGCTTATTTGTCGATTGCTTCAGGAACTGCTTCAACCACCCGCGGGAGCAGTTTGGCTGTCGACGATGGGATTCCACACCGTGTCGCGCGGGAAAACTGACGAGCCGCGGGACTTGACCCGATTTTGTTTGGGATGTTTCTCCAGTGAAGAAGTGCATACCAGAAGTCGGCTCCCGTTTCTTCAGACTTCTTAAGCAACCGTTTGGCGATCTTAACGGCCGCCTCAGACTTTCCGTTTCCTTGTTGGTGATGGGGCGACGAAGTAACAAACTCGAAATCCCAATCTCGCGCAAACTCGAACATCTTCTGGTTGACAAAGTTCGTTGCATTGTCGCTGAGCACCCGCTGGCTTTCCGTGGCGCGCAAAGTTTGTCTTGCACGCTGCGATGACGGCCTCCGGAGTCAAATCCTTGAGGATGTCCACTTCGAAGAAGTCGGAGTAGTGGTCAACGGTTACCAGAAATTTGCGCTTGGCACCACGATACTCCGCCAGGAAGACATCCATCGAGACCAGCTGGAAAGGATGGATCGGGATGGTGTGGCTCAACATTGGAGGATTGGGCTGAGACGCTGCGAACTTGGCACACACAGCACACTGCATCACGACGTCCTTTATTTGTGTGCTCATCCCTGGCCAGAAAAGGTTGTTCCTGGCTAGCTTCAACGTCGCCTCCACTCCGTTGTGGCTCACGTGGCAGCATTCGACCAGTTTGCGACGAAGACTGTGCGGAACCAAGATTTGATCTCCGCGAAAAACTAGTCCATCCTGTGTACAGAGCTCGTTGCGATAACCGAAGTAAATCCTTGCTCCATCCGGGACCCGGTCAGCGGATAGCGGCCAACCATGCTGAATGTAGTCGGCTATCAGCTGCATCGTTTGGTCCTTCTTTGTTTCGGATTCGATTTCCTTCAGACGACTATCCGAAACGCTCAAGTAGCTGCTGAGGCGAACTTCTTCGAGTTCACCGGAAAATCTGCAAATGTTGAGTTTTTGGTACTGATCCGCTGGCTCCTCCTCGAGAATCGGGGCTCGCGATAGAGCGTCTGCGACGACGTTTTCCTTCCTAGAGACGAACACAATGAAAAACCGATACCGCTGCAGGTTAAGCAGCATGTGCTGGAGCCGGCGGGGGGCCGCCAGGAGTGGTTTTCGGAACAAACTGATGAGAGGTTTGTGATCCGTCTTGATGGTTGTCATGGGATTTCCTACGATCAGCTGATCGAACCGTACGCACGCAAAGAGGATCGTCTTGGTAAGAGTCCGCGAGGCGTATCCGATAACTCCGTCCTGCTGATAAACCACAACGCCGAGACCAAAACAGCTTGCATCGCACTCTATGGTCAGTGGTTGCTGCATGTTGTAATACCGTAGGGTTCCGGTATCCGCCACGAGAGATTTAACCCGTTGAAACTCTTCTTCCTCGACTTGCGTCCACTGCCAGGGAACGGACTCAACGATCAGCCTACGGAGATTCGTCAAGCTGGCGCTGAGGTTGTTCAGGAATCGACTCAGATAGTTGACCATACCTATGAAGCGATGGACTTCTTTGCGGTTGGTAGGGGTCGGATAGTTCTTGATCGTCGCAATCTTGCTCTCGTCCGGCTTGATCCCTTCGTCAGTCAATACGTGCCCGTAAAACTTAACCGAAGTTTGACACAGCTTAAGTTTGGATCGATATAGCTTTACGTTGTGCTCCTCTAGACGAGTGAGGAGTCGTTCCAGGCAATTGTTGTGGTCTTTTAGCGCTTCTCCCAGGATGTTTCTAACTCCGTATACCAGCAAATCGTCCGCTATGCATTCAACGCCTTTCAGCCCCTGAATGACTTCTTGCAATCTCATCTGGAAGATTTTGGGTGCAGGGGCGATTCCGAACGGCAAACGGATCCAGCGGAAACGACCAAAAGGCGTCCAAAAGGTCGTCAGTTTGCTGCTGGCTTCATCGAGTACGACGTGCCAGAACCCCTTCTTGGCGTCCACCGTGGAAAAAACTCGGGCCTGTCCAAGTTCCGGTAGAATCTCGTCAAGTGTGACGAACTGGAGGTTTGGTCGTTTAAGGGCTTTGTTCAGGGGTATCGGGTCCAAACAAATTCGAATTGATGGCGCGTCTGGATTCCCTTTTTGAACGATGACAATGTTGCTCACCCAGTCCGTGTGCGTTGTCTCCTTCACGATGATTCCCTGCTCTTCCAACGACTCCAGCTCCTTCTTCAGCTTGTCCCGCATCGCGATGGGCACACGACGCGGTGGTTGAATCACCGGTGGAATGCTGTCGTCTACATCCAAAGAAATCGGTCCAGCCAGCTTGCCGAGGCCGTTCAAAAGGTTCTGTGGTGACCCATCAGGCTTCCCAAATGAAACAGCTTTGCAGAACTTGACGAATCCCAAAATTCGAGACGCTTTGGCTGACAGCAAAGGACGGTGATCGCCTTCCACGACCTGCAGAACCAGCTTGTACCGCTTGGCATTTCGGCGACAGGGAATCTTCACTTGCCCTAGGACGTTGATAGGGTTGCCGCCGAAGCTTTGCAGGCGATATTTCGACGAGAGCAGAGCTGGATTCGCTTCACTTGTGAGCTTTGCCAAGCACTCGACGCCGATTAGGCTGGTATTTGCTCCTGTATCGAGCTCGCACTTCACTGATTTCCACTTTTTCGCGAACTTAAGGTCCAAGTCAGCGTGAACACTTCCACCACTTTCCGAGTTGTCCCAATTTTTTCCAATTTCGAGTTCATCACTTTCATCCGAAGACGAATCACTTTGGGACGACCCGGAATCTTCCTCTGAATGACTTTCTTTGATCTCCTTCACTCGTTTCGACTTGCTGCTGCGCTTATGCTTCACTTTACACATCTTCTCGAAGTGTTTTTTTTTGCCCACACTTATGGCACTTTTTCCCCAGAGCCGTCAGGCACCCTTGGTGAACTCGTGATTGGCGCCGCAAAATTTGCAGCGCAGGTTCTTCTGCTTCGGTCCGGAGATCTTGTGGACGTCCGATCCACCAGGGATGGCTAGCTCGTGTGACCGTCTTGCCGCGATTTCCTCGGCTCGGCACATGTCGACCGCTTTGGCCTACGTGTGACCGTCTTGCCGCGATTTCCTCGGCTCGGCACATGTCGACCGCTTTGGCCAACGTAATGTCGGTGATGGTCAGCATTTTGGTGCGCAAACTTGGCCACCTGTTTGCGGTGACTACCTTGTAAGTGACAAGCTCCGCTTCCACGTTGCCCAGCTTTGCTGTCTTGGCCAGCAGTTTGAGTCTGCTAGCATAGTCATCGATGGTTTCTGTCGGGAATTGAGCCGCCGAGAAAAAATCCAAGCGGTCCACGATGACATTTCACTGGGCTGTCACCTTTTCCTTTATGGCTTTCAACGCTTCCACCGGGTCGGCTGTCTGAGCTTCTGTAAGCTCGAAGTTGAAATACTTCCGCCTGGCGGGTTCACCGATAACGGTGAACCGCTGCCAGCGCTGCCGCCGGACCTGCTGCTGGCGCATTCCGCTGCGCTGTTACTCTTCCAAGCAAATCTTGGAAAAGCTGTTTCTGGTGTTCCAGAATCTGTTTCATCTGTTTTATTTTCGATGAGGATCACTCACTTTTTAGCACTTTTTCTTTGAAAACAATATGGCCGCCACTGCAACCCAACGTGTTCTGTCGCGGACAGTCTTTCACTCTCTGTGAAACAAAAACAAGATGGCGCCCGACGCTTAAAAAAACTTGTCCCGACACGAACGAAAAAATAACTTTTCTGCACTTTTCTCGCGATTTCTACAATGACGCCAAAAAAATGCACTTCAGAAGTACGCGGTCACTTCTGACACCATGTTATGTTCTCAAGAAATAAACTCGTCTATTCGTTAGCAAATCTTTATTCACGAACTTTACTCGACGACGGTCCGATTGAGAATGAGCCTGGGTGGCGTGTGTGAGAGTGTGGTGTATGTGTATCAACGTGTGTGTGTGTGTGTGTGTGTGTGTGTGTGTGTGTGTGTGTGTACAACAAGGTGGTACGTAAACTACAGGGTGCTACCACGACAATATTGATATCATCGTTTTAAAACATTTTTTAAAAACTCCTGGTTTTCATCGAAATAAATTTCAAAAATTATTCTTCTGATTGCATTTTGTAGGTTTATAGATGTACTAAATGGAAATTTCATGGATTTGCAGTTTATCTTAACATTCCAACGCCCAAGGCTCCAAAAAAGTTGGAACGGTAACTTCAACTCAATGGTTCTCGGGCATAACTCAACCAATCAAGATGATTCTTCTTTTCAGTGATTTGTTAGGATGTCTAGATGATTCTAGAACTTTGCAGAACTTAATTTGATCAAATCTGTAATTTTTGCGATCAAAAACATCGTTCCAACTTTTTTTTTTCGCGTACAAAAAAAAAATCGCCAAAAATTCCGCGGAAGCAGTCGTTTTGAAAAAAGGTGGAACGATGTTTTCGGTCGCAGAAATTACAGAGTTGATCAAATTAAGTTCTGCAAAGTTCTAGGATCATCTAAACATTCTTACAAATTACTGGAAACAAGAATCGTCCCGATTGGTTGAGTTATGCCCGAGAACCAGCGAGATGAAGTTACCGTTCCAACTTTTTTGGGAGGCTTGGGCGTCCGTGTAAGTTGGACATGCGTTGGGCGTTCCAGTGTTAAGTTAAGTATTTTTTCAAACTAGTGTAAGTTTACCATTTTATTGCGTTGCAACGTCGCGAAAAAGGGACCGTTGTTTATGCCAACAGAAAACTAAACATTCAATCATCTTTGTACTTGGAAAGAGCTTTCAAATGCAATATAGAGCGACTAAATTGGTTGTCTAGATCCAAAGTTACAACAGGTTTAAGTTTGCGTTGCAAAGTCTCGAAATTTTAAATCATATTGGTCACATGGCAAAAAGGTGTATGCGTAGTTGGTTGTTGAAGATAAAAGGATACTAAATATTATATATTTTTTATATAATGTTTCCGAGCATATTTACAGATGAATTGTACATGGGTCATTCACATATTCCGTTACTTGTTTGTTTGCAATTCGAAAAAAAGAAGGTATTTTATGAAACTTGTTGAACAAATCAAAATAGACCGATGTTCACAAGGGGGGAAAATTCTAAAACTTTCAAATAAGTAATCACGTGGTTACTGGATGGCCCCTTTATGTTAAACTGTTTTACGTGAGGGTTCATTCTAATACAACGCAACGATTTTTTTTTTATCCCAAACCCTTATGTAGGCCAAATTACAGTGAAATTCACTAAACAATAAAATCACGTGATTCGATTGTTTTTTTTTTTTTACAAATTTTTGTCACTTTGTTGTTGGACGATCCCTTACATAAATAAGTTGTATGCAAAGTTTAGTTTTTGGAAATTAAAAATGTTATGTTGCGCAGATAAACACTGTTACTATTTCCTCAAATTTTATTTAAAAAGATTAAAAGTCAACAAAATAAGTTACGTTGTTTGCAGATCACCCCTTAGGGGCCATCAACAAACGATATGGGCACTTTATTTATAAATTTCAGCCCTCCTGAAAACTTGAAGCTCCTTACCTCCCTTCTAAAACTTCCACGTGTTTTGCGAATCGCCCAAAACCATTGAAATATTAAGGGAGCGTTCTTGCATTACGTAACAAAACATTTATATTTTAAGACCCCCTCCACCCCCTGGTAATACATTTCCGATGCATTTTTTTTTTGTTTAAATCCTCGAATCCCCCCTCCTCCCCCTTGATATAACGCCGTTACGTAATGCATGGACGTCCCATTACATGGATAGAATAGGGGAGAGGGGAGGGAAGGGGGGGTCCTTCGTGATAATGGAATAATACAAATATTTATTTTTACTTTGAAAGCCCTTTAAAAAACATCGTAAATCGTACTACTACTGTGTGGTATAGAAAGAGGGGGGGGGAGGGGGTCTAACATGGGCGGGCCAATGAATTCACATGTCCTTGTACTGTCTAACAATGTCTTATAATAAAATTTTAATCTACAGTTGTTTAAACTAACAAAAACTATGATTTATTTTGAAACTAGAATTTCGTGACGTTGCAACGCAACGAAAAACCCTGTTTCCAAAAACAGAGCGTTGCAACGTCACGAAATGTAAGTGGTCTTTAAAAATTGGGGTTTGTTTTTTTCGAAAAACTAATGGTTGCATTCGATTTGTTGGCCAATTTTACATTAAAAATGGAAGAAGAACTCAAAATTTGCCGTTTGACAGAGCAGAGTTAATGGCGAAACATGAATTGGGTCAGGATTGAGAAAAAGTCACGCGTTGCAACGTCACGCTATATACCCAAGTAACCGCGAGGCACTAAATAGCGGCATTAAATCAGCATTATATTGGCATTTAATACCAGCAAATAATGCTTCAAAACATTAAATCAGCACTTTTCCCTTGAGAAATATTTCAAGTGGCGCACAGTAATGCCGTTTTAATGCCTCACCGAAAGCTCGAACAAAAAAAACTGCTTTATCGACGTCAAGGCTGGGGGGAAAAAAGGACAGCTAGCTGCTCCACAGTGGGTGGGCCTCCTTTGTTTTTTTTTTGTCCTGTTGCGTTTCATGTGTGAGTGTGACACTTTGATGTTATTCTTGCATTTTTCTCGTCGATCTCCAGGATGCGCGCCAGCCAACTGATGTATTCTGAAATGAGTGTTTGTTTCGAAAGTTTTAATCGATGTGGTTGATGCATCGAACATTAAGGAAGACTTTCTTTCTGCTGTTTCGAGTATCTGGTTCATGAGAAAAACCCGTTGTCATTTTGTTGGACGAAAATAATTGACGAGTCACTCAGCAAATTGCGGCCATCCAGTCAAGTACAGTACAATCAATTGCGGAAGGCTTGGGGTTAATAGGGACAAGTAATGGCTAACGGCTAACGTAAATTGTTTTTCCGAGGAGTGGTTGGTCCACGGTTGGCAAAATTTCACAAAGTGTATCAGACTTCCGGAAAGCAGCTTTTTGCTTGCGAAAAAAGTCATTCAATTTACCAGAGAACTTTTGATAATGTCCTTTGTGCTATGGGCATATGTTTTGAAAAATTTGGCTTAATTACAGGCTGCAGTTTTCCACAAAAAAAAAAAAAATAAACAAAAAAAACACTTCAGTCAGCGGGAATTGAACCCAGTTCACGCAAAAATAAAACTGTTGCACACTGGGGGAAATGCGCCTTAGCCCGCACGCTTATTGAAACAGTATAACGGGAGAAGGATAAAAGTCAATAAGAGCGTGACTGGCTGAAATGTTTCCCGTATGGATGGGTTACTTTGTTGATAAACATCAAATGCTTTGAAGCACATTTTCAAGGTCGTAAATGGTGATTTAATGCCAGTTGTAATGCTGCAAAGTTTTGGTACTTTGAGGCATTCGCAAAGCTTATTTACTACTTCAAAGCATTCGAGTGCTGATTTAGTACTGAATAAATACTTCAATTTAGTGCTTGTGGTTACTTGGGTATTCCCCTCTCAAAAATATAATATTTGCTTAAAATAATGTTTCAACACTGATAATGCTAACACTCTTATAAGAAATTTTAATGCCCTTTCCGAATCTGTAATAACATATATACCTTTTCTATGTATTTTTTGAGTTACAGCCGAAATACTGAAAAAAGAAAAGTCAAAGCGTTGCAACGTCACGGCGGAATGTGCCACTTACATTTCGTGACGTTGCAACGCTCTGTTTTAAAAACAGGGTTTTTCGTTGCGTTGCAACGTCACGAAATTTTAGTTTCAAAATAAATCATAGTTTTTGTTAGTTTGAGCAACTGTAGGTTAAGATTTTATTGTAAGACATTAAAAGACAGTACAAGGACATGTGAATTGACTGGCCCGCCCATGTTAGACCCCCTCCCCCCTCTCCCTATACCACTTTCACAGTAGCAGTACGATTTACGAAGTTTTCCAATGCGTTTTCAAAGTAATAATAAATATTTGTATTATTCCATTATCACGAAGGACACCCCCACTCTCCCCTCCTCTATCCATGTAATGGGACGTCCATGCATTACGTAACGGCGTAATATCAAGGGGGGGGGGGTCGAGGATTTATACCAAAAAAAGTTTTAGAAGGGAGGAGAAGCTTCAAGTTTTCAGGAGGGCTGAAATTTATAAATAAAGTGCCCATATCGGTTGTTGATGGCCCTAAGGGTTGATCTGCAAACAACGTAACTTATGTTGTTGACTTTTGTGCTTTTTAAATAAAATTTGAGGAAATAATAAAACTGTTTACACACCCCTTGGGCACTATGCACATTTTGTGATGAAACATATAAAAAAATTAAAGTTTGACAGGAACCTAGTACTACGTTTTGTTCAGAAACTCATGCCAAACATTTTACTACAAAAAGCTCATGAAAAGATGATTTCTATAAAAAGTTATATAACAAATACTATTACGAAAATAAAAAAGGTGCAAAAAAAGTATGTACACCTTTCGAAAAATTAACATAAATAATGTTATTTGTTGACAAATCACCATAAATCCAGTCTCCCAACTCCAAATAGGCATCCTTGACTGATTAAAAGAAGAATTTGGATTGAATATAAAGTTTACTAACTACTTAGTATAAAAGTTTATATAACTCTGGAAATTCTATATAAAACTTATCTAAACCTAATTTTGCAAACTTTTAATTCAACTAAATGTCAATATATTACCATAAAAAAGCAAAGCAAAGTAATCCACTTTAACGACCCCCGGGTCTTTTGTGGTCTCTGTTGCAAGTTTCTGCTCATTTCTAGGCGTCCGAAGGTTATGTGTGGTGAGTCACTCATAACCTCTTTTACGCAAATGGACCGACGTTTTACTTCCCCATCCGATAGAAGGCGTGGTCAGGCAAATCTCGTCTCGAAAATGCCACCGGGTCCGTCTGGGATTGAACCCAGGCCATACTGGGATTCAGAGGCTACCACGCTAACCATATAATTGCTAAATAAACATTTTGGAGTGGGATAACACCGTTTTGGGGGTATTTGTATCGATAGAATAGATTTTTCGTTGAAATTTCGTACCAACCCGGAATTACGTCGTAGGAAAATCCGCCGGCATTTGAAACGGTCCACGATTCACAAGTCAACCTATGTGGAATCGGAAAGGGCATAAAATTTCAGATCTTTTGATACCCAAACATCTAGGTTTTCTTTAAAACCTACGTTTTTAAATACCTAAGCAAAAACGTTGTTATGGTTTCGTTTGAGCAACCTGCCAAAAATGTATGGAATTTCGTAATTTTTGTTCTCGTGGATCAAACTTACTTTTTGCCCAGGTATTTAAAAACGTAGGTTTTAAAGAAAACCTAGATGTTTGGGTATCAAAAGATCGGAAATTTTATGCCCTTTCCGATTCCACATAGGTTGACTTGTGCATCGTGGACCGGTTCGGATGCCGGCGGATTTTCCTACGACGTAATTCCGGGTTGGTACGAAATTCCAACGAAAAATCTATTCTATCGATACAAATACCCCCAAAACGGTGTTATACCCACTCCAAAATGTTTATTTAGCAATGCTATGGTAATATATTGACATTTAGTTGAATTAAAAGTTTGCAAAATTAAGTTTAGATAAGTATAATATAATAAACCCAGAGTTACTATAACCTTATTACACCTAAGTAAGTAAAACCTTTAATATCAATCCAAATTCATATATTTAATCAGTCCAAGGATGCCTATTTGGAGTTGGGAGACTGGATTTATGGTGATTTGTCAACAAATAACATTATTTATGTTAATTTTTCGAAAGGTGTACATACTTTTTTTGCACCTTTTTTTATTTTCGTAATAGTATTTGTTATATAACTTTTTATAGAAATCATCTTTTCATGAGCTTTTTGAAGCAAAATGTTTGGCATGAGTTTCTGAACAAAACGTAGTACTAGGTTCCTGTCAAACTTTAAATTTTTTACATGTTTTATCACAAAATGTGCATAGTGCCCAAGGGGTGTAAATACTTTTTTTACATACTGTATTTAAAAAATATATAATATTTAGTATCCTTTTATCTTCAAAACCAACTACGCATACACCTTTTTTTGCCATGTGACCAATATGATTTAAAATTTCGTGACGTTGCAACGCAAACTTAAACCTGTTGTAACTTTGGATCTAGACAACCAATTTAGTCGCTATATATTGCATTTGAAAGCTCTTTCTAAGTACAAAGAGCATCCAAAATATCAAAATGATTGAATGTTTAGATTTCTGTTGGCATAAACAACTGTCCCTTTTTCGTGACGTTGCAACGCAATAAAATGGTAAACTTTCACTAGTTTGAAAAAATACTTAACTTAAGACAAAGTGGAAATCCATGACATTTCCGTTTAGAACATCTAAAAACCTACAAAATGCAATCAAAAGAATAATTTTTGGATTTTATATCGCTGAAAACCAGGAGTTTTTAGAATTTTTTTTTAAACGATGATTTAATCACGAATTGAGGCATAACTTAACCAACTTGTACATAATGATATTCAAATGATCAATTAATGAAAACCATTATTTTTGAAGCTTCAAGTAGTCTAGAATCGAGGAAAAATATCCAAATAGCTCATACACGCTTTTCAAAATTTCATCCTAAGGTGTACATTGCCGGAGAATGTGTCATATAGGGTATATGACCCTATTTTGGACCTAGTACCTATTTTGGACCTTTTTTTTATTAATCGAGGTAGTTCAGGGTTTTAAAGTACGAATTTACTGAATCCAACCAACAGAAAGTGTAAGCAGGATCGTTTTGTAGCTTACCTCTCCCAAAAATGTTAACATTTTTGATTATTTCCGCTTTTTCAGCCACTTTTTCCAACTTCACTCGCATTTCCTATAATTTTCCTAGCACATCGATTAGGTCCAAAAATGTCGGCCTCGTTGCTTATCACTTTTGGCTCGGGACACCTTGTACAACTTTCTGTTTTTCACTAGCATCAAGCTATTTTAGCCGGTTTCCGAGTAATGTAAGTGTTATTTATTTAATACTTATATGTTTTTAGTCACTAAACCGTTGAAATTACTGATCTATAGTTTAAAAAAACTCAATTGAAAAAATATTTTCAAATCAGCCGCGTTGAATCAGTTTTTGGAGCTACTTTTCCTTCAGTTCAAGGCTATCACCAATACATGTATAACAAGGTGTTGCCAGTTTTGTTTTTGAATTTATTTCGATACTTAATTGAAATTTAATGCCAAGTTATTGCTTAATAATTTGGATTAGTTTTTCAAACTGTAATTATTTCAAATAAAACTAAGCTTTAAAAAGCAAATGATAAACAGAAACAATGAAAATATGATTTTTTAATGATAAACATGCAAATTAATAATAAAGATAGGGATGATTTTTAAGACTGATTGCAATCTGACTTTGCCGAAGGGTGCAAATAGATCCGAGATGATCCTGATTTTAGGTGATTTTTTTTTAAATTATTTTCTTATGTACTTCTTATAAACCCAGTATATAAGCCGATTTCTTTTTATATTTTAAGAATAAGTATTAAGGCGACCACTTTTCAAGCATGTGTAAAAATTTAAAGAAATTTAGAAGGATTACTCCGAGTATGTAGGTGAGGTAGATGCCCAAAAATACGATTACGGTTTTCAGATTTTCAGGAAACAAAGAAGGAAAAAAAAATAAATTACTTGAAACTTTAAAAGAAAATTTAAAAGGTCATCAAAATTTACAAAGTTATCTAAAACCTTCTGGATGAAGTTTGAGTGAAATCTTGAAGTTGATCATAATTTTTGGTGCTTTTCTGGTAAGATTTTTTTGCTTGGGGTTAATATATAAATGGCGTTTTCTCCCCGCATGTGGGAGATTCGGCCGATGTCATTTTTATAGGGAGGGTAAACATTTTGGGGAGGGCTAACGCTGATTGGATACAACATCCTCACCAAAGTGTTGTAGAAGGAAACTAGAAGAAAACAATTTGTTGGATAAGGGGTGAAACGGTTATTTGCTTACGTATTAATCACAGGGATAATAAGATCTATTTCTGTTTTCAAAGATGTTTTATTTAATTATTTTCTAAATAAAATTTACTGCTCCAATACTTCTAACTTACGTGAAATTTTCCGAGGATTCCGAAAATGTCAAAATTGAGACCAAAAAGTGTCGCTATGGAAGCCTACACTGAAACTAAAATCATGATTGATTTTATATGTACTCTGCACATATCCAATCTTCAAATTGGCATAATAAAAATTATGACACATCATATTAATCCTTATATGCTTTACACATATTTTTTACAAACAATCTTCTTAGATTTTATATGCGTACGCACAGGGCCGTAGCCAGGATTTTTGTTCGGGGGGGGCTTGGGTGCGAAAATTCAAAGAGTATAGAAACCAGCAAATTATTTTTACCATCACTTGGTTTATGGTATAATTATTAAGATGAATAGTAAAATTGTAAAATAATGTATGCAATTATGTTTAAAAAGATTTTCTTCTTAAGTTTTCAATGTCTTTATTGAAGAAACTCCTTCGTCAAAAGTTTCTCTTTATTCATACAGCTAGTTTGTATTAAAGGAGTAGAGAAGAAAGTGTTTTTTTACATTTTCTTGAATTGTTTAATTGTAATTGAATTTCGTGATAAACTGTCGCTAAATTAAAAATATACATAACTAGAAAAAAAAATTTGAAGCAAAAAAAATCCTGAAAAAATATCGATTTATCTAACCATAAGTATTATATTTTTGTAGTTTATACTGAGAGAAAAACCCACGAACAAACTGGTAAATTTGAACTATCAAATTTCAAACCATCTGGATTTACATTTTCAGCTGTGCGATCACTGTGATGGTTTATCTGACAAATTTGTTTCAGAATTTGAGGATTTAAAAAATTGGCAAAAAAAAATAAATCAGATTAAAGGTAATTTTTAAATAAAATTTCAATGTATCGTTTCAGTGTTGCTTATCTTTGAAATTAAAAAAAATTAAAAATAAATTTTCCGATCGAATAAACGGTTAAATTTCAACCAACGAGTATCAAACAATGCTTGAAGACATTCTTATCCAGTGATATTCAGAGTCAACATATTTTAAAGTCCATGAATTCATAGAAATAATTGATTTTAAATTAAATGCACAGTGCTGCGAAGTGCTTATTTCACTAAAACGCAAAAATTAACATTATCAAATTTATTGAAACTAGTGTACAAACTGTTTAATAAGTAATTTCAATGAAAATGATATAACAGCAACTTCAAGCAAAGTTTGTATTGTTCTTTATCGTGTAAGGACTAAGAACCATTGGAAATTGGTCTATTAGTTCCTGAGACACATCTTCTTGAAATAAAAAATAAACTTGTACGATAAAAAATATAAATGCGAACACGATTAACAAATTAAAATCTTCAATTTACTTATTTCTTTATTTTGAAATGACTGTCAAAACTGAATTAATTTTTAAAATAAGTGTTGATAACCAATATGATTTTAAAAGATAAAGGAGGAAAATAACGTAAAAGTGAATTGGTTGTGCAGGTTATAGAAAGCCTTTCTGTATCTTTCTAAACAAAAACAAAAACACAAATGAAATCATTTTTTGGATTTCTGAGATTTAACTAATAAAAATTATGTTGAATAATATAGAATTGTAACCATTTATTAGAATCGATGTTTATTCAAGAAATATCTTGACTCTGGGAACAAAATCCTGCACATTTTATGGTTTAGAAATTTTATATTTGAGAAACCTTGCTAGATTAAAAGTAAAGAAAACTTTATGTAAGAATTCATAAATCAATTAGATTTTTCCTGTAAATCTAATCTTAGTCTGCACTAGAATTCAAACATAAAAATATTTGAAGCATCAAAAAATTAAGATTAAAAAAACATAATTTATTGAAATATTTGAATATTTTTTATTGAATATCTTTATTTTGAAATGATTAAAATTTATTTTTATAAAAAATCAGGATTTTTAGCATTAATTATTTTATTATTTTTATAGTTTTTGTTATTTTGCAATTTCTGATTTTTTAAAATTATCATGTGTTTATTGTAATCTTAAATTTATGATGTTTTAAAAGTAAAGAAAACTTTATGTAAGAATTCCTCAACCAAGTAGATTATTCCTGTAAATCTAATCTTAGTATGAATTTTACTACAAGAACCATATTTTACATTCAAATGAAAATAAAAAAAAATGTCCTGTATACGGAGACTCTTAAAACTCCATCCAAAAAATGCTTAAGAAACAGTCAAGATAAGATTTACGGAAAGATTTTGCTTTAGCTGAAAAGGAACAGAACAAAAACGGCTTTGGATATTTCTTCGGGTGCAATATGTGTTGATGAGATTTTGATAAGTTTATTTGAATGCGACTGAGAATAACGTGTGAAAAAAATGTAAAAATGCTAAAATAATATTGAAGAATTGCCACATGAAGCCGGCTGCAAAATGCTGAATCTTAAAATGCCGAATATGTTAAGAATGGATTTTGTTTTTTGCTCAGAATTAAGTATAAAATAAGAGAAAAGTCATTACAATAGTCAATGGGACAGTAATGGTATTTTTAAAATTTTGATATTTTTCAATATTAATTATTTTATTTATGTTTTGGTTTTTGTTTTTTGTTCTATTGATTTTTTTTTTCAATTATTATGTTTAATTGTTATTATAAATTTTGTGATTTTTTTATTATTGTTATTTTTGATTTCTGGCTTTTCTTTGTCTTATACCAAAATATTTGAAATCTAAAATTTAGAAATTTAAAAGCAGTAAAATTATTAAATACTCAATTAGACCGTTGCAAATATTATTCTGAACTTTATGTTACTAAACTCTGACCAAAGGCGACAGGGTAGAGCAAACAATGAAAAATATAAAAATTTAAATTACGAGCCATTGGTTTATCATTTTAAAAGTGTTTCAAAACCTCACTTTAAACCAGTGCAGTTGTTTTGCATCATTAGTTTTCAAAATATCTAGTTACTGGCGAAAAGCTTTTTTCGTGAAAAAAAACTTGCCGCGGTTCAACGAAATGTTACAAAAATTTTAAATATTTTTAAACGAGCCCAAACAAGTCGTACATCAACGCAGAAAAAAACATTACAAATTTGTTGTCACTGCTCCTAAAAGGACTTAATCGAAATAAGTTATGAATACAAAAATAACTGTTTTCAGTTGATTAGACTTCCATTTCCATTGAAGCTGTGAAGCTATTTAAAAAAAAATAATATTGCATTTGCCATGTCAATCCACCCAGCAGGGCAATTTGGCCAAATCAAAAATCCAAGTATGCAGAAGTTATCTACCAAATTGGTACATATGTCTACCTCGAAGGATTTTTAGTCTACCTCAATAGTTCAATAAGTAGCATTGCCCTGCTGGAAAGATACCTGTTTTCAAGAAAACGACGTCAAATCAACTTCTGAAGTAATACAAAGTAGTCTACCTCCGTTCTACCTAACGAATCTGCAATCAGATTTTTCCTAAACTTCTTATAAGTAGTACTTCTCTTTATACTTAATTTTTAAAGTACTTTATATATCAATTTTGACCACGGCATCGTGTTCCTTGGAAAATTCTAGCCCAATTTGACCTATAAAAGTCCATACTTAAGTTGAAAAATGGCGGTTCTGGAGCAAATTAAAGATTGTCCAAAAATGAGCTACCATGCGTCTCCATCAAACAGAAGAATTAGCCCTTAAGTTCAATATATCAGCAGTTCTGATTATTCCTAGCATGCAGCAAGTGTTTCTGCTGCAAAATTATGCCACATAATTATTTTACCCATTTCTACCCCACAAAGAAAAAAAGATAGCTGATGAATTTTTAAAGAACAAAAAATGGAAATTTTAATAAAATATCAAATAAAAGCAGCCCTGCTGACAATCTGTGGCTCATTTAATGATTGGTGAGTAATGTTCTGATGTCTAAGAATGATATTCAGTAATTCTACCAAATTCTACCTCATTGTAAAATTGTTTTTAAACACATTTATTAAGAAATTCCAACAATTTCCTTAAGAAAATTGCAATTTTAATAAAATTTCAAATAAAAGCAGCCCCGCTGACAATCTGTGGATCATTCAATGATTGGAGAATGTTGTTCTGATGTCTTAGATAGATATTCAGTTATTCTACCAAATTCTACCTCATTGTAAAATTGTTTTTAAACACATTTATTAAGAAATTCCAACAATTTCCTTAAGAAAAATGCAATTTTAATAAAAAATCAAATAAAACCTGCTTTGTTGATAATCTGAGGCACATTCAATGATTGGAGAATGTTGTTCTGATGTCTTAGAATGATATTCAGTCATTCTACCAAATTCTACCTCATTGTAAAATTGTTTTTAAACACATTTATTAAGAAATTCCAACAATTTCCTTAAGAAAATTGCAATTTTAATAAAAAATCAAATAAAACCTGCTTTGTTGATAATCTGAGGCACATTCAATGATTGGAGAATGTTGTTCTGATGTCTTAGATAGATATTCACTCATTCTACCTAATTCTACCTCATTGTAAAATTGATTTTAAACACATTTATTAAGAAATTCCAACAATTTCCTTAAGAAAATTGCAATTTTAATAAAATTTCAAATAAAAACAACCCTGCTGACAATCTGTGGATCATTCAATGATTGGAGAATGTTGTTCTGATGTCTTAGAATGATATTCAGTTATTCTACCTAATTCTACCTCATTGTAAAATTGTTTTTAAACACATTTATTAAGAAATTCCAACAATTTCCTTAAGAAAATTGCAATTTTAATAAAATTTCAAATAAAAACAACCCTGCTGACAATCTGTTGCTTATTCAATGATTGGAGAATGTTGTTCTGATGTCTTAGAATGATATTCAGTTATTCTACCAAATTCTACCTCATTGTAAAATTGTTTTTAAACACATTTATTAAGAAATTCCAACAATTTCCTTAAGAAAATTGCATTTTTAATAAAATTTCAAATAAAAGCAGCCCCGCTGACAATCTGTGGCTTATTCAATGAATGGAGAATGTTGTTCTGATGTCTTAGATAGATATTCAGTTATTCTACCAAATTCTACCTCATTGTAAAAATGTTTTTAAATACATTTATTAAGAAATTCCAACTGCAATTTTAATAAAATTTCAAATAAAAACAACCCTGCTGACAATCTGTGGATCATTCAATAATTGGAGAATGATGTTCTGATGTCTTAGATAGATATTCAGTTATTCTACCAAATTCTACCTCATTGTAAAAATGTTTTTAAATACATTTATTAAGAAATTCCAACTGCAATTTTAATAAAATTTCAAATAAAAACAACCCTGCTGACAATCTGTGGATCATTCAATGATTGGAGAATGATGTTCTGATGTCTTAGATAGATATTCACTCATTCTACCTAATTCTACCTCATTGTAAAATTGTTTTTAAACACATTTATTAAGAAATTCCAACAATTTCCTTAAGAAAATTGCAATTTTAATAAAATTTCAAATAAAACCTGCTTTGTTGATAATCGGAGGAACATTCAATGATTGGAGAATGTTGTTCTGATGTCTAAGAATGATATTTAGTGATTCAACCAAATTCTACCTCATTGTAAAATTGTTTTTAAACACATTTATTAAGAAATTCCAACAATTTCCTTAAGAAAAATGCAATTTTAATAAAATTTCAAATAAAAACAACCCTGCTGACAATCTGTGGCTTATTCAATGATTGGAGAATGTTGTTCTGATGTCTTAGATAGATATTCACTCATTCTACCAAATTCTACCTTATTGTAAAAATGTTTTTAAATACATTTATTAAGAAATTCCAACTGCAATTTTAATAAAATTTCAAATAAAAACAACCCTGCTGACAATCTGTGGATCATTCAATGATTGGAGACTGATGTTCTGATGTCTTAGATAGATATTCACTCATTCTACCTAATTCTACCTCATTGTAAAATTGTTTTTAAACACATTTATTAAGAAATTCCAACAATTTCCTTAAGAAAAATGCAATTTTAATAAAATTTCAAATAAAAACAACCCTGCTGACAATCTGTGGCTTATTCAATGATTGGAGAATGTTGTTCTGATGTCTTAGATAGATATTCACTCATTCTACCTAATTCTACCTCATTGTAAAAATGTTTTTAAATACATTTATTAAGAAATTCCAACAATTTCCTTAAGAAAAATGCAATTTTAATAAAATTTCAAATAAAAACAACCCTGCTGACAATCTGTGGATCATTCAATGATTGGAGAATGATGTTCTGATGTCTTAGATAGATATTCACTCATTCTACCTAATTCTACCTCATTGTAAAATTGTTTTTAAACACATTTATTAAGAAATTCCAACAATTTCCTTAAGAAAAATGCAATTTTAATAAAATTTCAAATAAAACCTGCTTTGTTGATAATCTGAGGCACACTCAATGATTGGAGAATGTTGTTCTAATGTCTAAGAATGATATTCAGTTATTCTACCAAATTCTACCTCATTGTAAAAATGTTTTTAAATACATTTATTAAGAAATTCCAACAATTTCCATAAGAAAAATGCAATTTTAATAAAATTTCAAATAAAAACAACCCTGCTGACAATCTGTGGATCATTCAATGATTGGAGAATGATGTTCTGATGTCTTAGATAGATATTCACTCATTCTACCTCATTGTAAAATTGTTTTTAAACACATTTATTAAGAAATTCCAACAATTTCCTTAAGAAAAATGCAATTTTAATAAAATTTCAAATAAAACCTGCTTTGTTGATAATCGGAGGAACATTCAATGATTGGAGAATGTTGTTCCGATGTCTAAGAATGATATTTAGTGATTCTACCAAATTCTACCTCATTGTAAAATTGTTTTTAAACACATTTATTAAGAAATTCCAACAATTTCCTTAAGAAAAATGCAATTTTAATAAAATTTCAAATAAAAACAACCCTGCTGACAATCTGTGGCTTATTCAATGATTGGAGAATGTTGTTCTGATGTCTTAGATAGATATTCACTCATTCTACCTAATTCTACCTCATTGTAAAAATGTTTTTAAATACATTTATTAAGAAATTCCAACAATTTCCTTAAGAAAAATGCAATTTTAATAAAATTTCAAATAAAAACAACCCTGCTGACAATCTGTGGATCATTCAATGATTGGAGAATGATGTTCTGATGTCTTAGATAGATATTCACTCATTCTACCTAATTCTACCTCATTGTAAAATTGTTTTTAAACACATTTATTAAGAAATTCCAACAATTTCCTTAAGAAAAATGCAATTTTAATAAAATTTCAAATAAAAACAACCCTGCTGACAATCTGTGGCTTATTCAATGATTGGAGAATGTTGTTCTGATGTCTTAGATAGATATTCACTCATTCTACCTAATTCTACCTCATTGTAAAATTGTTTTTAAACACATTTATTAAGAAATTCCAACAATTTCCTTAAGAAAAATGCAATTTTAATAAAATTTCAAATAAAAACAACCCTGCTGACAATCTGTGGCTTATTCAATGATTGGAGAATGTTGTTCTGATGTCTTAGATAGATATTCACTCATTCTACCTAATTCTACCTCATTGTAAAATTGATTTTAAACACATTTATTAAGAAATTCCAACAATTTCCTTAAGAAAATTGCAATTTTAATAAAATTTCAAATAAAAACAACCCTGCTGACAATCTGTGGCTTATTCAATGATTGGAGAATGATGTTCTGATGTCTTAGATAGATATACACTCATTCTACCTAATTCTACCTCATTGTAAAATTGTTTTTAAACACATTTATTGAGAAATTCCAACAATTTCCTTAAGAAAAATGCAATTTTAATAAAATTTCAAATAAAACCTGCTTTGTTGATAATCTGAGGCACATTCAATGATTGGAGAATGTTGTTCTAATGTCTAAGAATGATATTCAGTTATTCTACCAAATTCTACCTCATTGTAAAAATGTTTTTAAATACATTTATTAAGAAATTCCAAAAATTTCCTTAAGAAAATTGCAATTTTAATAAAATTTCAAATAAAACCTGCTTTGTTGATAATCGGAGGAACATTCAATGATTGGAGAATGTTGTTCTGATGTCTAAGAATGATATTTAGTGATTAATCAAATTCTACCTCATTGTAAAATTGTTTTTAAACACATTTATTAAGAAATTCCAACAATTTCCTTAAGAAAAATGCAATTTTAATAAAATTTCAAATAAAACCTGCTTTGTTGATAATCGGAGGAACATTCAATGATTGGAGAATGTTGTTCTGATGTCTTAGAATGATATTCAGTCATTCTACCAAATTCTACCTCATTGTAAAATTGATTTTAAACACATTTATTAGGTAATTCCAACAATTTCCTTAAGAAAATTGCAATTTTAATAAAATTTCAAATAAGAGCAGCCCTGCTGACAATCTGTGGCTTATTCAATGATTGGAGAATGTTGTTCTGATGTCTTAGAATGATATTCAGTCATTCTACCTAATTCTACCACATTGTAAGATTGATTTTAAACACATTTATTAAGAAATTCCAACAATTTCCTTAAGAAAATTGCAATTTTAATAAAATATCAAATAAAAGCAGCCCAATTGACAATCTGTGGATCATTCAATGATTGGAGATTGATGTTCTGATGTCTAAGAATGATATTCAGTCATTCTACCAAATTCTACCTCATTTTGAAATTGTTTTTAAACACATTTATTAAGAAATTCCATCAAATTCCTTAAGAAAATTGCAATAATAATAAAATTTTAAATAAAAGCTACTCTGTCGATAATATGAGGCACATTCAATTATTGAAGAATGTTGTTCTTATGTCCAAGAATTATATTCAGTCATTCTACCTAATTCATAGATTCATTTTCATACTCATAGATTGTCTGCAGGGCTGCTTTTATTTGAAATTTTATTAAAATTGCAATTTTCTTAGGGAAATTGTTGGAATTTCTTAATAAATGTGTTTAAAAACAATTTTACAATGCGGTAGAATTAGGTAGAATGAGTGAATATCATTCTAAGACATCAGAACATCATTCTCCAATCATTGAATGATCCACAGATTATCAGCAGGGTTGTTTTTATTTGAAATTTTATTAAAATTGCATTTTTCTTATGGAAATTGTTGAAATTTCTTAATAAATGTATTTAAAAACATTTTTACAATGAGGTAGAATTTGGTAGAATAACTGAATATCATTCTTAGACATTAGAACAACATTCTCCATTCATTGAATAAGCCACAGATTGTCAGCAGGGTTGTTTTTATTTGAAATTTTATTAAAATTGCAATTTTCTTAAGGAAATTGTTGGAATTTCTTAATAAATGTATTTAAAAACATTTTTACAATGAGGTAGAATTTGGTAGAATAACTGAATATCATTCTTAGACATTAGAACAACATTCTCCAATCATTGAATGTGCCTCAGATTATCAACAAAGCAGGTTTTATTTGAAATTTTATTAAAATTGCATTTTTCTTAAGGAAATTGTTGGAATTTCTTAATAAATGTGTTTAAAAACAATTTTACAATGAGGTAGAATTAGGTAGAATGAGTGAATATCTATCTAAGACATCAGAACATCATTCTCCAATCATTGAATGATCCACAGATTGTCAGCAGGGTTGTTTTTATTTGAAATTTTATTAAAATTGCATTTTTCTTAAGGAAATTGTTGGAATTTCTTAATAAATGTGTTTAAAAACAATTTTACAATGAGGTAGAATTAGGTAGAATGAGTGAATATCATTCTAAGACATTAGAACAACATTCTCCAATCATTGAATGTGCCTCAGATTATCAACAAAGCAGGTTTTATTTGAAATTTTATTAATAGAATGTAGAATGAGGTAGAGTAGAATGAGTGAATATCTATCTAAGACATCAGAACATCATTCTCCAATCATTGAATGATCCACAGATTGTCAGCAGGGTTGTTTTTATTTGAAATTTTATTAAAATTGCATTTTTCTTAAGGAAATTGTTGGAATTTCTTAATAAATGTGTTTAAAAACAATTTTACAATGAGGTAGAATTTGGTAGAATCACTAAATATCATTCTAAGACATCAGAACAACATTCTCCAATCATTGAATGTTCCTCCGATTATCAACAAAGCAGGTTTTATTTGAAATTTTATTAAAATTGCAATTTTCATAAGGAAATTTTTGGAATTTCTTAATAAATGTGTTTAAAAACAATTTTACAATGAGGTAGAATTAGGTAGAATGAGTGAATATCTATCTAAGACATCAGAACATCATTCTCCAATCATTGAATGATCCACAGATTGTCAGCAGGGTTGTTTTTATTTGAAATTTTATTAAAATTGCATTTTTCTTATGGAAATTGTTGGAATTTCTTAATAAATGTATTTAAAAACATTTTTACAATGAGGTAGAATTTGGTAGAATAACTGAATATCATTCTTAGACATTAGAACAACATTCTCCAATCATTGAATGTGCCTCAGATTATCAACAAAGCAGGTTTTATTTGAAATTTTATTAAAATTGCATTTTTCTTAAGGAAATTGTTGGAATTTCTTAATAAATGTGTTTAAAAACAATTTTACAATGAGGTAGAATTAGGTAGAATGAGTGAATATCTATCTAAGACATCAGAACATCATTCTCCAATCATTGAATGATCCACAGATTGTCAGCAGGGTTGTTTTTATTTGAAATTTTATTAAAATTGCATTTTTCTTAAGGAAATTGTTGGAATTTCTTAATAAATGTGTTTAAAAACAATTTTACAATGAGGTAGAATTAGGTAGAATGAGTGAATATCTATCTAAGACATCAGAACATCATTCTCCAATCATTGAATGATCCACAGATTGTCAGCAGGGTTGTTTTTATTTGAAATTTTATTAAAATTGCATTTTTCTTAAGGAAATTGTTGGAATTTCTTAATAAATGTGTTTAAAAACAATTTTACAATGAGGTAGAATTTGGTAGAATCACTAAATATCATTCTAAGACATCAGAACAACATTCTCCAATCATTGAATGTTCCTCCGATTATCAACAAAGCAGGTTTTATTTGAAATTTTATTAAAATTGCAATTTTCATAAGGAAATTTTTGGAATTTCTTAATAAATGTGTTTAAAAACAATTTTACAATGAGGTAGAATTAGGTAGAATGAGTGAATATCTATCTAAGACATCAGAACATCATTCTCCAATCATTGAATGATCCACAGATTGTCAGCAGGGTTGTTTTTATTTGAAATTTTATTAAAATTGCATTTTTCTTATGGAAATTGTTGGAATTTCTTAATAAATGTATTTAAAAACATTTTTACAATGAGGTAGAATTTGGTAGAATAACTGAATATCATTCTTAGACATTAGAACAACATTCTCCAATCATTGAATGTGCCTCAGATTATCAACAAAGCAGGTTTTATTTGAAATTTTATTAAAATTGCATTTTTCTTAAGGAAATTGTTGGAATTTCTTAATAAATGTGTTTAAAAACAATTTTACAATGAGGTAGAATTAGGTAGAATGAGTGAATATCTATCTAAGACATCAGAACATCATTCTCCAATCATTGAATGATCCACAGATTGTCAGCAGGGTTGTTTTTATTTGAAATTTTATTAAAATTGCATTTTTCTTAAGGAAATTGTTGGAATTTCTTAATAAATGTATTTAAAAACATTTTAAAAATGAGGTAGAATTTGGTAGAATAACTGAATATCATTCTTAGACATTAGAACAACATTCTCAAATCATTGAATGTGCCTCAAATTATCAACAAAGCAGGTTTTATTTGAAATTTTATTAAAATTGCATTTTTCTTAAGGAAATTGTTGGAATTTCTTAATAAATGTGTTTAAAAACAATTTTACAATGAGGTAGAATTAGGTAGAATGAGTGAATATCTATCTAAGACATCAGAACATCATTCTCCAATCATTGAATGATCCACAGATTGTCAGCAGGGTTGTTTTTATTTGAAATTTTATTAAAATTGCATTTTTCTTAAGGAAATTGTTGGAATTTCTTAATAAATGTGTTTAAAAACAAATTTACAATGAGGTAGAATTTGGTAGAATCACTAAATATCATTCTAAGACATCAGAACAACATTCTCCAATCATTGAATGTTCCTCCGATTATCAACAAAGCAGGTTTTATTTGAAATTTTATTAAAATTGCAATTTTCATAAGGAAATTGTTGGAATTTCTTAATAAATGTGTTTAAAAACAATTTTACAATGAGGTAGAATTAGGTAGAATGAGTGAATATCTATCTAAGACATCAGAACATCATTCTCCAATCATTGAATGATCCACAGATTGTCAGCAGGGTTGTTTTTATTTGAAATTTTATTAAAATTGCATTTTTCTTAAGGAAATTGTTGGAATTTCTTAATAAATGTATTTAAAAACAATTTTACAATGAGGTAGAATTAGGTAGAATGAGTGAATATCTATCTAAGACATCAGAACATCATTCTCCAATCATTGAATGATCCACAGATTGTCAGCAGGGTTGTTTTTATTTGAAATTTTATTAAAATTGCATTTTTCTTAAGGAAATTGTTGGAATTTCTTAATAAATGTGTTTAAAAACAATTTTACAATGAGGTAGAATTAGGTAGAATAACTGAATATCATTCTAAGACATCAGAACAACATTCTCCAATCATTGAATGTGCCTCAGTTTATCAACAAAGCAGTTTTTATTTGAAATTTTATTAAAATTGCATTTTTCTTAAGGAAATTGTTGGAATTTCTTAATAAATGTGTTTAAAAACAATTTTACAATGAGGTAGAATTAGGTAGAATGAGTGAATATCTATCTAAGACATCAGAACATCATTCTCCAATCATTGAATGATCCACAGATTGTCAGCAGGGTTGTTTTTATTTGAAATTTTATTAAAATTGCATTTTTCTTAAGGAAATTGTTGGAATTTCTTAATAAATGTGTTTAAAAACAATTTTACAATGAGGTAGAATTAGGTAGAATGAGTGAATATCTATCTAAGACATCAGAACATCATTCTCCAATCATTGAATGATCTACAGATTGTCAGCAGGGCTGCTCTTATTTGAAATTTTATTAAAATTGCAATTTTCTTAAGGAAATTGTTGGAATTTCTTAATAAATGTGTTTAAAAACAATTTTACAATGAGGTAGAATTTGGTAGAATCACTAAATATCATTCTTAGACATCAGAACAACATTCTCCAATCATTGAATGTGCCTCAGATTATCAACAAAGCAGGTTTTATTTGAAATTTTATTAAAATTGCAATTTTCTTAAGGAAATTTTTGGAATTTCTTAATAAATGTGTTTAAAATCAATTTTACAATGAGGTAGAATTAGGTAGAATAACTGAATATCATTCTAAGACATCAGAACAACATTCTCCAATCATTGAATGTGCCTCAGATTATCAACAAAGCAGTTTTTATTTGAAATTTTATTAAAATTGCATTTTTCTTAAGGAAATTGTTGGAATTTCTTAATAAATGTGTTTAAAAACAATTTTACAATGAGGTAGAATTAGGTAGAATGAGTGAATATCTATCTAAGACATCAGAACATCATTCTCCAATCATTGAATGATCCACAGATTGTCAGCGGGGCTGCTTTTATTTGAAATTTTATTAAAATTGCATTTTTCTTAAGGAAATTGTTGGAATTTCTTAATAAATGTGTTTAAAAACAATTTTACAATGAGGTAGAATTAGGTAGAATGAGTGAATATCTATCTAAGACATCAGAACATCATTCTCCAATCATTGAATGATCTACAGATTGTCAGCAGGGCTGCTCTTATTTGAAATTTTATTAAAATTGCAATTTTCTTAAGGAAATTGTTGGAATTTCTTAATAAATGTGTTTAAAAACAATTTTACAATGAGGTAGAATTTGGTAGAATCACTAAATATCATTCTTAGACATCAGAACAACATTCTCCAATCATTGAATGTTCCTCCGATTATCAACAAAGCAGGTTTTATTTGAAATTTTATTAAAATTGCAATTTTCTTAAGGAAATTTTTGGAATTTCTTAATAAATGTGTTTAAAATCAATTTTACAATGAGGTAGAATTAGGTAGAATAACTGAATATCATTCTAAGACATCAGAACAACATTCTCCAATCATTGAATGTGCCTCAGATTATCAACAAAGCAGTTTTTATTTGAAATTTTATTAAAATTGCATTTTTCTTAAGAAAATTGTTGGAATTTCTTAATAAATGTGTTTAAAAACAATTTTACAATGAGGTAGAATTAGGTAGAATGGGTGAATATCTATCTAAGACATCAGAACATCATTCTCCAATCATTGAATGATCCACAGATTGTCAGCAGGGTTGTTTTTATTTGAAATTTTATTAAAATTGCATTTTTCTTAAGGAAATTGTTGGAATTTCTTAATAAATGTGTTTAAAAACAATTTTACAATGAGGTAGAATTAGGTAGAATGAGTGAATATCTATCTAAGACATCAGAACATCATTCTCCAATCATTGAATGATCTACAGATTGTCAGCAGGGCTGCTCTTATTTGAAATTTTATTAAAATTGCAATTTTCTTAAGGAAATTGTTGGAATTTCTTAATAAATGTGTTTAAAAACAATTTTACAATGAGGTAGAATTTGGTAGAATCACTAAATATCATTCTTAGACATCAGAACAACATTCTCCAATCATTGAATGTGCCTCAGATTATCAACAAAGCAGGTTTTATTTGAAATTTTATTAAAATTGCATTTTTCTTAAGGAAATTGTTGGAATTTCTTAATAAATGTGTTTAAAAACAATTTTACAATGAGGTAGAATTAGGTAGAATGAGTGAATATCTATCTAAGACATCAGAACATCATTCTCCAATCATTGAATGATCCACAGATTGTCAGCAGGGTTGTTTTTATTTGAAATTTTATTAAAATTGCATTTTTCTTAAGGAAATTGTTGGAATTTCTTAATAAATGTATTTAAAAACATTTTTACAATGAGGTAGAATTTGGTAGAATAACTGAATATCATTCTTAGACATTACAACAACATTCTCCAATCATTGAATGTGCCTCAGATTATCAACAAAGCAGTTTTTATTTGAAATTTTATTAAAATTGCATTTTTCTTAAGGAAATGGTTGGAATTTCTTAATAAATGTGTTTAAAAACAATTTTACAATGAGGTAGAATTAGGTAGAATCACTAAATATCATTCTAAGACATCAGAACAACATTCTCCAATCATTGAATGTTCCTCCGATTATCAACAAAGCAGGTTTTATTTGAAATTTTATTAAAATTGCAATTTTCTTAAGGAAATTGTTGGAATTTCTTAATAAATGTGTTTAAAATCAATTTTACAATGAGGTAGAATTAGGTAGAATGACTGAATATCATTCTAAGACATCAGAACAACATTCTCCAATCATTGAATGTGCCTCAGATTATCAACAAAGCAGGTTTTATTTGATTTTTTATTAAAATTGCAATTTTCATAAGGAAATTGTTGGAATTTCTTAATAAATGTGTTTAAAATCAATTTTACAATGAGGTAGAATTAGGTAGAATGACTGAATATCATTCTAAGACATCAGAACAACATTCTCCAATCATTGAATGTGCCTCAGATTATCAACAAAGCAGGTTTTATTTGATTTTTTATTAAAATTGCATTTTTCTTAAGGAAATTGTTGGAATTTCTTAATAAATGTGTTTAAAAACAATTTTACAATGAGGTAGAATTTGGTAGAATAACTGAATATCATTCTAAGACATCAGAACAACATTCTCCAATCATTGAATGATCCACAGATTGTCAGCGGGGCTGCTTTTATTTGAAATTTTATTAAAATTGCAATTTTCTTAAGGAAATTGTTGGAATTTCTTAATAAATGTGTTTAAAAACAATTTTACAATGAGGTAGAATTTGGTAGAATTACTGAATATCATTCTTAGACATCAGAACATTACTCACCAATCATTAAATGAGCCATAGATTGTCAGCAGGGCTGCTTTTATTTGATATTTTATTAAAATTTCCATTTTTTGTTCTTTAAAAATTCATCAGCTATCTTTTTTTCTTTGTGGGGTAGAAATGGGTAAAATAATTATGTGGCATAATTTTGCAGCAGAAACACTTGCTGCATGCTAGGAATAATCAGAACTGCTGATATATTGAACTTAAGGGCTAATTCTTCTGTTTGATGGAGACGCATGGTAGCTCATTTTTGGACAATCTTTAATTTGCTCCAGAACCGCCATTTTTCAACTTAAGTATGGACTTTTATAGGTCAAATTGGGCTAGAATTTTCCAAGGAACACGATGCCGTGGTCAAAATTGATATATAAAGTACTTTAAAAATTAAGTATAAAGAGAAGTACTACTTATAAGAAGTTTAGGAAAAATCTGATTGCAGATTCGTTAGGTAGAACGGAGGTAGACTACTTTGTATTACTTCAGAAGTTGATTTGACGTCGTTTTCTTGAAAACAGGTATCTTTCCAGCAGGGCAATGCTACTTATTGAACTATTGAGGTAGACTAAAAATCCTTCGAGGTAGACATATGTACCAGTTTGGTAGATAACTTCTGCATACTTGGATTTTTGATTTGGCCAAATTGCCCTGCTGGGTGGATTGACATGCATTTGCCCTCTGCCCCTTTTGAAAGGGTGGCAACATAAACTTTGGAAAATATTTACAATGAAATACAATTTAAAAAAATAATAAAGAAATTTTAAAATCTTCAAAATGGAAATTCTAATCCATAAAATCCAAAAATTTGAAATGAAAAAGTTTAAAAATTAATTATTTATCAGAAATTTAACAATTTGAAAATGATGTTTAATTATTTAATTGCAGAGTTTTTGAATCCAAGCTTTAATTTTCTTTTTTTTACATTTTGAATATTTTTATCACTTTATTTCTTGCTTCAAAAATCGCAAGCTCATGCACAAAGCGAAAATTAGTTGATAATAAGGATTCACTTAGTTGATCTTTCGATTTTTGATATATTAAATAAAAATTGGAGAGTGGCCACGGTGGAAACAAATAAATGTGACCAAAAGTAAGCATTTTGGACGAGTGGTTTCGGGAAAAAGGATTACGAAAAAGTAATAAAAATTACACACAGATATTTCTTAAGCATTTTTCTTTAAGGTCTCAGATATGTAACTAACCATATTCTAAAAACCAAAAAGATAATATTAGAAGTGTATTTCTGATAATAGTCGAAATTAGATTTTGAAAACAAAATCTGAATTTTGTAGATATTATGGCATATTTTGAAAAATGTAGAAAAAATCATTTGTTAATAGTATGAAGGTCCTCAAAAAGATCAGGGGTTTTAATGCAAATAAAGAAGGGTTATTAATTTTGCAGTCCAAATTCGACAAGCCGATTATCCAAAAGTTCGAAGGACTTCGGATAATCGAATCATGAACAAATTGAAATCGTTTTTTTATTTGCTTGCTTTTAACATCAAATTCGGCATCTGCAACCACATTTGAGTTAGATTTGAACAATATTTCTTGGCCACCGGCCGTCACTTTGAATTATTTTATGTTTCTTCAGGGGTCATACTTAAGTTCGAGCCTTCTATCGGATGGGGAAGTAAAACGTCGGTCCATTTGCGTAAAAGAGATTTTGGGTGGCTCACCACACATAACCTTCGGACGCCTAGAAATGAGCAGAAACTTGCCACAGAGACCACAAAAGACCCGGGGGTCGTTAAAGTGGATTACTTTTTTTTTACTTATGTTCGACTATCATAATTAAGACAACGAGATTTAAGGATTTTTGCTAAAAAATTATTATTAGTTAATGGCCATTTTTGCGCAACATAACAGGTGCATTGCCAGGCAAGCTAGCACAGACATGAGTTTAAAAATTAATTATTTCTATGTAGCCCCGGATATTGCTATTTTCGAAGGCTAATAACTTTTTAGCAAAAAAAAACCCAAAAAATAAGGTGTCTTCGGGAAAGTTTTTCCAAATTTAAAGAAGATATTAGTTATGAAAATTGGTAAGAACTGGGTAGTTATTGCGCCTTCCACAGGTCAAAAACTGAAACAGTTGCTTTTCTCCATACATTTTGACGATTTTTCCCAAACTTGGTGGTCAGTGATCATAAAAAGCTCAAATTTGGAACTTAGGCTAGTGATCAATCTTTGATTTTAGGGGGTAGCCTCAAGAAAGCCCAGATTTGGACCACCCTAACCAATGTAATGCTAAAACTATGGGATAAATGAAATGTTACTGAATGGAACGATGTTCAAATCTGCAGCTCAATTTTTAAATATTGGATCCATAATCTACGAAAACTGAGCTCGGCAATGGACAGGCAAATTACTTCGTTTGATCAATCTATTCTTGATTCTCTATCTTATACAAATTATTTCTGTGGAGAGAACACACAATCATTATTTGAGATTATTTTTAAGGTAGTACACACAATCATTATTTTGAGATTTTTTAAGGTAGTACAATTTAAAAAAAATGGGAAAAATTTCGGGGGGGCTGCAGCCCGGTAGCCCCCCCCCCCCCTGGCTACGGGCCTGCGTACGCATATAACTGATTTTTTCTCCTGTTCGTTAAAAACTATTGTTTATTCAAGTATGCTTTGTGAGCTCCGCATATAACGTTTATATGCGAGATACTATAGATTTTTGCAGAATGCTTTTTTTCATGAAACTTATATGCAAGGTTCACAGCAATTATGAATGTGTGCCCAAATGTGTACAAAACCGTTTGCGCGTGTGTGTCAGTGTGTCAGCCAGCCGCAACAGCCGTGGTTCATTTTGTGAAACTGCGCTCAATCGGCGGGCCACAAATTTGATTCCGCGCAACGAGATGCCAGACGGTTCCGGCACGAAGGTAGTCCAGATGCAGAGCCTGTTTGGCCACATCGGCCAGGTTAACGAAATCCGCCTGTATCCGACGTTCCGGCGTGTGTCCTGTTTGGTGGTGTCCTGGGTTAGCCGCGATTACTTTGAGAGCAGCAAAAGGAGATTACCGTCAACGGGACGCTGGTTGCCGGACGATGTTGCAACCGGAGGTGGTGAACCGCATCGTCGGAATGTTTCCGACCCAGATTCGTAGAAGAAATCTGTGTGGTGTGGTGTAAAACGATGATAAACGTTTTTTTTTTTGCAGATAGTGAAAACGATCGTTAAAAACCTGGGCAAAACCAATCTTCTGTCGCGAAAAAAATTATGAAGCAGCGTCGCACTTTGCTCGAGCTGGACGTCAAGTCGGAGAATCTAATGGACCACTTCAAGCACCCGGTATGTCAAGGGCACGCGGTGTGCAAAAAAAAACGGGAATCAAGAGGCAGGGCTCGCAGTTCCGCGGATACCGGCCGGGAGCAAAAAGCAACGCGGCAACCGCTCTAAACCATCCCAGAAATTGCCCCATTCGAAGCGATCTTCCCCAGAAACAAACAGCCACTCCCGTTCGGGGGAAAACACCGCAAGTGCTCAAGTCCGGCCATCATAGCTTAATAAAAGTTTCATAATTAATCACAAACTTTTCTTTAAATATGGAAAGAAAATTAAACACCAATTTAATATTAGAAGTACCCAAGTAACCGCGAGGCACTAAATAGCGGCATTAAATCAGCATTATATTGGCATTTAATACCAGCAAATAATGCTTCAAAACATTAAATCAGCACTTTTCCCTTGAGAAATATTTCAAGTGGCGCACAGTGATGCCGATTTAATGCCTCACCGAAAGCTCGAACAAAAAAACTGCTTTATCGACGTCAAGGCTGGGGGAAAAAAAGGACAGCTAGCTGCTCCACACACTTGGTGGTGGGCCTCCTTTGTTTTTTTTTCTCCTGTTGCGTTTCATGTGTGAGTGTGACACTTTGATGTTATTCTTGCATTTTTCTCGTCGATCTCCAGGATGCGCGCCAGCCAACTGATGTATTCTGAAATGAGTGTTTGTTTTGAAAGTTTTAATCGATGTGGTTGATGCATCGAACATTAAGGAAGACTTTCTTTCTGCTGTTTCGAGTTTCTGGTTCATGAGAAAAACCCGTTGTCATTTTGTTGGACGAAAATTATTGACGAGTCACTCAGCAAATTGCAGCCATCCAGTCAAGTACAGTACAATCAATTACGGAAGGCTTGGGGTTAATAGGGACAAGTAATGGCTAACGGCTAACCTAAACTGTTTTTCCGAGGAGTGCTTGGTCCACGGTTGGCAAAATTTCACAAAGTGTATCAGACTTCCGGAAAGCAGCTTTTTGCTTGCGAGAAAAGTCATTCAATTTACCAGAGAACTTTTGATAACGTCCTTTGTGCTATGGGCATATGTTTTGAAAAATTTGGCTTAATTACAGGCTGCAGTTTTCCACAAAAAAAAATAAACAAAAAAAAAACACTTCAGTCAGCGGGAATTGAACCCAGTTCACGCAAAAATAAAACTGTTGCACACTGGGGGGATTGCGTCTTAGCCCGCACGCTTATTGGAACAGTATAACGGGAGAAGGATAAAAGTCAATAAGAGCGTGACTGGCTGAAATGTTTCCCGTATGGATGGGTTACTTTGTTGATAAACATCAAATGCTTTGAAGCACATTTTCATGGTCGTAAATGGTGATTTAATGCCAGTTGTAATGCTGCAAAGTTTTGGTACTTTGAGGCATTCGCAAAGCTTATTTACTACTTCAAAGCATTCGAGTGCTGATTTAGTACTGAATAAATACTTCAATTTAGTGCTTGTGGTTACTTGGGTAATACATAATAATAAAATGCATGCCTATCAAAAATCAATTGAAAATTCATTAAAAATCATGAGTGTTGCACTTACATGCTATATGTGGGTGCATATTGCAACATCATTCAGTCTGAGAGCATTGCATATACCATTTATGTGCTGTGAGCATACGTTTTATATGCATTGGCATATTTCTATTCCTTATCCATTTATATGCAGAGCTCACGCAGTTCATATGCGGCGCATATACATGTCAAATGTAGAGGCACTCTGCAAAAATCTATATGCGAAACTTATAGCATACATCATGATATTTATTTCAGTGTACAGAGCAAAAACTTACGTTTTAAAAAGTTTATTATTGAAAAATCGTAAAACTATGAGTAAAACTGCGATTGGCCAAAAAGTTATACCGTAAACTGTGGTAAATCGGGACACATGGGGCGAATTGGGACAGCAGTTTTAACCATGTTGGAGCACAATATTTTGATTTTTCTGGTTGGTTTCGGTTAGAACAGACTCAGGCCAACAAAATGTGTGCATCCCTTTCCAAATTAAAAAGCTTTAAGTGCTCTAAAAACTGCTGTCCCTGTTCAGACTGTAGTCCCGATTCACCCCAGATTACGGTACCGTAGTTTTATAGTCCATGAAATTCCCTAACTTTTGACCTATAGGAGTATGGGTGTCGGAGGCTGTTGCAAAAAGATATTTAGGTTTAAAAAAATCAATTATAATAGTAATTTGCAAAACCTATGAGAAAAAGTCAAACCAATCCTGGATGTCTATGGCACAGTTTGAAGTGCTTCAAAAGATCGTTCGAATGCATCTAAGAGAGTTGGGATTGATGAAGTTTTATGGAAATGCGAGCAATTTTAAGTTTTTTTTTTATTTTTTTCTAATCTAATCTAATCGAACACAAGCGCAGCCAGTCAGAAGAAAGCATCCTGGAAGAACTTGCGGTTAGATTACGCCTCAAGTCCTTTCTTGTCAATATTAATAATTGCAGTACATCCGAGTAACCCCAAAAATGTACAGCAAAAATTAAAGCGGCCAGGCCTACTGCGTTGCATTAACCGCAGAGACAGATTCGGTGAACGGATCACATTTCACAGAATCAACAGGGGAGGAAGGATGCGTGGACATACCGTACCAAACGCTCCGAATCAGGTGTGGTGCGTAAGTGTAAATTGGCAAATAATTATATTATTAGGAGGGAAGTGGAATTGGGCAATTGAAGTTGGGGAAAATGGGAATTGGGAAAAGGATAATGGGGAAGGGATAGAAGGGTTATTTAATAATATCATAATATAGGGGAATATAATAATTTAACAACTTATGATGGAAAGCTCTCACCAAGAAACAGCAAATCTTTAACATAAAGCTCAAATCTTCAAAAGACGCCGCGAGGTGGTATCCCGATCGTCAGATTCCAGGGTCTTCTCAGGGGACAGGCCGATCGTTTGACGTGAACACTTTCACTTTTGCACTGAGTATGTCCGCTCCCAACCAATATTTCCCCATGGTTCGGTGGTTCTAACAAAGAAGTTGCACTTATGGCCTGTTTTGAAAACTATACAAAATCTTATCACAAGAAAATGTGAACTTTTTGCAAACCAATTGAAAAACAACAACTTTTAAATTCTCTAGAAGCATTTTGAACCGTCAAAAATCGTGCTGCGATTTTTCCCCAACCGTTCGCGCGCGACTAAGATTTTTTTTTTTTTGACCTCAAACTTCAAAGCCCGTTTACCCAACTTCCCTTTGTCATAGAGGGTTCATATTTGGCATGAGTTCATCTCATGTATAGACAAACAAACGCTGAAAGTTTCTTCCAAATCGGAGTACCTCGATACGACCTCTAGAACAACCCCCCCAACAAAAACTGTCTCTTACGTATAACCCCTAAATTATTTTTTTCCGATTATCCAAAGTCCCATACAATAATCGGATAATCGAACTTCGGATAATCGAAACTTCGGATAATCGAGGCTTCGGATAATAGACTCTGGACTGTATTTATGTTTTTTAATGTCATGATTTGAAAAGCTTGCAAAATTTCTATGAAAATGTCTATAAAAACAAGAATTAACAACAAATAAAATGATACCAGTCAATGTAAAATTTTAGATGAGTTTTGAAATTTCATGCTTTATATAAAACATATTTTACAAATTATCTTAAAATTACTACCGCCAACTGAGGACTACAGTCTAAATAGGTACCTACAGGAGATTTTAGAGCAGTAAATTTGGAAATCGGTGTACTAATTGTTTTGTTATGTTCCTGTTTAAACTGAACAAATTAAAAACATTATACAAAAAAATGGTTTAAAAAGGTACAGAGAAAAAAATATTCATCAGGGAATGGTGAAAGAAATGTGTAATATTTCATCAGGAAGTGGTAAATTTTTATCAGTTTCTGGAAAATTTTCATCAGGTTCACATTTTTGATGGTTACATTTGTCCTGATTTGCCGGTGTTTGTTAAAAATAATTTGATATGATATGACTACGCTTAACATTCGAAAAATTGATTCTTATGTAAAATCATCTGGGGAACACGATGGTGAAGTTTAATTCAAAATTTAATCGCATGTTTATTGAGAAAATTGCGTGTAAAGTTTTCAACTGCGCTAAATGCTTTAAAGTTTAATTCCAATCAAAAATCTGATGACGCCATTCATCAGCGTCTAATTTCCTTTAAAAATAACTGTCAGGTTTTGCTCCATCATTTTTTGTTTCCGAGATATGGCCATTTGAAAAAAGAGGTTTTTTGAAAAAATACGAAAATCGCAAAACTTTGGGGCGGTGTCAACAAAGAAGGGGTGGTCCAATTTGGTTCAAAATCGGGATTCTTACATGTTTTGATAGTATCAATAGCTCCACCAAATTTGAGCTTGATCAGACAAAGTGCATTTAGAGTGGTATGGTTTGCCAGTTGGCGCGAAATGACTCACACGGAGAAACCGGCCAGGGGCA
The DNA here is from genome assembly GCF_016801865.2 of Culex pipiens pallens. NCBI lineage: Eukaryota > Metazoa > Arthropoda > Insecta > Diptera > Culicidae > Culex > Culex pipiens. The sequence continues at coordinate 67,925,189 of NC_068937.1, forward strand.
AATCTAAGAAAATCTTGGTTAATTCGACTAAAAGTATGGGTTAATTTTCTAAACAGCTTTTTCTCAACAATCGATTGTTAATTTTGTTAAACCGAAATTACTGACTTTTTTTTTCAGAAAATTAACCTAACAGGGTCATTCTCCGCCAACTCACACAGCAGTTGCCCCGACCCCTCTTCGATTTTCGTGAAACTTTGCTCTAAGGGGTAATTTTGGTCCCTGATCACGAATCCGAGATCCATTTTTCGATATCTCGAGACGGTGGGGCGGTACGACCCCTTTCATTTCTCTGGTTTTTTTTACTAAGACACGTTTTTCAGTGATTTGTAGCTCGCAACCGTGAAGAGATAGAAATTTGGTGTCAAAGGGACTTTTGTGTAAAATTAGACGCTCGATTTGATGGCGTTCTCAAAATTCCGAAAAAAACGTATTTTTCATCAAAAAAAAGTTGAAAAATAGTTTTAAAACCGCTGCCATTTCCCGTTACTCAACTGTCAAAAATCGTGAGACATGTCATTTTATGGGAAATTTAATGTACTTTTCGAATCTGAAATAACCCAGAAGGGTCATTTTTTCATTTAAAACAAAATTGTTCATAGGGACCATCCATAAACCACGTGGACACTTTTTTAGGAATCTGAAACCCCCCCCCCCCCTCGTGGACAATTGTCCATATAAAAAAATCTTTTTTGTATGGATCGTGGACAATCGCCATACCCCCCCCCCCCCCCTAAAGTGTCCACGTGGTTTATGGATGGTCCCATATTAAAATTACGTGTTTTTTTTAACTTTTCAGGGTTACATTTTAGAGTGTAACAATGTTCTACAAAGTTGTAGAGCAGACAAAAACAAAAATTTTGATATACAGACATAAGGGGTTTGCATGTATTCTTCACGAGTTATCAGAATTTTACAAAAAAAGTTTTTTGAAAAAGTTATGATTATGAACATTTTTGACCAGTTTTTCGAATTTTTAACCACTAAAACTCATTCGTGTGCTTTTGTAAATATTTTTTTTCGGAAAGTTCAGCTAATTTTGCATAAGAAGGGGTCATTCTGTTTGGACGATTGTTGTGACTCGTGCGTTGTGAGAATAAGAATTTTTTTTTTTCAAAAAAAATATTTTTGCGGTGAGTGTCTCATAGATTTTTTTTCTTTTGTAGTGTTGCGGAAATCAAACTAAAAAAAATGCAACGAGCATTGGAATTAGAATGTTTTTTATACCAAAATTATATCAAGGTATTTAATTGCAATCGTCAAAAACAATAACTATACAATTTTAAACAAACAAAAATTAGAATAAGTCTAATAAACACATTTTTGATAGTTATTTTTGTTTTTCATTCTTAAAATCAAGATAGGGGAAATATACCCATTTTAATCACTCTAAGCCGTTCGACCAATTCTCATCACTTTTGCCTTTTTCCGCTATGAAATCGACATTTTCAGATGTATCAACAATTGAGAGTTGCTTGCTCACTTTTGTTTGAGCTATTTATAACTTTGAAACAGTCAAAAACACTTTATGAAAGCTGTAATTCATGATCAAAGTGCTGATAGGCCGATAATAGAAATAGGCTGAGAAAGCGTATAGTTCCCCTATATGAATCTTATTTGCAACACCAACCACTAGTGTCTTCCGTTTATCTACAAGGACTTCGCTGCCCTGGGCTCCTAAGTGTATGAAACTATTGCACAGAGCGACGGCGCCGAATTCCCAATTTACACAAAGAATTTTAGAGCGCTACCTATCAACTTTTATCAAATATTAGTTCCGGCCCGCCAATGCTTCAGAAAAATCAGATCTGACCCGCAGGGCTAAAAGGTTGAGCACCCCTGTTATAAGACAATCTTATGAATTCAAAAACAGAAGATATCTGAGGGTGTTATATGGTGTGCCTTATATATTTTAAAAGATGTTTTGGCTGAGTGAAAAAAAAACTCAACAGTTGATTCACCTCAAACATTTTGTTCAACGCAAACATTTTGTACAGGCTGAATCTACAAAATATGTTTCTGCGTGTAACATTTTCTGCAGCAAATCATCCAGTCACGACGTTCTATCAGGATTCTAGCAGAGTTCTTACAGAGCTGGATATTCTTACAGCAATCTAGCAGAAACGTCCACCGTTCTGGCAGGATTCTGGCAGAACCAGCTCTGCTAGAATATTTCGTGACTGAGCCACTGTTGCAGATTTTGATATATATTTTTCCTTTGGGTGTAGCATCGGGAATGTTTATTTAGACTGCATTTAGAGTTTTGATTGCTTGTGGTTACTTGGGTACACAGAAAAAAAACATGGTAATATTACATCTGGGAAGGGGTACATCTTTTATGTCAGAAAAAAGGTGTAATTTTACTTCTGGAAATGTGTAATTTTACCACTTTTCTGGTGTAATGTCAGTTTTTCAGTCTAAATTGAGGTAAAATTACATCATAAAAGAGGTAATATTCAACCTCCCAAAATTACAGCTTCCAAATTTACATTATTTTTTTCTGTGTATATTTCACATTGTCAGTTAGCATTCTATCTCTTTTTTCATAAGCATAACTCATTTGTAATCGTATTTTTTAGATTCCTTTTATTGATCATTAACACACTCTTATTTCTAGGGAGAGTTTTCCATTTGCTCCAGGAGTCATCTTTTCCACACCAAATGCGCTGAGACATATGGAATAGGTTTGCGCCAAAAAGATATCACTACACTACTGTTGAATTGTCCTCACTGTGGAGTAAAAGAAAATAGTGAAAAACTAACAAAAATTCAGATCATGATCGATTAAATTTGTGGACTAAAAGTGTTTGTGAGTTTGCTTTATGTTCTTTAGTTTTTCCTAAAATAAACGAGATATTTATGTGAAAAATGAATTTTGTTTGGGAAACCCAAGAACTATACAGAGCGGATTCGTTAATTCGAATTTCGCTACTTCAAATGTCCGCTAATTCGAACGTATTCGCATTAAAAAGCACTTCACTTTCAAACCAGTTGTCCAACTGATGTTGACAATCCAGTTCCAACCAGAATGCAGTTCCATTCGAATTAGCGAATCTGCTCTGTACTTCCTGAAGCAGGTGCCCAGTCAATTCAATTCGTATTCTGAAACGAAATCTAATTACAATCGTATATAATATATATATATATATATATATATATATATATATATATATATATATATATATATATATATATATATATATATATATATATATATATATATATATATATATATATATATATATATATATATATATATATATATATATATATATATATATATATATATATATATATATATATATATATATATATATATATATATATATATATATATATATGTATATATATATATATACAGCAATTCCCCTCGAAAACAGCATGGGGCTCAAAATTTTTTTGGGGGATCCTTGGCCGAAATAATTAGACCCGTATTTTTTTGTTTGGCCATTACGGTGACCTACGCCGTGTTAGGGTGGTCCGAAAAATGGCAATTTTCATCGATTTTCGCAAAAACTACTTTTTTCAAAAAATCATATCTCCGCGCCATTTCATCCGATTTTAGCTGTCCTAGACGCAAAAGAAAGATGATTAGTTTGGCTATTTGGGAAAAATAGTAAGAAGTTTCGAAAATCTAGCTTAACATTTCAAAAGGTCATATGAAAACTTAAAATGCTGTTTTGAAGGTCTTGGGACCAAAGAGCCTACGTCTGAAAATATTTTTATCGGATTCCTCGGAAAATTTCACATAACATATCAAAAAATGGTGAAGTTATGTTTTCGATACTCTGAGATACGATTTTTTGAAAATAAAAACTGTGTTTTTCGACGCGCCACGCGCAAAAATTGGAAAATGACGAAAACGGGAAAAAATCGACTTTTTTCACTAAAACTGCGATAACTTTAAAATTTCAGCGATGACATATACATGTTAGGGTACTAAAATTTTCGTAATTAAAAGACGCAACTTTTGGTACCATAACATCTATAGGTCATCGCTGAAATTTTAAAGTTATCGCAGTTTTAGTGGAAAAAGTTGATTTTTTGCCGATTTCGTCATTTTCCCGTTTTTGCGCGTGGCGCGTCGAAAAACTCAGTTTTTATTTTCAAAAAATCATATCTCCGAAACGTACGGTTCGACATCGCCAATTTTTTGATATGTTATGTGAAATTTTCCGAGGAATCCGATAAAAATATTTTCAGACATAGGCTCTTTGGTCCAGACACGGTCAAAACGCCATTTTAAGTTTTCATACGACTTTTTTAAATGTTTAGCTAGATTTTTGAAACTTTTGACTATTTTTCCCAAATGGCCAAACTCATCATCTTTCTTTTGCGTCTAAGACAGCTAAAATCGGATAAAATGGCGCGGAGATATGATTTTTTGAAAAAAGTGGTTTTTGCGAAAAATGGCGAAAATTGCTATTTTTCGAACCACCCTAGCACGATGTAGGTCACCCTAATGGCCAAACAAAAAAATACGGGTCTAATTATTTTGGCCAAGGAACCCCCAGAAAAAATTTGAGCCCGATCGGAGAACTTTTTTTTCGGTTTAGGCTCTTTTGAAATGGAATTGCTGTATATATATATATATATATATATATATATATATATATATATATATATATATATATATATATATATATATATATATATATATACAGCAATTCCCCACGAAAACAGCATGGAAAAAAACAAAAGTGCTCGGATCGGGCTCAAAATTTTTCTGGGGGTTCCCTGGCCAAAATAATTAGACCCGTATTTTTTTTGTTTGGCCATTAGGGTGACTTACGCCGTGTTAGGGTGGTCTGAAAAATGGCCATTTTCGTCGATTTTCGCAAAAACCACTTTTTTCAAAAAATCATAACTCCTCGCCGTTTCAACCGATTTCAAATGTCTTATACGCAAATGAAAGGTGATAAGTTGGCCTTTCAAAGAAAAATATTAAGAAGTTTCAAAAATCTTGCCTAACATATGAAAAAGGCGTATGAAATATTAAAATGCCGTTTTGACGGTGTCTGGACCAAAGAGCCTATGTCTGGAAATATTTTTATCGGATTCCCCGGACATTTTTACATAACATACTAAAAAATGGGAGGAGTTCATTAACAGGATTCCGAGATATGATTTTTTGAAAATAAAATCCGTGTTTTTTGACGCGCCGCGCGCAAAAACACAAAAATGACAAAATCGGCAAAAAATCAACATTTTTCACTAAAACTGCGATAACTTTAAAATTTCAGCGATGACCTACACATGTCTGGGTACCAAAAGTTGCGTCTTTTAATTACAAAAAATTTGGTACCATAACATCTATAGGTCATCGCTGAAATTTTAAAGTTATCGCAGTTTTAGTGAAAAAAGTTGATTTTTTGCCAATTTCGTCATTCTCCGGTTTGTGCGCGCGGCGCGTCGAAAAACACGGATTTTATTTTCAAAAAATCATATCTCGGAATCCTGTTAATGAACTCCTCCCATTTTTTAGTATGTTATGTAAAAATGTCCGGGGAATCCGATAAAAATATTTCCAGACATAGGCTCTTTGGTCCAGACACCGCCAAAACGGCATTTTAAAGTTTCATACGCCCTTTTCATATGTTAGGTTAGATTTTTGAAACTTCTTACTATTTTTCTTTGAAAGGTCAACTTATCACCTTTCATTTGCGTATAAGACAATTGAAATCGGTTAAAATGGCGAGGAGTTATGATTTTTCAAAAAAATTGGTTTTTGCGAAAATCGACGAAAATGGCCATTTTTCAGACCACCCTAACACAGCGTAGGTCACCCTAATGGCCAAACAAAAAAATACGGGTCTAATTATTTCGGCTAGGGAACCCCCAGAAAAATTTTGAGCCCGATCCGAGCACTTTTGTTTTTTTCCATGCTGTTTTCGTGGGGAATTGCTGTATATATATATATATACAGCAATTCCCCACGAAAACAGCATGGAAAAAAACAAAAGTGCTCGGATCGGGCTCAAAATTTTTCTGGGGGTTCCTTGGCCAAAATAATTAGACCCGTATTTTTTTGTTTGGCCATTAGGGTGACTTACGCCGTGTTATGGTGGTCTGAAAAATGGCCATTTTCGTCGATTTTCGCAAAAACCACTTTTTTCAAAAAATCATAACTCCTCGCCGTTTCAACCGATTTCAATTGTCTTATACGCAAATGAAAGGTGATAAGTTGGCCTTTCAAAGAAAAATATTAAGAAGTTTCAAAAATCTTGCCTAACATATGAAAAAGGCGTATGAAATATTAAAATGCCGTTTTGACGGTGTCTGGACCAAAGAGCCTATGTCTGGAAATATTTTTATCGGATTCCCCGGACATTTTTACATAACATACTAAAAAATGGGAGGAGTTCATTAACAGGATTCCGAGATATGATTTTTTGAAAATAAAATCCGTGTTTTTTGACGCGCCGCGCGCAAAAACACAAAAATGACAAAATCGGCAAAAAATCAACATTTTTCACTAAAACTGCGATAACTTAAAAATTTCAGCGATGACCTATACATGTCTGGGTACCAAAAGTTGCGTCTTTTAATTACAAAAAAAATGGTACCATAACATCTATAGGTCATCGCTGAAATTTTAAAGTTATCGCAGTTTTAGTGAAAAAAGTTGATTTTTTGCCGATTTTGTCATTTTTCGGTTTTTGCGCGCGGCGCGTCGAAAAACACGGATTTTATTTTCAAAAAATCATAACTCGGAATCCTGTTAATGAACTCCTCCCATTTTTTAGTATGTTATGTAAAAATGTCCGGGGAATCCGATAAAAATATTTCCAGACATAGGCTCTTTGGTCCAGACACCGTCAAAACGGCATTTTAATATTTCATACGCCTTTTTCATATGTTAGGCAAGATTTTTGAAACTTCTTAATATTTTTCTTTGAAAGGCCAACTTATCACCTTTCATTTGCGTATAAGACAATTGAAATCGGTTGAAATGACGAGGAGTAATGATTTTTCGAAAAAAGTGGTTTTTGCGAAAATCGACGAAAATGGCCATTTTTCAGACCACCCTAACACGGCGTAGGTCACCCTAATAGCAAAACAAAAAAATACGGGTCTTATTATTTCGGCCAGGGAACCCTCAGAAAAATTTTGAGCCCGATCCGAGCACTTTTGTTTTTTTCCATGCTGTTTTCGTGGGGAATTGCTGTATATATATATATATATATATATATATATATATATATATATATATATATATATATATATATATATATATATATATATATATATATATATATATATATATATATATATATATATATACAGCAATTCCCCACGAAAACAGCATGATTCGAAAAAAAAGTTCTCCGATCGGGCTCAAAATTTTTCTGAGGGATCCTTGGCCGAAATAATTAGACCCGTATTTTTTTGTTTGGCCATTAGGGTGACCTACGCCGTGTTAGGGTGGTCCGAAAAATGGCAATTTTCGTCGATTTTCGCAAAAACCACTTTTTTCAAAAAATCATATCTCCGCTCCATTTCATCCGATTTCAGCTGTCTTAGACGCAAAAGAAAGGTGATTAGTTTGGCTATTTGGGAAAAATAGTAAGAAGTTTCAAAAATCTAGCTTAACATTTGAAAAGGTCATATGAAAACTTAAAATGCTGTTTTGAAGGTCTCGGGGCCAAAGAGCCTATGTCTGAAAATATTTTTATCGGATTCCTCGGAAAATTTCACATAACATATCAAAAAATGGTGAAGTTATGTTTTCGATACTCTGAGATACGATTTTTTGAAAATAAAAACTGTGTTTTTCGACGCGCCACGCGCAAAAATTGGAAAATGACGAAAACGGGGAAAAATCGACTTTTTTTCACTAAAACTGCGATAACTTTAAAATTTCAGCGATGACCTATAGATGTTATGGTACCAAAAGTTGCGTCTTTTAACTACAAAAATTTTAGTACCCTAACATGTATAGGTCATCGCTGAAATTTTAAAGTTATCGCAGTTTTAGTGAAAAATGTCGATTTTTCCCGTTTTCGTCATTTTCCAATTTTTGCGCGTGGCGCGTCGAAAAACCCAGTTTTTATTTTCAAAAAACATTGAATATGGATTCGATTTGCGTTGAGATCAATAATTTCACAGAAGTAAAACCTCGATCCACCAAACCAAGCACTGGTAAGCTCCAAAAAAATATTGAACTGAGCCATCTGCCTCTTGAAGAAAAGGAAAAGCTCATAAAACTTCTGATTAAATTCGAACGCGTATTTTTTGACGAAAATTCGGACCTGTCTTTCACGAATGTCGTGAAGCATGAAATCCGAACAAGAGACGAAATTCCAGTTTATACAAAAAATTACCGCTACCCTTACTGCCACAAGCAGGAAGTAAGCGAACAAATCGAAAAATTGCTACAACAAAATATTATAAGGCCGAGCGTCTCACCGTGGGCCTCACCGATTTGGATTGTTCCAAAAAAATCTGATCCAGGGGCTGAAAAAAAATGGCGACTAGTGGTCGATTACAGAAAACTTAATGAGAAAACTGTAGACGACCGGTATCCCATGCCAAATATTACAGAAATTTTGGATAAGCTGGGTCGTTGCCAGTATTTCACGACCTTAGACCTAGCATCTGGGTTCCACCAGATCGAAGTTCACCCAAAGGATATCGAAAAGACAGCGTTTTCAGTCGATGGCGGGCTTTATGAGTATTTAAGAATGCCTTTTGGCCTAAAAAATGCTACCGCCACCTTCCAACGAGTAATGGATCACGTCCTCCGAGACCTAATTGGAAAATGCTGCTTAGTCTACATGGATGACATTATAGTGTTTTCCACGTCACTACAAGAACATTTAATTGCCCTTTCCAAGGTTTTTGAAGCCTTAGATAAGGTAAATTTAAAACTACAACTCTCTAAAAGTGAATTTTTCAAAAGGGAGGTAACGTTTCTAGGTCACATTGTAACTGACCAAGGCGTGAAACCCGATCCGTCCAAAATTGATTGCATCAAAAATTGGCCGGTCCCAAAAAAATCCTAAAGAATTGAGAGGATTCCTAGGGCTAATGGGCTACTACCGTAAATTTATCAGGGACTTCGCTAAAATAACGAAGCCCCTGACAGAGCAACTGCGAGGGGATAAGAAAACAATTGAACAAACCCCTCAATTTAAAAAAACTTTCGAAGAATGTAAATCCTTACTCACGTGTAGCGACGTGCTCCAGTACCCTGATTTTGAAAAAGATTTTATCCTAACTACCGATGCTAGCAATTACGCATTGGGCGCAGTACTATCGCAAGGTACTGTCGGCAGAGATAAACCTGTAACGTTTGCCTCACGCACGTTATCGAAAGCAGAAGAAAATTATTCCGCAATCGAGAAAGAACTTCTCGCAATCGATTGGGCGACGCGATACTTTCGGCCTTATCTCTTTGGAAAAAAATTCATCCTCTACACAGATCACCAACCATTAACATACGCGCTCAACCTAAAAACACCTAATGCCAAGTTAGTAAACTGGAGGCTAAGATTAAAAGAATTTAACTTTCAACCCGTATACAAACCGGGCAAGCAAAATGTGGTCGCAGATGCTTTATCAAGAATTATAATATCAGAAACAGAAGCCATCCTGCACGAAACCAGAGGTCCAAATACTCTTGAAGAAACAGAGCAAGCTGTCAACACCTACCATAACCAAATTATATTTAAAATCGGGGTCATAAATGACGAATTCGAAGAAGTCTTCGCTAACATCTTCCGCAGAACCGTGACAAGACCCCAATTCAACGAGGCAATTCTAATTCCAATCTTACAAGAGTGCCTCGACATAAAAAAGGTAAATTGTATCTTTTGCCCAAAAGAACTAATTCCAAACATTAAGACGGTGTATGACCAATACTTTTCGTGTAACTTCAAGGTACGAATTTCACAAAAAATGTTGGTCGACCTAAAAACCGAAGAGGAACAAGACCTCATTATTGAAGATACACACGAAACCGCCCATCGAGGAATACTGGAGAATAAGTGTGAAATCTCGAGACGGTTCTTCTTTCCAAAAATGAAGCCCAAAATAAGGAAATATGTTCTCTTGTGTGAAATTTGTAACAAAGCAAAGTATGAAAGGAAACCCTACAAGATGGTATTAGGCGAAACTCCGATACCAACGAAACCTTTGGAGATCGTGCATGTAGATATTTTTATATCAATGCCGTGCATTTTTTTGTCTTTAGTGGACAAATTCTCGCGCTTTGGTACCTTGATATCTATCAAATCAAGATCCACTCCACACGTTCGAAAAGGGCTTTCAAAATATTTCGGCATGTTCGGCGCTCCAAAATTGCTAGTCTCGGATAACGAACCAAGCTTAAAATCTATCGAAATAAGGAGCATGTTACAGGCCCTTAATATACAGCAATACTTCACCCCGACGAACCACAGCCAGACGAACAGCATCGTAGAAAGATTTCACTCTACCGTTGCCGAAATTTTCCGGTGTAACAGGCCAAAGTATGAAAATCTTTCTATGAAAGAGGTCTTCTACGTCTGCTGCACGTTATATAACAATACCATACATTCGTCCATAAGCTTCAAGCCTCGGGAAGTCTTCTACGGGATTAAAGACGGCAGCGAAAGACCCCTGGATGCGGATAGAATCTTCGAGGAAAGAACAAAGTTCTATCAAGAGGTGGAAGCAAAGGCGCGGAGGAGCCAGGAAAAGCAGCATAAATGGCACAACCTCTCTAGGGAGGAACCCCCAGTTCTAGTGGAAGCCCAACAAGTCTTTAACTCCCGCCAAGGAGTTAAAAGCAAGACCCGCGAGAAGTTTGAAGATGCCGAAGTACAGGAGGACAATGCTCAAACTTACATCGACACGTCTGGAAGGAAACTGCATAAACAAAAACTACATCGCATTCGGAAATAAACAAGTAACGCCAAACCGAGAGGTGGCGCATCATTTATTTAACACTAAAATAAACAGTAAAATTGTTTGATATAACACTAAAATTAACAATCTCGTAACAAATTAACACTAATAGTAACACTACCAGTAACATCGATAACAAATTCATATCTAACCATAAAACGAAGTATCCTTCTCCCCTTCGCTAATGCTCTCTTCTTTTAGGATGTGGCCCTTCAGCGACACCAACGCAAACACAAATTCGGTGACAATACACGAAACAACGGGGTACGTCATCGACATCTTGTTCGTCGTAGCCATCATCGTAGCGGTCATCTACTGGCGCTGGAGAAGAAACGTCAAGAGGATCAAGGAGCTGGAGGCGCGAAGAGGCAGGCAAAATGCCTAAACAAAAAAAAAAAAAAAAAAAAAGGGAGAAAAAAAAAGGAAAACCTCAACACGGAAACTTAGTTAAATTAAGATTAAGAATTGCAAAAATGGCAAGTACGCAAGTAAAATTTCTGTTTATAGCAACTAAATTTAAAACAAAGTTTGGCCACCTGATTTAATTTTCAAATACTAATAAGTAGCCTACAAAGGTCCGAGAATCACACGAAGAACGAAAATGCGAAGATTGGTAGCCGTTCTGAAAGCGGGAAAGCTCGACGGGTATGAGAAAGCTAGACTAGTAGGTTTTGGTCGTCGAAAGATAGGGTCGCAAAACGTACCATGCACATAGGCGAAGCTCGTTACGTACACTCTGTCAGATAAAACAGTTGGGTGCGATTTCGCGTAATGTCAGTAAGTGCGGTGCAAAGTAGCAATCCAGTTCAGATAGACACAAGGAAAACTATATGTCATCCGAACGGTAGCTAGTACCAGATGACCTAAAAGCTAAAACTGTTACAGGGCCTACCAACATATAAATTCGTGTCCAGCTCAGACCTCTGTACGGATACGTTTTTTTTAAAGAAAAATTAATTGAGTCGGGCCGACTCAAAACTAACGATGGGGTAATTACGGCCCATACGGCCCATCGCCCCATACTTCCCTACATTTGCATACTTCGCGTCGCCAAGTCGTCGTCGCGGTCATCCATTCTTCTTCAATAAATTAGTTCGTCACGTACAGTCAACCAGCGCGGTTCGTCTTTCATCCGAACTCCAGAGCCACCGAGGACTCATCTAACCATAATTTATATATATATATATATACAGCAATTCCCCACGAAAACTGCATGGAAAAAAACAAAAGTGCTCGGATCGGGCTCAAAGTTTTTCTGGGGGTTCCCTGGCCGAAATAATTAGACCCGTATTTTTTTGTTTGGCCATTAGGGTGACCTACGCCGTGTTAGGGTGGTCTAAAAAATGGCCATTTTCGTCGATTTTCGCAAAAACCACTTTTTTCGAAAAATCATTACTCCTCGTCATTTCAACCGATTTCAATTGTCTTATACGCAAATGAAAGGTGGTAAGTTGGCCTTTCAAAGAAAAATATTAAGAAGTTTCAAAAATCTTGCCTAACATATTTTTATCGGATTCCCCGGACATTTTTACATAACATACTAAAAAATGGGAGGAGTTCATTAACAGGATTCCGAGATATGATTTTTTGAAAATAAAATCCGTGTTTTTCGACGCGCCGCGCGCACAAACCGGAAAATGACAAAATCGGCAAAAAATCAACATTTTTCACTAAAACTGCGATAACTTTAAAATTTCAGCGATGACCTACACATGTCTGGGTACCAAAAGTTGCGTCTTTTAATTACAAAAAATTTGGTACCATAACATCTATAGGTCATCGCTGAAATTTTAAAGTTATCGCAGTTTTAGTGAAAAAAGTTGATTTTTTGCCGATTTTGTCATTTTCGTGTTTTTGCGCGCGGCGCGTCGAAAAACACGGATTTTATTTTCAAAAAATCATATCTCGGAATCCTGTTAATGAACTCCTCCCATTTTTTAGTATGTTATGTAAAAATGTCCGGGGAATCCGATAAAAATATTTCCAGACATAGGCTCTTTGGTCCAGACACCGTCAAAACGGCATTTTAATATTTCATACGCCTTTTTCATATGTTAGGCAAGATTTTTGAAACTTCTTAATATTACCACTAGCGCCGCCCTAGTTTCTAAATTCGGTACTTAAATCTGTTTGACGTTTTGTATCGTGCTCGTGCGTGGTGCGTGTTTTTTTAAAGTTTTTTTTAGTTTACCGGTGTTGTTCCAGATTTTGGCCAATTTTGTCCATCTACCACCATTCCGTCGTAGAAGACTGTGACATCCGCACACAGGGGGCATCGAAAATCGCTTGCAATCAAGTTTGTTTTGGTCGGTTTTGTTTTTGTCATTTTGGTTACAGGCGTTCTTATTGCAGAAATATGCCGGTTTCCCGGATGGCTGAATGTGCAACATCCGGCCGGATAGCACACAAGGTGCGTCATCTAACCATTATGATTGACCACATGTCCCACCCGGCGGAATATGTCAGCGCGAAGGTGCGCCGGTTGGACGGACCTGTTCGAAATTCTCTTCGAATTGGATGAAGTCCTAGTCGACGTTCATCCCGCGGCGAGCCGATTACGTCGTGATCGCGAGTGCATGGTTTAAACTGAACAGCGCAATACTCAAAGCATGTGATTTACTAAGGATTACTTTTTATTTTGAACTGTAAATATTAATTTAAAACAATAAAAAAACTTTTTCCTGATAAAATCTAATGTTTAAAGAAATTATGAAAAATTACAATAGATGGCAGCACTGTTTCAACAAAACAAAATTGACTCATAGATGTCGCTAGTGAGCGCGCCGCTCCATGACCAGTATCCTTTTAAAGGGTACTGGGCCAGTACCCTTTTGAAGGGTTTCGCTCTCGTACCCTTTCAAAAGGGTGACGACGGGTAAACTTGAACAAAGGATAGGAAGTACCCTTTTAAGGGTTATTCTGATTTTGAGTGTATATATAATTCCGTTTCAAACGGTTCCGTGTTCGAACTGTTTGTAACGTTTAAAACGGAATTCGTATACACTAAAACCCCCGTTTACGCACAAGCGTTACGCTTTTTGTTTGGTTGATTTATCGAAAACAGTGTAATGTTTTTACGTTCTTTTGACAGCAATTTGTAGATCTGCACAAGACGTATAAATCGCTTTAAAAAGTTTGCAAAAATATTGCGTCGTTCCATAGAAATCGACGAAATACAAAGCGTAACGCCTGAGCGTAAACCGGGGTTTTAGTGTACGATTATAATCAGATTCCGTTTCAGAATTCAAATTGAACTGACTGGGTGGTAACTTTTCGCTGTCATGTCACAATCTGGGACGGGACGGCTGGATAGAGTCTTCTTTTTGAGTGTTTACGTTTGTATTCTTCTTCTGTTTTTTGCAAGAAAATTCGTGTTCGAAAACAAATATCAAGCAATCTGTGATTCAGATAGCTTGACAATTCAAATTTTCTTGATGATGTTTTTCAACTCAGTGCTCAAGCATGCGGATGACTTTTTCTTTGGTTGAAATGTTGTTGAGTTTTTCCTCGCAGATTTTTTTTTGATTTGGCTGTTAAAATTTGCGGTTGGACGTGGGTGGAGAATCCTGAGCGAGGGGTGGCTAACTTTCGCCTTGGCCTAGCGATAAAGCAACTTTTACAAGAACATTCAACGTTCGTTTTACTTTTTCCACCTTCTCTGACCTTTTCTTGTGCTAACGCGCGTTAGCTCGCCTTATCTGTCCTTTTTTGTTGCCTTCTCTCACCAAACTGCTCGAATTATTTGACAACGAGAACTGTCAAGTACAACTGACAGTTCTCGCTGTCACATTGATCGAGAAGTTCGTCGTGGTAGAAAATTTATGTTTTTTTTACAACTATTTGCCACAAAATGCCACAAAATTCCGATAAAATTAACGCTTTTGTGTGAAAAAGGTCCACCAAGAGTTTGGTATTGGAGAAAGCAGCGAAGGTCCCGGAAGAGCACGGAAGATGCAAAGTTTCTTCCACCGAATCTGCTACGGCAAACATCAGATTGTCAAACCTCTCTGTCCAGAGTTGCGGCGATGGTTTGTCGACCGGGAACCTGTCGGTAGGAAGCTGAACGGGTTGAATTTGTGTAACGGAACGTCCAGCCGTGGAACAGTAACGACGACTCTGACCACCAGATCTACTATACAAACTTCTCAACTGTACCTAAAGTAAGTAGAACGAATCGTACGAGGCTTCATTTTTTCTGCCTGCCATCGTTAAAGCCGATTAACATCTTCACAGGTCGGGCAATAATGTGACATCATCGTCCAGCTGCTGATGACAACGTAACGGCTCCCGGTCTCAAACTCCACCCTTGAGCTAAGCAGCCTCGCAGTCAAACTCCTCTTGCAACAACCCGCCCACCAAAATTGTATTTCCCCTTGTAACAATACCACCAGGACACAACCATCAAAGCGACAACATGCCGAAGCTAACCGGGTGACTTCGAACGGGTTGACCATCCCGGTGCAGAACGGCAGCTGACGGCGAACACGCTGTACTCTACTAGCGATGGGACAACCTCCGAACGTGATAATTCCGAGGGTGCCAGAAACGGTCGTGGGAGATTCGATGCGGACAGGTTACGACCTTGCAAATTCCGATGGTTGGCGAGAAGTTTAATCCGGTACATGAAGTTGGTCAAACGGTGTACTTTCACGAGGATTATCAGGGGTTGGGAATTGTGAAGAGGAGTACGATGAAGCGCCGGTGGCCGAATTGATCGTACCAGAGGAAGAGGTTCCGGCAGTTTACGATCACTGTGGGGTGGAGCCACTGAAGCTACCGGAGATTTGGAACGATCTGATTACTGCCAACCAGGAGATTTTAATATTGCGCAAGTGGCATGATTTGAAGCACCACATTGTGGACGCAAGGAAGATCGAGGATCAGCTTGTCGCCAAAGCTTAAGGAATTTCTTAAAGTTTAATCGATTTTGTTTTCACAGACCTTCGACTACTGTCCCAAGGTGCTACCGGATGTGGGCACTTGGAACCGTCACATCAAGAAAATACAATCTTATCGCCCGTTATGAAAACCGCCACGCTGCCGCTGTACCGCTCAACCACCGTCGGAGGAACCCCAGGCGGACACAATCACTCAATGATAGATCGAAGAAAAGCTGGTCGGACAGTAGGCCGGCATAGTAGCTGCTAGTCAGTTCTCACGAAACTGGTTAGACGGCTGACATATTTTCGCAAGTTGCTAATCTACGACAAACCCTTTTTGCGATATCCCGTTTTCGTCTAGCACATCCAACGCTGAAGAACGCAAAAGATCCTAAAACATTTCAACCACTCTCGATTCTCGATAATGTTTGCATTTATATAGTGTGATAGTACAAAAATGCAAAACAGATTTAAAAAAGTCGGTCAGAATGCTGCTTTTTCTTTTATTTTTTTTCAATGCATAAATAAAACAACGTGTTTGATGACAGCAAAACTAGTCATTTTTATTTAAAAGAAAACCCAATCTTAGCTTTTTTCTTCTCCACCATTCACAGTCACGACCTCTCAGTGGCCGGTTCCACGGCGCCGAATCTTGCGGAACTGACGCGTATCCGCGAGTTGTACGCAGCGACAAAGTCGTCATGCATTAGCACCGGACAGCCAGCTAGCAAAGTATTCTTCTCCTTTTTCTTGATACCTACCTCAACTCGACGAACCCGCGGATGTTCCTCAGGGCCGACGAAGGTCCGGATGGTTTAAGGAGGACGCATCGTACTTGTTCCAGATTTAAAGTTCTTATCAACATGCGCTTCTCGTCGTTGTAGGTCCTCGATCCACCACGACCGCGGTGAAACCGGAAAAGAGTAGTAAAAGAAAAACCTCTTTTAAAATTCTCCCTTAAAACAATCTCGTGCGAATCTGACCAATTACGGTTTCCGTAGCCAGTGAGCGCAGGATCAAGGTAATCCCGAATGTGATGTGGATCATACAGAAACTAAAATTCTGCTTTGAAGATTTCCGTCCACCTTTGTATCGGGAACAGTGTTACAGATGAACTTAAACTGGTCATGACGGGATGAAACGCCATCCCGGCAATATCAACCGGGTTGGAGAAACGGCTTCGGTGATGATCCATCAATAACACATCTGCGGCGAAATCAGGACCTTCAGTGCCCGACCGCACCAGGTCCGATATCCAAGACTTGTTGAACTGCGTTTGCTGGCCGATCAGTTGGTTGATGTTGGTCGAGCCGCTCATCTTGCCCGGCTTTGGCTTCATCACCGGGAGACTTTTTTTGGGGTTGTTGGATCGCTTACATGTGTTCATGCCTCCCGGCTGCAGGCTGATCCTTGCTGCGGGCTTGTTGCTGGCGGTGAACCACTCCACTATGGGGTATTTCCATATAAGCGAGCGGCCAAAAATTATTTTTTTGCTTTTTTGTGTTGTTTGTACTTAGTATAATGAAAACAAATGAAATTTGATATTTTTCCAAAAAAAAGTTTAATTTTCGATTTTTTCATATATATATTTGAGGCCACATGCATTAAAGTGGTGAATTTTAATATTCTTGCTCTGTCTATTTGATGCACGGAATGGCGGTTTATGCTATTGTAGTAAACACGGGTTTGTTTATTTATTTTATAATACACTGCAGCCATCTTGACGATGGAAACTGAAAATGTCGTCAAAAGACCATCCACTGCAAATTTACAAACCAGACTGAAGACCCCGAGTCGCGCACACACACATGGCTCTCTCGTGTGCATCGCAGCAATCGATGATTTTGTCTTGTCGCTCTCTCTCTCTTTTTGCCGACGCTTTACGTTGCGCAGCAGCAAGCGCGAGGCACTCACACTCATACGGTCACTCGCGCGTTGCTGGCTTATTGTCGCTCTGGCACTAAATCGAACTGAGCGATTTCCACTCTCGCCGCGCTTTTTCTCTCCGCCTTTTTCTGTCTAGCCTAATTCGGTATTACTCGATCAGTGTGTAAGCCAAGTTTGTTGTGATTCCTCCATCTTGTTTTGATTGGCGAAAACTTATGTCGATGGATTTTAGCTGATTTAATTAAAAACGAAAGGAAATATGTACTTTTTTAACTTGCATAAATGGCCAACATCATCATCCAAAACCTACGACAACAACACGCAAGCACTGATACTATTTAGTTAGACAAAAAAATGCGGAGAGAAAAAGTGCGGCGAGAGTGGAAATCGCTCGTTTCGGTTTGGTGCCAGAGCGACAAAATGTTTTTCAGTGACGTTTAACCTCGCGTTCAACACAACATCTCGTTGCACTCAAAATTAGAGTTGATCAGTTTGCGGAGCGTAGTGTCAGATAAGTCGCCGCGAAAATTCGATTTATTTCCGAAACCACAATATTTCACTCAGCAATCAAAACCGTTCGAGTTTCGACTCTAACATTTCAAATGGCCATACTTACATGTAGCATTTATTTTGCATTGAATATTTCAATCGATTAAGTTGTTTTGCTTAATATTGAGTATCCTCGTCTTGTTCTCTACAGCTATGTTAAAGTTTCTGATTTACGTTCAATCTCCCTCCCCTTTTTCTTGAGTTAAAATCCACCTCTCTTTGAAGACACCCCCCCCCCCCCTCCCCCTCCAATTAAAATTTGATTTTTGCGGTGTTTTAGAATTTTAGACGGTTTATTTTATGGAACATTGTATGGATTCTCGTCCACGTTTTTGGTTGTGGTTTTTCCCTGAGTTGATCATGTGATGGTTCTGCAATGTTGTAATTCTTACAAATATACTCGAAAGCAGTTCTCACGTTTTCAGAATAGTGCTTCGTTATATCGTACAGGGACACTACGGTATTATTATCCATACTTTCAAAAGAACACAACAACGAACTGATATGAATATTCGACGAATCGTTTCTGTAAAATACTTAGAATAGGAATTTCTAATTTTATTAAACGTACTTAGGGTACCAACAAAGTCATGAATATCAAATCAATTTCAAAACATACATAGCAGGTACGTCATTTCTGCCTCCGCAGGTAAATAATGTGATTTTAACCAAGCGTATACGCGTAATCATTAATTTTCTTGCATGAATCAAAATGTTCAAAATGGCATAACTCAAAAAGTGCACATAAGTGCACTTTGAAATTTGGAGACAAGTTAGGACATGGTTCAAATTTTAAGCTGCAAAATTTTCAGATCGCACAAATGCACACAAAAAAAGTACTCCATTAACAAAGTTGAAAAAAACAAAATTTTGAATAAAAATCCATCTTTTTTGATTTTTATTATTTTTTTAGCCTGTAAAAGTATGTTTTGTAAAATATTATTGAAAAGTTGAATCAATTACCTTTCTGAATATAAATAATGATGCAGGATACATAAACATAAACAGCTACACAGTACAACTATGAAAAATAATCATTTTTTTGTCAAAAAACATGTTTTTTCTTACCATTTTCGCCTTTGAAGGTCTGCAATTCAGTGAATTTTGAACCTACAACTTTCAAACTCCGGATTTTTCTTAGTTAGAATGTTTATTTTCGAAAAAAAAATACCAAAAAAATAATTAGAGTGTGTCAGTTTTTCGATTTATGGCCGCCTGAAACCCCATAGTGCATTCCGTGCATCAACTAGACAGAGCAAGAATATTAAAATTCACTACTTTAATGCATGTGGCCTCAAATATATGAAAAAATCGAAAATTAAACTTTTTTTTGGAAAAATATCAAATTTCATTTGTTTTCATTATACTAAGTACAAACAACACAAAAAAGTCACAAAAACGCAAAAAAATATTTTTGGCCGCTCGCTTATATGGAAATACCCCATAGTGCGGTGGCCGGCTTCGGAACGCCAAACTGACTCACGAAAGCAAACACCCGATTGTTCTCTCTGCGCGACACCCGCTAACGGCTCTGTTGGCTAGTTACTTCCACGAGAAACTACTGCACGCAGGTCCCGCCCTCATGCTGGCCACTCTCCGCCAGAAGTACTGGATCTTGGGCGGACGAAACCTGGTGAAATCTGTCTACCATCGTTGTCACACCTGTTTCCGCAGTAAACCCACGCTGGTAATCCAGAGCATAGCAGATTTGTCAGCATCGAGGGTCGCACCAACTCGTCCGTTCTCTGTCTGCGGCGTTGACTACTGCGGGCCGTTTTATATCAAGTCACCTGTACGAAACCGCGCCCCCACCAAAGTCTACGTGGCCATTTTCGTCTGCTTTTCGACCAAGGCGGTCCACATCGAGCTGGTGAGCGATTTGTCCACGCCACACGGAAAGGAGTTCCATCTTAACACTGGAACGCCCAACGCATGTCCAACTTACACGGACGCCCAAGCCTCCCAAAAAAGTTGGAACGGCAACTTCAACTCAATGGTTCTCGGGCACAACTCAACCAATCAAGATAATTCTTCTTTCCAGTGATTTGTTAGGATGTTTAGATGATTCTAGAACTTTACAGAACTTAATTTGATCAAATCTGTAATTTTTGCGACCAAAAACATCGTTCCACCTTTTTTAAAAAGACTGCCTCCGCGGAATTTTTGGCGAATTTTTTTTTTAAAGTTGGAACGATGTTTTTGATCGCAAAAATTACAGATTTGATCAAATTAAGTTCTGCAAAGTTCTAGAATCATCTAGACATCCTAACAAATCACTGGAAAAAAGAATTATCTTGATTGGTTGAGTTGTGCCCGAGAACCATTAAGATGAAGTTGCCGTTCCAACTTTTTTGGAGCCTTGGGCGTTGGAATGTTAAATTTAGCAATTCAAATTAGCTGGCTTCAAATTGGTGGAACAGCGATTCTTTTGGTTAAATTAGCTAAAATTACAGGAATTTACCAACTTGGGATTGGTGAAATAGCTAACCCTGATTGCTGATTTGCTATCCAAAACTGACAGCCCAAATCAAAATGACAGGAGAGATTTTACCAAAAATAATGGTGTTTCAGCACAATTTTGCCTACTTTTTACCGAAAAACTAGCTGGAACCGGCAGCATGGATTTTTTGACAGATCATCAGTTCGAGACCAACACAAAGCAAGAGAACGTCTCGTATCGTGTTTGATCCTGTTTAAGTCGCTCAGTTCGCGGAGTTTTGTGACGATTCTGTGTTTGAAAGTCGAAAGTGCAAGTGCAAAAGGTGGAGATGGTGCGTGAGTGAATGGATTAAAAGCCAGGAAGATTTTCTGCGGGCTGAGATCTTCAGTTGATTAGGTGAGAAGTTTTTTTTTGTGTTGAGGGAAAGAGGTTAGAAG
Organism: Culex pipiens pallens; assembly: GCF_016801865.2. Lineage (NCBI taxonomy): Eukaryota > Metazoa > Arthropoda > Insecta > Diptera > Culicidae > Culex > Culex pipiens. The sequence continues at coordinate 67,946,269 of NC_068937.1, forward strand.
TTGAGCCTCTAATTTTTGTTTGGACGATTGGTGGCATCCCTTTGTCGTGAACCCTTTGGCGGGGGAGGTGGAGGCTGGCGTTTGTCCACACTCCACTTTTTGGTATGGACATCTGTCTACGTGGGGGGGGGGGGGAGGCTGCGGGTACAGAGTGTCTAGGTATAGACTGGCCAATGTTTGACAGATCCAAAATAAGTTAAGTTTAGTTTAATTCAACTGAAATAAATTTAGTCTAGTGTGGTTATATCTAGAATTTTTTGTTAAATTTAATTAAACTTAGATATATTTTTTAAATTTCGTTACATTAGGTAGAATTTAGTTCACTTGTTGTTAAAAGTTGTTTGGTAAAACTAAGTTGAATTAAGTAAATTTCAATTGAATTAGGTAAAATTAAGTTAAATCAAGTTAAATTAAGTTAAATTAAGTAAAATTAAGTTAAAATAAGTTAAATTAGGTTAAAATAAGTTAAATTAAGTTAAATTAAGTTAAATTAAGTTAAATTAAGTTAAATTAAGTTAAATTAAGTTGAATTAAGTTAAATTAAGTTAAATTAAGTTAAATTAAGTTAAATTAAGTTAAATTAAGTTAAATTAAGTTAAATTAAGTTAAATTAAGTTAAATTAAGTTAAATTTAGTTAAATTTAGTTAAATTAATTAAATTTAGTTAAATTAAGTTAAATTAAGTTGAATTAAGTTAAATTAATTATTTTTGTAATTTTATATTTTTGTATTTTTGTATTTTTGTATTTTTGTATTTTTGTATTTTTGTATTTTTGTATTTTTGTATTTTTGTATTTTTGTATTTTTGTATTTTTGTATTTTTGTATTTTTGTATTTTTGTATTTTTGTATTTTTGTATTTTTGTATTTTTGTATTTTTTTGTATTTTTTGGTATTTTTTGGTATTTTTGTATTTTTTGGTATTTTTTTGTATTTTTGTATTTTTGTATTTTTGTATTTTTGTATTTTTGTATTTTTGTATTTTTGTATTTTTGTATTTTTGTATTTTTGTATTTTTGTATTTTTGTATTTTGTATTTTTGTATTTTTGTATTTTTGTATTTTTGTATTTTTGTATTTTTGTATTTTTGTATTTTTGTATTTTTGTATTTTTGTATTTTTGTATTTTTGTATTTTTGTATTTTTGTATTTTTGTATTTTTGTATTTTTGTATTTTTGTATTTTTGTATTTTTGTATTTTTGTATTTTTGTATTTTTGTATTTTTGTATTTTTGTATTTTTGTATTTTTGTATTTTTGTATTTTTGTATTTTTGTATTTTTGTATTTTTGTATTTTTGTATTTTTGTATTTTTGTATTTTTGTATTTTTGTATTTTTGTATTTTTGTATTTTTGTATTTTTGTATTTTTGTATTTTTGTATTTTTGTATTTTTGTATTTTTGTATTTTTGTATTTTGTATTTTTGTATTTTTGTATTTTTGTATTTTTGTATTTTTGTATTTTTGTATTTTTGTATTTTTGTATTTTTGTATTTTTGTATTTTTGTATTTTTGTATTTTTGTATTTTTGTATTTTTGTATTTTTGTATTTTTGTATTTTTGTATTTTTGTATTTTTGTATTTTTGTATTTTTGTATTTTTGTATTTTTGTATTTTTGTATTTTTGTATTTTTGTATTTTTGTATTTTTGTATTTTTGTATTTTTGTATTTTTGTATTTTTGTATTTTTGTATTTTTGTATTTTTGTATTTTGTATTTTGTATTTTTGTATTTTTGTATTTTTGTATTTTTGTATTTTTGTATTTTTGTATTTTTGTATTTTTGTATTTTTGTATTTTTGTATTTTTGTATTTTTGTATTTTTGTATTTTTGTATTTTTGTATTTTTGTATTTTTTGTATTTTTGTATTTTTGTATTTTTGTATTTTTGTATTTTGTATTTTTGTATTTTTGTATTTTTGTATTTTTGTATTTTTGTATTTTTGTATTTTTGTATTTTTGTATTTTTGTATTTTTGTATTTTTGTATTTTTGTATTTTTGTATTTTTGTATTTTTGTATTTTTGTATTTTTGTATTTTTGTATTTTTGTATTTTTGTATTTTTGTATTTTTGTATTTTTGTATTTTTGTATTTTTGTATTTTTGTATTTTTGTATTTTTGTATTTTTGTATTTTTGTATTTTTGTATTTTTGTATTTTTGTATTTTTGTATTTTTGTATTTTTGTATTTTTGTATTTTTGTATTTTTGTATTTTTGTATTTTTGTATTTTTGTATTTTTGTATTTTTGTATTTTTGTATTTTTGTATTTTTGTATTTTTGTATTTTTGTATTTTTGTATTTTTGTATTTTTGTATTTTTGTATTTTTGTATTTTTGTATTTTTGTATTTTTGTATTTTTGTATTTTTGTATTTTTGTATTTTTGTATTTTTGTATTTTGTATTTTTGTATTTTTGTATTTTTGTATTTTTGTATTTTTGTATTTTTGTATTTTTGTATTTTTGTATTTTTGTATTTTTGTATTTTTGTATTTTTGTATTTTTGTATTTTTGTATTTTTGTATTTTTGTATTTTTGTATTTTTGTATTTTTGTATTTTTGTATTTTTGTATTTTTGTATTTTTGTATTTTTGTATTTTTGTATTTTTGTATTTTTGTATTTTTGTATTTTTGTATTTTTGTATTTTTGTATTTTTGTATTTTTGTATTTTGTATTTTTGTATTTTTGTATTTTTGTATTTTTGTATTTTTGTATTTTTGTATTTTTGTATTTTTGTATTTTTGTATTTTTGTATTTTTGTATTTTTGTATTTTTGTATTTTTGTATTTTGTATTTTTGTATTTTTGTATTTTTGTATTTTTGTATTTTTGTATTTTTGTATTTTTGTATTTTTGTATTTTTGTATTTTTGTATTTTTGTATTTTTGTATTTTTGTATTTTTGTATTTTTGTATTTTTGTATTTTTGTATTTTTGTATTTTTGTATTTTTGTATTTTTGTATTTTTGTATTTTTGTATTTTTGTATTTTTGTATTTTTGTATTTTTGTATTTTTGTATTTTTGTATTTTTGTATTTTTGTATTTTTGTATTTTTGTATTTTTGTATTTTTGTATTTTTGTATTTTTGTATTTTTGTATTTTTGTATTTTTGTATTTTTGTATTTTTGTATTTTTGTATTTTTGTATTTTTGTATTTTTGTATTTTTGTATTTTTGTATTTTTGTATTTTTGTATTTTTGTATTTTTGTATTTTTGTATTTTTGTATTTTTGTATTTTTGTATTTTTGTATTTTTGTATTTTTGTATTTTTGTATTTTTGTATTTTTGTATTTTTGTATTTTTGTATTTTTGTATTTTTGTATTTTTGTATTTTTGTATTTTTGTATTTTTGTATTTTTGTATTTTTGTATTTTTGTATTTTTGTATTTTTGTATTTTTGTATTTTTGTATTTTTGTATTTTTGTATTTTTGTATTTTTGTATTTTTGTATTTTTTGTATTTTTGTATTTTTGTATTTTTGTATTTTTGTATTTTTGTATTTTTGTATTTTTGTATTTTTGTATTTTTGTATTTTTGTATTTTTTGTATTTTTGTATTTTTGTATTTTTGTATTTTTGTATTTTTGTATTTTTGTATTTTTGTATTTTTGTATTTTTGTATTTTTGTATTTTTGTATTTTTGTATTTTTGTATTTTTGTATTTTTGTATTTTTGTATTTTTGTATTTTTGTATTTTTGTATTTTTGTATTTTTGTATTTTTGTATTTTTGTATTTTTGTATTTTTGTATTTTTGTATTTTTGTATTTTTGTATTTTTGTATTTTTGTATTTTTGTATTTTTGTATTTTTGTATTTTTGTATTTTTGTATTTTTGTATTTTTGTATTTTTGTATTTTTGTATTTTTGTATTTTTGTATTTTTGTATTTTTGTATTTTTGTATTTTTGTATTTTTGTATTTTTGTATTTTTGTATTTTTGTATTTTTGTATTTTTGTATTTTTGTATTTTTGTATTTTTGTATTTTTGTATTTTTGTATTTTTGTATTTTTGTATTTTTGTATTTTTGTATTTTTGTATTTTTGTATTTTGTATTTTTGTATTTTTGTATTTTTGTATTTTTGTATTTTTGTATTTTTGTATTTTTGTATTTTTGTATTTTTGTATTTTTGTATTTTTGTATTTTTGTATTTTTGTATTTTTGTATTTTTGTATTTTTGTATTTTTGTATTTTTGTATTTTTGTATTTTTGTATTTTTGTATTTTTGTATTTTTGTATTTTTGTATTTTTGTATTTTTGTATTTTTGTATTTTTGTATTTTTGTATTTTTGTATTTTTGTATTTTTGTATTTTTGTATTTTTGTATTTTTGTATTTTTGTATTTTTGTATTTTTGTATTTTTGTATTTTTGTATTTTTGTATTTTTGTATTTTTGTATTTTTGTATTTTTGTATTTTTGTATTTTTGTATTTTTGTATTTTTGTATTTTTGTATTTTTGTATTTTTGTATTTTTGTATTTTTGTATTTTTGTATTTTTGTATTTTTGTATTTTTGTATTTTTGTATTTTTGTATTTTTGTATTTTTGTATTTTTGTATTTTTGTATTTTTGTATTTTTGTATTTTTGTATTTTTGTATTTTGTATTTTTGTATTTTTGTATTTTTGTATTTTTGTATTTTTGTATTTTTGTATTTTTGTATTTTTGTATTTTTGTATTTTTGTATTTTTGTATTTTTGTATTTTTGTATTTTTGTATTTTTGTATTTTTGTATTTTTGTATTTTTGTATTTTTGTATTTTTGTATTTTTGTATTTTTGTATTTTTGTATTTTTGTATTTTTGTATTTTTGTATTTTTGTATTTTTGTATTTTTGTATTTTTGTATTTTTGTACTTTTGTATTTTTGTATTTTTGTATTTTTGTATTTTTATTAAATTTGTCAATAGAATATATACTCAATATAACTCAATAGAATATCAGGATGGTCAATTATAACAAAGTTGAAAAAGCCTGGAATCTATTGAAACATTCAAAAAATTTGCTGGACTTCCAAAAAACGTACTTGTTGAAAAAAACCAGTTTTGCAGGCAGCAACGGTTTTTTTTTAAAGAGATTTCAAAATTACTAGTTATCGAAAAATCGAAAAATTAGCTGGATGTACCGAGAAACGTTGCAAGATCAGAAAAGAAATGAGCTAAATCAGCCAAAGGCTGGGTGAATAAAGCGAGCTTTACTGGCAGCAACGGAGGCTTTTGAAAAAAAAACTTGTAGAAATAGCAGAAAAAGTAGCTATTCTAACCAAAACACCCACCAAGAATAGTGGCAAGGTTAGCTAAACTAGCTAAAAAGATTTGTTAAGATATCTGGATTCGCAGCCATCAATGGAAAATTTTGAAAATTATTCCTAAAAAACTAGTTGAAATAGCCTAAAAACTCGCTGGGCTAACCATAAAGCTTGCTAGAATACCTTAAAATCCAGCTAAAATAGCTAACAGACTTTCTGAAAACATACAGCTTTTGAGACTGACAGCATTTTTCCAGCATACAAATTAGTAAAATTTGCTAACATTTTAGCTAGATTTACTATTTTTTTGACCTAGTTCCAGCTGTCAGATCCAGGATTTTTTTTTAGGATTTCTAACTAAAAAAAATGGTGGTTGAAAAAACAACCAATTTTTTTAGGATTTTTAACCAAATTTTAGTAAGATTCACGATAAACCTTCTTTCCGTGCAAGGGCACATTTTGGTCCCTGTTATTTGCCCAAGTAATACCAAAATTTGGTATTCCCGTGTTATTTACCCCTGCTCGGGCCGTTCGCTCTGTGCTGAACAAGCGTCCTTGCTCAAACTGCCTGGCTTTGCAGGTAGCGCTTCGGAATTCTTTAGCTTCTTCAAATCTGCCGATCCTGCTGGTGAGGACCGCCTCTTTTTCTTGCCATGAGGCATTTTTGCACTTTTAAAGCACTTTTCAGGAGCTAATATCCAAGAGTACCGCACTGATCGGTGGTCCACAAAGGAATGCTTGTCTACCGATGTTTCCTTCAACATGTAAGATACCGTTGCTTTTCGGTTTCTTTTGCCCTGTCCGTTTTTGCATAACTGTCCAATGTTTATGCAAAAACTTTTGTGACATAGGACATTCATCCGGCTACAATCAATTTGTTTCCCGTGCGCTCCTAAAATCGCCTAAACCCTGACTGAAAAGTCCGTCCGACGTCCGTCGTTTGTCGTACGTGCAATCGTACGACGTCGCACGACAATGTCGTGCGACATTCGCACGAATGTCATACGTTTTTGCACCAAAATGTCGTATTTGTCGTGCGATCGATCATCGAAATTGTTCGACATTGTCGTACGACATTCGACCGACGTCGCACGGTTTTGTTATTTAGGATGTCGTGCTATTGTCGTGTGCTGTCATTTAGGAATTTTTAGGTTATTTTCGAAATAAAATTCATTTTATTTGTTGTTTTGCTGATTTTTATTGATATCTATTAGTTTTCACTGGCCTGGCACTTTGTTTTCCAAATATTCACTATCACTGCAGTCACAATTTTCCAAATTTCGCTTGATGATGGCCAATCTGGTAGAATTCGTGTGCTGCCCCGTGAGTAGTTCGTTCACCTCCATCGCTTTCACTCAGAGGTTGTACTCGGCCGCAAGTTTGTTCTTTTTTTCCAGGTCTTAGTATTGATAATGGCGATTTTGACATTCTCTAAAAATCAAACACCACCAACACTTTCATTGTCCTGTTTGGAGACTGTTTGATACAGATCTGAAATGAATTAAATAATAAAAAAAATACTGTAACTAGGGGAACAGCATCTAATTCCAGCGTGCCTTTAATGTTGCCATATCAGCACTTTGACATTCAATTACAGCTCATAAAAAGCGTTTTCAACTGAAATCAAATGATAAATCGGCCAATAAGAAGTGAGCAAGCAATTTTCAATCAAAAGTTTTGAAAAATTAGTTGTTTGAATAGTTAAAATAAGTAAATTGGATGGAGTCAGAAGCGAGTGCTTATTTTGCTAAACATACGAGAATTTCTCCTATTTGCTACCTGGCGAAAATATTCAAATTATTTAAAATTTCTAGAAGTTAAGAATTTTAGAAATTAAGAATTTCAAAACATAAGAATTAATAAAATTTAAGAATTGTAGATAATAATTTTGTGTTTGTCAAATTTTCGATTCAATAATTTAATAATTTAAGAATTTAATAATTTAATAATTTAATAATTTAATAATTTAATAATTTAATAATTTAATAATTTGAGCATGAGCATGAGCATGAGAGATCACCCATGGTTGCCCCTCCGTTGCTGAACAGAACCGTAATATCCTTTCAGCACTAATGACCATAGGCTTCAACAATCTAATGGTGTTTCCCTTATCAACAGCATGTATGAATGCGCTGAAAAGATAAAACACCATGATTGCCAAAACTAGATCAGTTGCGAATAGGTAACAGTCATTGGCCACCAACGGCGCCCGCCATGTCAGTTTGTAGACCTCGAGTTTAAGGGACGGGATTGTTAGTTAGCGCAGGTTGCTACTAGGGCAGCTGATTTACTCTGTGCTTACACCCCACAAGCGCCAGAAACCTGAAAATTTGTTAGTAGGGTAAGGTATTTGGTCAGGATTCATCATAGAAGATGATGATGCGACCCAAAATCATAGTGTTTGTTGAAAGGTATTATATCTTATTCTCAAGGCAAACAATCGGATGCTGCGGATGAGACATTTCCCGTTTATCGGTTGTTAAGTTTTAAATTAAATGGTTTAATCTTAGACAGCCGACTGTGGAAAGATAGAACCAAAATCATTTATAATTATAGAATTAAGGATTAAACAGTGTAACTTTTTGAATTGAGATTTTTTTTACGAGTTTTAAATGATTGATGGTTAGTGAGGTACTGATTAACGAAGCGAACGACGAGTTACGATGTTTATCGAGCTGAAAAGGCATGATAAGTTTTTTTTTGTTGTTGCACACCGACGACGAACGCGAAAAATCCTGCGACCCGACGGAACGACATCGCAAATCGGATTCTGCTTCACTTTTCTAAGGGAATAAGGGAAAATCTCCACGGTGTCCTCAAGTTATTTTCGCTTGGAGTTGGATGGTTTTTGGGAAGGTAAAAGGTCTAGGATACACTCCAAGCAAGAAAAGCAACTAGCGACGCGACGCGTTGTTACTCCAATTCGATTTACCTAATAACATTAAAAAAATAACTATTTGCTACCCTTATTAACTCCTCTTGGCCGTGCATGTTTGTAATGTTATTACTATATTATTAAAACACAAAAACCTCGACGAACTCAACCGGCGACGTGCTTTCCGATTCACGGTGCTAAAGGAAAGACTGATTTCATAATTTAATAATTTAATAATTTAATAATTTAATAATTTAATAATTTAATAATTTAATAATTTAATAATTTAATAATTTAATAATTTAATAATTTAATAATTTAATAATTTAATAATTTAATAATTTAATAATTTAATAATTTAATAATTTAATAATTTAATAATTTAATAATTTAATAATTTAATAATTTAATAATTTAATAATTTAATAATTTAATAATTTAATAATTTAATAATTTAATAATTTAATAATTTAATAATTTAATAATTTAATAATTTAATAATTTAATAATTTAATAATTTAATAATTTAATAATTTAATAATTTAATAATTTAATAATTTAATAATTTAATAATTTAATAATTTAATAATTTAATAATTTAATAATTTAATAATTTAATAATTTAATAATTTAATAATTTAATAATTTAATAATTTAATAATTTAATAATTTAATAATTTAATAATTTAATAATTTAATAATTTAATAATTTAATAATTTAATAATTTAATAATTTAATAATTTAATAATTTAATAATTTAATAATTTAATAATTTAATAATTTAATAATTTAATAATTTAATAATTTAATAATTTAATAATTTAATAATTTAATAATTTAATAATTTAATAATTTAATAATTTAATAATTTAATAATTTAATAATTTAATAATTTAATAATTTAATAATTTAATAATTTAATAATTTAATAATTTAATAATTTAATAATTTAATAATTTAATAATTTAATAATTTAATAATTTAATAATTTAATAATTTAATAATTTAATAATTTAATAATTTAATAATTTAATAATTTAATAATTTAATAATTTAATAATTTAATAATTTAATAATTTAATAATTTAATAATTTAATAATTTAATAATTTAATAATTTAATAATTTAATAATTTAATAATTTAATAATTTAATAATTTAATAATTTAATAATTTAATAATTTAATAATTTAATAATTTAATAATTTAATAATTTAATAATTTAATAATTTAATAATTTAATAATTTAATAATTTAATAATTTAATAATTTAATAATTTAATAATTTAATAATTTAATAATTTAATAATTTAATAATTTAATAATTTAATAATTTAATAATTTAATAATTTAATAATTTAATAATTTAATAATTTAATAATTTAATAATTTAATAATTTAATAATTTAATAATTTAATAATTTAATAATTTAATAATTTAATAATTTAATAATTTAATAATTTAATAATTTAATAATTTAATAATTTAATAATTTAATAATTTAATAATTTAATAATTTAATAATTTAATAATTTAATAATTTAATAATTTAATAATTTAATAATTTAATAATTTAATAATTTAATAATTTAATAATTTAATAATTTAATAATTTAATAATTTAATAATTTAATAATTTAATAATTTAATAATTTAATAATTTAATAATTTAATAATTTAATAATTTAATAATTTAATAATTTAATAATTTAATAATTTAATAATTTAATAATTTAATAATTTAATAATTTAATAATTTAATAATTTAATAATTTAATAATTTAATAATTTAATAATTTAATAATTTAATAATTTAATAATTTAATAATTTAATAATTTAATAATTTAATAATTTAATAATTTAATAATTTAATAATTTAATAATTTAATAATTTAATAATTTAATAATTTAATAATTTAATAATTTAATAATTTAATAATTTAATAATTTAATAATTTAATAATTTAATAATTTAATAATTTAATAATTTAATAATTTAATAATTTAATAATTTAATAATTTAATAATTTAATAATTTAATAATTTAATAATTTAATAATTTAATAATTTAATAATTTAATAATTTAATAATTTAATAATTTAATAATTTAATAATTTAATAATTTAATAATTTAATAATTTAATAATTTAATAATTTAATAATTTAATAATTTAATAATTTAATAATTTAATAATTTAATAATTTAATAATTTTTAATTTAATAATTTTATAATTTAATAATTTAATAATTTAATAATTTTATAATTTAATAATTTTATAATTTAATAATTTAATAATTTAATAATTTAATAATTTAATAATTCCAGAGTTTTTTTTGATTAGGTCCTATAAACATATGAAAGACAATAGTTTATTGGTCCTTTTCAAAAAAAACTCAAGAATTTAATAATTTAATAATTTAATAATTTAATAATTTAATAATTTCATAATTTCTTAATTTCATAATTTCATAATTTCATAATTTAATAATTTAATAACATAATAATTTAATAATTTAATAATTTAATAATTCAATAATTTAATAATTTAATAATTTAATAATTTAATAATTTAATAATTTAATAATTTAATAATTTAATAATTTAATAATTTAATAATTTAATAATTTAATAATTTAATAATTTCATAATTTCTTAATTTCATAATTTCATAATTTAATAATTTCATAATTTCTTAATTTCTTAATTTCATAATTTAATAGTTTAATAATTTATTTATTAAATTATTTAATAATTTATTTATTTATTTATAATTTTATGATTTTATAAATAACACCGACCAACAAAGTTTCTGCGCAGGTTCAATTCAAGGGGACCCCAAAAACATGTTTACTTTGTACTTTTCAAAAATTTCAAAAATATTTGGACAGAGCCGAATGGGTTTTCTCCAAAGTTTGTATGGAGAATTAGAGCTGTTCGCTACTCCCACAAACTTCATGCTGCCCCCTCGAGTTGAGCCAGGTTTCAGAATTTTAGAGTTTTATAATTTTTACTTAATTATTGTAAAATTTTTGAATACTAGAATTCCAGAAGTAAAGAATTTCAGAATTTTTGTGTTTGAGATTTAAAAAAAAGTTTTGGCTCGTAGAATTGAACAATTCAAGAATTATTTTTTAAATTATTTAATTGTTTAGAATTTGTGATTGCATTAGGTTTGGATCCCCCCTCCTGTCCTCCCCCACGCACATTTCCATCGTCCTCTTTTTTCCTCCCGGCACACCTCCACCGTTTAAAAAAACACGACTCACCCCAATCCGCTTTCGATCGCAGACCGGTTCCTTCCCGTCCCATCTTCCGGCATGATCCGCCGGGTTAACGATGTTTCACGTTCTCTTCCACCGTCGCGAAGGCTGAAATCAGGAAGTCTGGAACATAATGTTATGATTTATCCGCTCGCCCACTCCGGCCGGAACTTTCCAGCAAAAAAAGGAACGCAACTTACCAATCAACCAGCCAAAATCCTCACGAACCTTTACAACAATATTGTTTTTCTGATTTGATCAAGTCCGAACAAGATCAACTGAAGAGAACTGTCAAACTGTTTGCGTCGACGATAATCGACGTCGAATTGAAGGTAAATCGATGGAAAAAACAATGTCGAGCATGTCGAGTGTTTGTCGCACGTTTGTCGTCCTTTCGACCAATCGATATCGAAACGGTAAAATCAAAACCGTGCGACAACTCGTACGACGTGCGACATTTTTCAAACAGGGAATGTAGACTTCATTTTTCGTGATTTCGTAAGTTTATTTGACAGTGTTCATTGGATTCCAATAGGAGCTTTCTAAGCTTTTCATCGTTTATATCGTTTTCAAAGTTTTCAATGCTGGCGACGCCAATGGCTTTCTACCTCCCTGTTTGAAAAATGTCGCACGTCGTACGAGTTGTCGCACGGTTTTGATTTTACCGTTTCGATATCGATTGGTCGAAAGGACGACAAACGGACGACGAACACTCGACATGCTCGACATAGTTTTTTCGATCGATTTTCCTTCAATTCGACGTCGATTATCGTCGATGCAAACAGTTTGACAGTTCTCTTCAGTTGATCATGTTCGGACTTGATTGCAACCGAATCGAACCAGCTGTCGTTACTTTTGGTATTTGGTTTAGGAGCTGATAAGATTTTGGACGATTTTCGACGGATAATAGGTAAGTTTAGTTCTAGATTGTGATATTTTTGCTGCCAAAATGTTCCGGCCGGTGTGCGCGAGTGACCGAATCAAAGTGTCTTCCTTGGTGTCTTCTATTCCAGATTTCGGTCTTCGTGGCGGTGAAGGAGGACGGGAAATTTGGCGGGTCATTCCGGAAGACAGGACGGGAAGGAACCGGTTTGCGATCGAGGTAGCGGTTGGTGTTTGGTGTTTTACTTTCCGCGGGAGGTTGCGGCACATACCTGATGAAACTGGTGAGTCATGTTTTAGAAACGAAGTGTGTTTTTGTATTGTATTAAATTCAAAACCTCAAAACATCAAAATTGTTATCTAATCGACGTGTTTACCCAATAATTCTAAACTAAAGAAAAATCTAAATTACTAGAATTTAAAAAATATTCATCACTCAACTGTAAAATTCTAAAGTTTTTCATTCTTAATTTTCAAACTCTAGTATTTCAAAGTTATAGAATGCAAAAATTCGAATACTAAAAATTTCTTTAAATTCATGGAATCTAAAAAAAATCTAAATGTCGTTCGTCATATTTAGAATTAGAGTTTAGAATTCAAAAATTCTAAAAATTATGAGTTTAAAATTCTAAAAATTCTAATATAAATAAATAAATAAATAAATTACAATCAAATTTTGTTTTATAGTTTTATATTTTTAAATTCGAAAAATTCTATTAATTATAAAATTAGAAATTTTCAAAAGTCTAAAAATTCTAGAATTCTAAAGATTTTAAGACTTCTTAAAACTCCAGAAATCTTTGAATAACTTTAAGAACTATTAACTTTTGCAGTATTTTAAGGATTATACAATGTTAATTTTTTTGAAATTTGGTCTGTCAAATATTAGAAATTTTAAAAATAACGCGAACTGCATTGGATGATTTATGAATTTCAGATTTTAAAACTTTAGAATTTTAGAATTTTAGAATTTTAGAATTTTAGAATTTTAGAATTTTAGAATTTTAGAATTTTAGAATTTTAGAATTTTAGAATTTTAGAATTTTAGAATTTTAGAATTTTAGAATTTTAGAATTTTAGAATTTTAGAATTTTAGAATTTTAGAATTTTAGAATTTTAGAATTTTAGAATTTTAGAATTTTAGAATTTTAGAATTTTAGAATTTTAGAATTTTAGAATTTTAGAATTTTAGAATTTTAGAATTTTAGAATTTTAGAATTTTAGAATTTTAGAATTTTAGAATTTTAGAATTTTAGAATTTTAGAATTTTAGAATTTTAGAATTTTAGAATTTTAGAATTTTAGAATTTTAGAATTTTAGAATTTTAGAATTTTAGAATTTTAGAATTTTAGAATTTTAGAATTTTAGAATTTTAGAATTTTAGAATTTTAGAATTTTAGAATTTTAGAATTTTAGAATTTTAGAATTTTAGAATTTTAGAATTTTAGAATTTTAGAATTTTAGAATTTTAGAATTTTAGAATTTTAGAATTTTAGAATTTTAGAATTTTAGAATTTTAGAATTTTAGAATTTTAGAATTTTAGAATTTTAGAATTTTAGAATTTTAGAATTTTAGAATTTTAGAATTTTAGAATTTTAGAATTTTAGAATTTTAGAATTTTAGAATTTTAGAATTTTAGAATTTTAGAATTTTAGAATTTTAGAATTTTAGAATTTTAGAATTTTAGAATTTTAGAATTTTAGAATTTTAGAATTTTAGAATTTTAGAATTTTAGAATTTTAGAATTTTAGAATTTTAGAATTTTAGAATTTTAGAATTTTAGAATTTTAGAATTTTAGAATTTTAGAATTTTAGAATTTTAGAATTTTAGAATTTTAGAATTTTAGAATTTTAGAATTTTAGAATTTTAGAACTTTAGAATTTTAGAATTTTAGAATTTTAGAATTTTGAAATTTTTGATTAGATTATTTTTATTACATTTTTAATGTTTTGATATTTGTTAACTTTAAGAGTTTTTGAATATTTTGAAAATTCGTAATATTTGATATTTTCTAAAATTTTAACATTCTGTAATCCTTAAAAATTAATGTTTTATAGTTCCATTGGGTGTGGGGTGTGAGATTGGGTCATACAAATTTCAGCATTTTTGTTTGACCCAATCTCACCTCTGATGACAGAATGTTACCTCTGATGACGGTTCATAAAATATTTCAAAGAATTTTGAATTTCAAAAAAATTGAAATCTTGAAATTCAAGCATAAGAACATGAATTTTTTTAGCATTTTTAAATTTCTTGAAATTTTCAAACACGTTTTATGCATTTTTAAATTTTAAGATACATTCATTTTTTTTTTATAGATGTTTAAACTTTTGAAAAGTCATGCAATTTTTATTTTTTAAGGATTTTTTTAAAATTTAGTATCTTGAAATTTTCATGTTATTATTATTCAAATCTGAATTTTATTTATAAATGCTTGCCAATTTATGATTGACGCATCTTTTTTTCAGGCAACAAACGTATTCCAATCAGATCCTGCCGTCCACGTGTGGTCCCGCGTTGCATCCGTAGAACCCACGGAAGCAGCCACGTTGTTTCGTACGCATACTCCACAAACCCACATTGTCTCGTATTCCGGTGCAGCCATGCCAAATATACAGATAAATCTGTATTATACAGATTTTTTTATCGCAAAAATCACAAAAATCTGTATATACAGATTTTTTAAAAATGATTTAATTTAAAAATTTCAATAATTTAGCAATTGAATTATGCTTTAATATGATTAAAAAGCTTAAATCTGTTGTGAAAAGTCTAAAAAATCTTCCATGGCTTCGAATTTAACATGATACAGATAAAATACAGATTTATTTTTAAGAAAATACAGATTTCCCATAAAATAATCTGGTAACGTTGCTCCGGTGGCCATCAATCCGTCGGAGATCCAAGATTGGCTTCGCATCCCTGTACAACTTTGATCAGCTCGTCGGGGATCAAAAGTCCAGCATGACCAAAATGCTGCCAGGAGAACACCAATCCAAGCCCGAAGCTGCGGTCAAGGAAAATCAAGGAATTTTGAGAAGAATCTGCGATCCGAAAGTTTAATTGAGTTAAAAAGCTAATATTATTGTGAAATTTTGTGCGTCTGAATAAAAAAAATAAATAAAAACAAAACCACATTTTTTTTAACTACAACATAACCTAAAAATTAGAATTGACAGCACACGACAATGGCACGACATCCTAAATAACAAAACCGTGCGACGTCGGTCGAATGTCGTACGACAATGTCGTACAATTTCGATTATCGATCGCACGACAAATACGACATTTTGGTGCAAAAACGTATGACATTTGCGCGACAGTCGCACGACATTGTCGTGCGACATCGTACGAATGCACGGACGACAAACGACGGACGTCCGACGGACTTTTCAGTCAGGGCTACCACATGCCGTCAACTCCGTCAAATTTCAGGCATCAAAACACTAGCGCCACTCCGATGCGAACGGGAAAATATTCAAACATTAAGCTTTAAAGCGATGGTGGGAGAGCGAGAGAAAAAAATAAAGTTTAAGCGCAGCGAAGAGAAGAAACACAAGAAACGAAAAAGCTTGTTGCTGCTGTCACTGTCACTGCTTTTCGCGCCACCGCACGAGATGGATGTATTTTGCTGTGCGCAGCGCTTTTTGTTTTGAATTTTTATTTGAAGCAAATCAATCAGTTAGCGTACATTTTTGTTGTTTTTCGATTGTGTAGTGATACGTATTGATCTGCACTGTTTTGACTGTAATAAATGAATCAATTTGTGACGTGAGAATATAATTTTAAGTGATAACTTATTTTGTAAGAAAACCCTCGTGATTATATTTGCTTTGACGCTTTGAGACAGTCCAAAATATTGATTTAAATATCGTTAAAAATACAAATATTGCCGTAACACCCGTCTGACCTATGTCCGATTGTTGGCCAATCCGGTCTTACCGGATCACCTGAAAATAGTTTTGCTTGTAAACCTATCAATTAACTCGTCTTGAGGACCCCTTTGTTCTCTTACTCTACCACGTCCTCGTGTAGCGTTTCCTTCGAAGACCGGAAAAAAGGCACTAACCAGGCACTAACTGTTTGCTGCTTTTGTCCCTGGGAGCCTGTGACAGTTCTCTATCTGGAAGAATTTACCAGCAGAGCATTTTCCTTAGTCTTTGGCTGGATCCGGGTTTGTTATGAATTGGTTTGCCATGAAAACTGCTTTGCATTAACCCTCTACAACCTAACCCCGCCTTTAGACGGGCTTCGATCTAAAAAATCGCCAAAAATCAATTTTCTAACCGATTTTTGATATTTAAAAAGCATTGGAAAGTAGAACTCTTAAAATTTTAGAAAATTTCAGGGTTGGAAGTTTAACTTGTTTTATGTGACTTTGCCAATGTTTTTTGAAATGTCATTTTTTTAGGGGTCAACTTTGGCTGTGTTTTTTACTAACATTTCCTATATTTTCAGTAAAAAGAAGTATGCAGTAATTTTTGTAGTGTCCCAGACTATGCCTCTACGCATTTTTTTGCAATTTAAATGATGATGGTGCGATTCTATGGCAGAAAATGTGAAAAACATGCAAAAAATTGAAAAAGTGACTGTAAAAACATGAAAAAATTAGATAGGCGAAATGTAATTATATTAGATGGTAGAGTAGGCCAAATACTACCAAAAACAAACATAAACTAAACAAGATACAAGAAAAACATAAAACAAGAGAAGTAAAGTTTTTCGTAGAACAAAAGTTGCTCAAAATGACCTCCTGAACAGGGGAAAAATAAATATTTTCGAAAAAAAAAATTTGGGCAGTAGAGGGTTAAGTAAACGTTGTTAGAACCGTTCAGGATGTTGTTAAACGGTCAGATTAAGAAGTGAGTTAGGCAAACGTTTTGAGAACCGTTTAAGAACATATCGTGGCAGGCAAGAATGTGCATTGTGCACGGAGAAAAAAGAGTTCCCTAAATCGTGAACAAGCGTTCATGAAAATGAGAACCACGAACAAAGTGTTCAAATTTCATGGTACGTTTTTCAAAATCGTACCATGGGATTTGAACACTTTGTTCGAGGTTCTCATTTTCATGAACGCTTGTTCACGATTTTGGGAACTCTTTTTTCTCCGTGTGAAAGAGGTTTTTCATAAAAATACGTCCCAGGTGTTCGCTTAAGTGATTTGTTTCTTTATTTAGCACTTTATTTGTAAGTAAAATGTCACTTTCCGATACTTTAAATAGTAGCTGAATAATAAAAATATCAACCATTAAAAATCATTCAATGTCATTATTCTGGTTTTGAGATCATTTTTTTCATGTTTGAGTGCTAATCAATATCGCTTGCTAATACTCTGCTGCTGCTGCTGGTTCCCGTTGCTGCATTTTCAGTTTTCCTATTTGATGAAGAATCCTCAGGGCAAGTATCGAACCCAAGATCACTCCAAATGTCAAGTCCGGGCGCGCGTCTGCATCTTTCCACGAGGGGTTATGTTGGATGAGCAGGCTTAAACGTCAATAAGAAGTCTGCGGTCATCTAGGTTTTACCAAGTTCACTAACAGTTTGTCAAAACTTCCTTTGAACATTAGCTGTTTCTATTTTTAGAAATATACAGTATGTAAAAAAAGTATTTACACCCCTTGGGCACTATGCACATTTTGTGATGAAACATGTAAAAAATTTAAAGTTTGACAGGAACCTAGTACTACGTTTTGTTCAGAAACTCATGCCAAACATTTTGCTACAAAAAGCTCATGAAAAGATGATTTCTATAAAAAGTTATATAACAAATACTATTACGAAAATAAAAAAGGTGCAAAAAAAGTTTGTACACCTTTCGAAAAATTAACATAAATAATGTTATTTGTTGACAAATCACCATAAATCCAGTCTCCCAACTCCAAATAGGCATCCTTGACTGATTAAAAAAAGAATTTGGATTGAATATAAAGTTTACTAACCACTTAGTATAAAAGTTTATATAACTCTAGAAATTCTATATAAAACTTATCAAAACTTAATTTTGCAAACTTTTAATTCAACTAAATGTCAATATATTACCATATAATTGCTAAATAAACATTTTGGAGTGGGTACAACACCGTTTTGGGGGTATTTGTATCGATAGAATAGATTTTTCGTTGGAATTTCGTACCAACCCGGAATTACGTCGTAGGAAAATCCGCCGGCATCCGAACCGGTCCACGATTCACAAGTCAACCTATGTGGAATCGAAAAGGGCATAAAATTTCCGATCTTTTGATACCCAAACATCTAGGTTTTCTTCAAAACCTATGTTTTTAAATACCTAAGCAAAAACGTTGTTATGGTTTCGTTTGAGCAACCTGCCAAAAATGTATGGAATTTCGTAATTTTTGTTCTCGTGGATCAAACTTACTTTTTGCCCAGGTATTTAAAAACGTAGGTTTTAAAGAAAACCTAGATGTTTGGGTATCAAAAGATCGGAAATTTTATGCCCTTTCCGATTCCACATAGGTTGACTTGTGAATCGTGGACCGGTTCGGATGCCGGCGGATTTTCCTACGACGTAATTCCGGGTTGGTACGAAATTCCAACAAAAAATCTATTCTATCGATACAAATACCCCCAAAACGGTGTTATACCCACTCCAAAATGTTTATTTAGCAATTATATGGTAATATATTTACATTTAGTTGAATTAAAAGTTTGCAAAATTAAGTTTAGATAAGTTTTATATAGAATTTCCAGAGTTATATAAACTTTTATACTAAGTAGTTAGTAAACTTTATATTCAATCCAAATTCTTTTTTTAATCAGTCAAGGATGCCTATTTGGAGTTAGGAGACTGGATTTATGGTGATTTGTCAACAAATAACATTATTTATGTTAATTTTTCGAAAGGTGTACATACTTTTTTTGCACCTTTTTTATTTTTGTAATAGTATTTGTTATATAACTTTTTATAGAAATCATCTTTTCATGAGATTTTTGTAGCAAAATGTTTGGCATGAGTTTCTGAACAAAACGTAGTACTAGGTTCCTGTCAAACTTTAAATTTTTTACATGTTTCATCACAAAATGTGCATAGTGCCCAAGGGGTGTAAATACTTTTTTTACATACTGTATGTGCTTGTTTCGGCAACATGTTCTTGCTCGGTTTTTTAAACACGAACGCGAGCTACACATAAACAACTTGCTTACGAGAAATCCTAGCTGAAACCAAAGGAGCAATTCTCTACGAAATCGGTCTTTTTTCTTCAATTTTAATTTTTGTATTTTTTTAATCCGACAGAAACTTTTTTGGTGGCGTCTGTATGCCCAAAGAAGCCATTTTGCATCATTAGTTTGTCCATATAATTTTTCATACAAATTTGGCAGCTGTCCATACAAAAATGATGTTTGAAATTAAAAAAATCTGTATCTTTTGAAGGAATTTTTTGATCGATTTGGTGTCTTCGGCAAAGTTGTAGGTATGGATATGGACTACACTGGAAAAAAATTATACACGGTAAAACAAATTTGGTGATTTTTTATTTAACTTTTTATCACTGAAACTTGATTTGCAAAAAAACACTATTTTTATTTTTTTTCATTTTTTGATATGTTTTAAAGGACATAAAATTCCAACTTTTCAGAAATTTCCAGGTTGTGCAAAAAATCTTTGAGCGAGTTATGAATTTTTTAATCAATACTGATTTTTTCAAAAAATTGAAATATTGGTCGCAAAAATTTTTCAACTTCATTTTTGGAAGTAAAATAAAATTTGCAATCGAAAAGTATTTTTGTAAAATTTTGATAAAGTGCACCGTTTTCAAGTTAAATCCATATTTAGGTGACTTTTTGAAAATAGTCGCAGCTTTTCGTTTTTTTAAATTAGTGCACATGTTTGCACACTTTTGGAAAAAATATTTTTGAAAAGCTGAGAAAATTCTCTATATTTTGCTTCTTCGGACTTTGTTGATACGATCTTTAGTTGCTGAGATATTGCAATGCAAAGGTTTAAAAACAGGAAAATTGATGTTTTCTAAGTCTCACCCAAACAACCCACCATTTTCTAATGTCGATATCTCAGCAACTAATGGTCCGATTTTCAATGTTAATATATGAAACATTCGTGAAATTTTCCGATATTTTCGAAAACAATATTTTCAAAAATGTTAAACCAAGACTAACATTTCATATGGATTTATCTTGAAAACGGTGCACTTTATCAAAATTTTTTCTAAAGTACTTTTCGATTGCAAATTTATATTTACATCGAAAAATGAAGTTGAAAAATTTTTGCGACCAATATTTCGATTTTTTGAAAAAAATAGTATTGATTAAAAAATTCATAACTTGCTCAAAGATTTTTTGCACAACCTGGAAATTTCTGAAAAGTTGGCATTTTATGTTCTCTAAAACATATCAAAAATTAAATTCAATTCAATTCGGTTTTATTGGTGAATAATCAAGATACAATCAGTTCTTTTGCAATTCATAACAGAGTTTTGGAGTTCCTTTCAGCTGTGTGTTGCATCATAATCCATTTTGGAACAATTATTTCTATAACTAAGGAACTAACAAGAGCAAGAAAAATTAAAAAAAAAACTTGCTAAAATTATCAAAAAATAAAAATAATAAAAATAGTGTTTTTTTGCAAATCAAGTTTTAGTGATAAAAAGTTAAATAAAAAAATCAAAATTTTTTTTTTCCGTGCATCATTTTTTTCCAGTGTAGTCCGTATCCATACCTACAACTTTGCCGAAGACACTAAATCGATCAAAAAATTCCTTCAAAAGATACAGATTTTTTAATTTTCAAACATCATTTTTGTATGGACAGCTGCCAAATTTGTATGGAAAATTATAAGCATAAGAGCATCATTACCGGTGCGTTGCGGAAATTGTTGCTATTTTAATAACCCGTAACGCTACTATTTTAGTTTAGTCACCCGGTCGCACACCGGTCGTTGCCAAATTGGGTTAGCAATTTACTACCCGGCAACCTTACCGGTGGTTGCTAAACTATTTTGTTCGGCAGTTTGATGAAAATGTTTCGAAAACATTTTTTGAATAAAATATAATAACTTTACCCATATTTGTTTTATAGATTCATAAAACAAAAACAAAAGTACGTTCCTGGAACCACTTTGGATGCATATGGGCCAGTTCCGGTTAACTTAAAACCGGATACCAGAAGAACAGCCAACTTAATTGATTTGATGGAACCTTTTTATATTGTATATTATAACGAAATGGCAATCTATGACAATGCCGTTGACCTTTGACCGATCCTGGCCAATCCGTAACGTGTTTCCGGTGGCCGAAAATGCACACTTCCGGAATATGGAAGAAAACCTAGGGACCATCCCCTAGGTAAGATTCCCAAAAAAGTGTCCACGTGGTTTATGGATGGTCCCCTATCATCCGATGTCGTTATTCTCTGACCCATCCTGGCCACTCTGGAACCAGTTACAGGTGGCCCCCTGAGGACACTTCCGGAATATGAGAGAAACCCTATCATCCGACGTATCAAACTTTATGAAATTGAAAGATATGACATTCTACGTTCATAAAGTTTGATATGTAGCATAATATGGTTTGTATTCCGGAAATGTCCCCAAGTGGCCTCCGATAAACAGTTGCAAATTGGCCAGGATGGCTCAGCGAAGATTTACATATCTTTCAAATAAATGAAAAGTCAAGTTGCTTGTTCACCAGGTATCCGAAATTCGGTTCCAGGTAACTCGGAACCAGTTACTGTAGGGGCCTTAAACCACATGGACACTTTTTTTTATCTCAGACCCCCCTCGTCCCTTGTGGACAATTTCCGTACAAAAAATCTTTTTGTATGGAGCGTTGACAATCGCTGAACATTCCCGATCCCGCCCCCCCCCCCCTCCCCTCCAAGCCTAAGGTGCCCACGTGGTTTATGCATGGTCCCGTACATGTTCTGGCAATCGATTTTTGTATTTTCAGTAATTTTTATGGGTCAGTTCAACTATGCGCAACGGTATCGGATATACGTGAAAAACATTAAAGGATAAACTTGTCGGATGTTCCGAAACCTGCAAAATACGTATTTTTAATTTTCTAATTTTTAAAAATATGATGTAGGGAAATAAAAAAGAAATCTTCTTAGCAATAGTGCGTGATGGTGCAAAATCAGGTTTAGAAGATCAATAGAAGATATAATTTTTGCTAAAATATCAAAAAATGGAAAAAAAATTAAAAATATTTTTTTAAATCAGAGTCAAGTCTGCAATCGAAAACTACTCAATTTTGACAAAGAACTTTGTCCTATGGTTTCTATACGTGGTGTCAATCCAAAATTGTCGCGAAGCGAAAACGTTACGTGACGAATTCCCCTCTCGGCAAATTTCCCCTCTTTTTGGTGCACGCTGGTTGGATGAACGAACGTTTCCCAATCAGTCGATCGAGAGACGTGAGATTGATGTACCTAAAATCTCCCCCACTCCACCTCATAATTTTCGGATCGTCGACGAGCCAACAAAACTCGGCTCGGTCGGTCCCGAAAATTCATTCTATTGCTGGACGACGACGAGGACACATCAGAAGCAGATGGCCTGGTGGCCCGGTAGCAGACGGCCTGGAGGTCCGGGAGCAGATGGCTTGGAGGCAAGGACCAGCTAAGACATGCCGGTCGCGTGAGTCGATCTTTGGAACTGGCCACCACCTGGAGTGGCCGGAGGCCCTGCGGATGTTCCGATGGGGGGACATTTTCCGGACCGTAAGAGTTGTGGCAATATGGGTATCAAACTTTAGGGATTTTGATACTGGACATGAAATTTGATGTTCGGCAGTAGTGACCACAATCCGGAGTGGCCGGAGGCCCCGGGGATGTTCCGATGGGGGGACATTTGCCGAACCGTAAGAGTTGGGGCAATATGGGTATCACACTTTATGGTTTTTGATATCGGACATGAAATTTGACATTTCGGCAGTAGTGACCACAATCCGGAGTGGCCGGAGGCCCCGGGGATGTTCCGATGGGGGGACATTTTCCGGACCGTAAGAGTTGTGGCAATATGGGTATCAAACTTTATGGTTTTTGATACTGGACATGAAATTTGACATTTTTGCAGTAGTGGCCACCACCTGGAGTGGCCGGAGGCCCCGCGGATGTTCCGATGGGGGGACATTTTCCGGACCGTAAGAGTTGTGGCAATATGGGTATCAAACTTTATGGTTTTTGATACTGGACATGAAATTTGACATTTTTGCAGTAGTGGCCACCACCTGGAGTGGCCGGAGGCCCCGGGGATGTTCCGATAAGGGGACATTTGCGGAACCATAAGAGTTGAGGCAATATGGGTATCAAACTTTATGGTTTTTGATACTGGACATGAAATTTGACATTTTGGCAGTAGTGGCCACCACCTGGAGTGGCCGGAGGCCCCGGGGATGTTCCGATGGGGGGACATTTGCCGGACCGTAAGAGTTGGGGCAATATGGGTATCAAACTTAATGATTTTTGATACTGGACATAAAAAGTTGCATTTGGCCATTATCTGAAATTAAGCAGTTAAAATATGCTAATGCTAAGCAGTTAAAATATATTGCTTATTAGGCAGGAAGTAATAAATAGACTACTTCAATGCACATTTTTTTTGTGCCACTGTGAAAATCTGTTTCTGGAAATTTAGAATAACTATCTCGTAATCATTAAGAGCCCTGTAAAGGGTAGTTTTTAATGTCTGCTGTTCAAATTTCCTTTACTGCCGCCGATTGCTTGCAACAGCCTTGCAAAACATTCCCGCATCTTGGTAACTTTCGAGTGGTGAAGGAAAGTAAATTGATTTCACTTCGATTTCTATTTCAGCTCCACTTGCAATTTCCGTCTCCTTAGTTCGATAGGACGGTTATTATAAGGGGGGAATTTGGACCGGACATTCTAATCGAAAATTTCAACTATCATCTTGCAAAGTTCTTTGTCATACTGGTCATGTGTAACATAACCACCTGCATCTTTTTTTTAAATAAAATGTACCGTTTTAAGTTATACCTACTTTTTGGTATAAATTTTCCGAGGTATCGTCAGTTGAAAATTACATACTAATTACTTGACACTTCACAAAAATCATGTTCATCGATTCGAATTCTTTATGCAGCTGTCATATTTTCAAAGTCTCAGAAAGAAAATTGTAGGAAACCGTTTAAAAAAATTAGAACCTTCATTTTTAATTTTTTGGGCTTAAATCTTGGAAACGGAACAAGATGATCGAGTGTGTCTTCTGCAATGTTGTAGTTGTAGGTAGTAATTAAAATAATTCAGGAAAAATAGTGCAAAAAGCCTTGCAAATATTTAAAATGCACTTAAAAAATTCTTTCAACTATCCGGTAATGCAGATGACTCGGGCCAGGCAATCCACGACTCCCTCGTCCAGTTCATAAGTATATGAGATGGCCCTGGACTGTTTTGAGACGGTGTTAGTAGTTATATAATCGTTTGATATGTTATACCTTATGACATTATTTCACCACTACGGATCAATTCAGTTCTAGAGCACTAAATCCATGATGGCCGACAAGTTAGCGTCCCAGACCATCAATCTAAAGGTGTAAGTGTGAATCCCACCTGATGCTTAAAGGTTTTTTGTAATCAAAGTTCAATTTCTGATTCCAAATTTCAAGGGTACCTACCGGGATTTGATCCCTGAACCTTCTGCGTTCGAGGCAGAAGCCGCAACCATTAAGCCACGGAGCCGAGTCACTTTATTATTTTCAAAACAATTTGTGTATTCAAACTTATTATGATGTAATAATAACCCAAATATTGCCTATCGATAGTTATGAGTATATGTAGTAGCCCGTGTCAAAATATTAAATAAAGTTGCTCAGATCCACAGGGTTGTTACGGGAGAGTCGAAAAAAAATCCGCGCCAAATCCGCGCCGACCTAAATTCCGAAACCGCGCGAAATCCGCGCCATATAAAAAAATATCGCGATCAACATTAAAGAAATTTTATTTTTTAATGAGGAAAAACTAATACAGAAAGTATTTGATAAAAAAAAACTCGGTTTATGTTTAAAAGCTCCAAAAGAATGAAAACAATAAATCCATTTTTAAAAATACCTAAAGAGACGGTAGAAGCAAAGGTCATGAAAAAATCTTCAAAATAGAAAATACAATATTTAAAAACTTAAAAATTTAACTTCAAAAATATAAGCTCAAAAATAAATCCAAATCTAAAATTATAAGTAGATAAAATTTTAAATTTCGATAGTCTAAAAATTCAAAATCTACGAACTTTTATACAGTTTTCAATCCAGAATCCTCGCTAAAATTTCACTACGAAAGAAATTTAATTTCCGATATTTAAAATATTGTCTTCTCATCATTTCAAAATCTCTAACAGAAAAAATGACTTCAAAAATTGTGGCATTCAAGAATTTAAGAATTTAATTAAAAGCTTAAGAATACTAAAATTAGATTTTTTTTTGTTGTTTTCTATATTGTTTTGAATTTGTTATTTTTTTGTTTTTAAATTTCAACTTTTTAATTTTGATTTTTTTAATCTTCAAATTTTTGGTATTTTGAGTTTCAGATTTCTAAAATTTTGAATTTAGAAATTTCAGATTTTTTAAATTGAAATTTTAGAAATTTCGAACAAAAATTAATATGTATTTTGATTTTTTTTTGTTAAAATCGAAAGAACTTCAAAATTTTAATGAAAATAAAAGTCAAAGCAACTAAAAACAATCTAAAACGCATTTTCTGCATGTTTGTCAATACTTAGGTATTTTGGAAACTAATGATTGCAAAACAACTGGACAGGTGTATAATGCATTTTTAAACACTTTTTTCATTCAAATGTTCAAATCGTGGCTCGTAAATTCAATTTTAATTTCCCATTTTTTTTTTGCCTCCCCCCTCGACTTTGGTCAGAGTTGAGGGACATAAACTTCAAAAAATAATTGCAACGGCCTAAAAAGTATTAAAACAAAAAAAAGTTTCGAATGTTTGAATTTCAGAAGCTTTGAATGTTCTGATCTTTTTATTTTCGCCAAGAATGTTAAAATCTTGAAAAAAAAATATTTCTACGATTAAATTCCATCTAAAATTTTAAAGTGGAGGTCAGCTTCTGTTACGTTCAATCAAGCTCATATTTGGCGCCCACCAGAACAAGCCCCAAAAATAGTTTTTGTTACACATTCTAATTTCTATATCTTCGGGAAAAGTTTGTAATATTTGATTTACAACGTTAAAAATTTAATAAATTCAGTATAAAATTAAAAATAAATAAGGTTCAAAATCATTACTCAAAACTTAAAAGAAATGAAATATTCAGAGCCGGAGATGTTAAGAAATGAAAAGAAACATATAAAAAATAATTTCTACATAATCTTCATCTTCATTTTTCCACGTTTCGTACTAAGAAAATACAAACAAACATTTTCAGAAGAAAATTCAATTAATAAAAAATATGAAATTCTTGCACTCAAAGGAAAAAACAAATTATCGTAATTCCTGACAATATTTTTCTTAATAACTTGAAAGAAATTCTATCTCTCTCAATTAATTTATTTATCAAAATTGCCATCCGCGCGAAATCCGCGCCTGAGCAAAATTAGCCAGCAAATCCGCGCCAGATCCGCGCTATCCGCGCGAAACGCGCCATCCGCGCGATCCGCGCCGTCCGTAACAACCCTGGATCCACAATAGATGAAATTTCCCGAAAGAATACTAAATAAATACTTCAACGCATGAAGCTTTTTGCATTTTTTTTACATATATTTAAGCAAAACAATGTAAAGGGGCCAATGCGAGTTTGTAAACAAAGAGTCTATCCTGCTCACGTCAGTGGATGTTTACATTAGAAGTGAGCAGGATAGACTCTTTGTTTACAAACTCACATTGACCCCTTTACATTGTTTTGCTATTATGAAACACATTCGTTCCAATTAAATGGATTCAAATTGTTTCAGTTGGCAGTTGGCAAATTTCAGAATTGTGACTTTAAGATGTGTAAACTTTTCAGTTTTTCGTCAATTTTACGATTATTTATTTTTAATATCATATGATTTTCAAGTTCCATGATGTTGAAGTGCAAAATTTGTGATTTTTTTTTACAAACGGCTTGCTCGCTATAGTCCTTGGGCAAGGCCCAACTAGGATGAGCAGGATGTCCGCGAAAATAAGATAATAACGTTCCATATTTCTGCTGCGGAAAGAGTAAGGTTAGTTTTCAAAATTACACACAAAGAAGCAGTCTGACAACTTACCAAAAAGAAGCTTATTCCGTCGTTCCGGATCAAGATGATGCTTTTGATAGAAGTGGCGTCCACGTCCGGTATGAGGTCGCAGCGACATGTGATACCGATCAGTTTCCGTCTACCCAGCAGGAGGAGTTCCACAAGTGATGGCACGCAGATTGTCTTTTAGGCCGTTTTTCGGACCGCTCCGGCTCCGGCCAGCTACATATTGGGGTACGCCACTATTTTGTTACGCCGAAACCGTCACCTGTGTCACAGGGTAGACTTCCTTGATGGAGGCATGCCGAGAAGTTGACCGAGCAGGGTTGCGGGTTGATGATAGACTTGGTACTGAAGCTGTAGCAGAGAAATAGTCGTCTTGCATATTTATTGCTTTTATTTGTGTTCTCAATCTTCGTCCATTTGCCTAGCCGCCGCAGAAGAAACATTTCCATTTCCGTCAACAATCAATTTTTTTTTCATCGAAAAATCCATACTTTTTTATCGGAAACATAGGCAATTTATCGCTTTACCGAATTTGTTTGTGAAACTAACCTTGTTTGTTGGTGCAAATAGTATCGGTTCCTCTTCCGGAAGGGCCCCCATACCCGTTTTACATCGCCGAAGGACACTCCTTTTGCAGGTTCCCAATCCAGACACCGGGACCACCGACATCGCAGACGAGCTATTTTCACTGTACTCTTTTGGCAAATCAATTACTTTTCGCGGCGAGGACACTTCAACCCGGAACGATCAACGTAAATTAAAAAAAAAAACATAAAAAACCAACATTCGAACGCAAATCTACTGATGTCTTGTTTTGAAGTTTGACAGTTCAAAGTTTTAGTTGCGTTGCTAGCGCGTTGCCAAATTTGGTAACTCGCTCCCAACCGGGGCGTTACGTTTTAGTTTAGCAACGCATTTGGCAACGACCGGTGTGGGAGCAAAGTTACTAACACGCGTTACAAAACCCTAAAACCGGCCTAATACTCACGCTGGTAAGGTTGCTCTAAGCATAGGTGCCCACCCGCAGTTGCTACTCCGTTATTGACCAGGACCTCCAGAAGTTACATCCACGAGCCGTGGAAGATGAGTGGGTGCTATCTTTCCTCGCTTCGCAACTTCTCAAAGGCCCCTATCATGCTGATCAATACCGACGCCGGCCACGACCAGTGGTAGGGTCACGGGGAAGTGGATGGGAATGTTAGTCCGATACTTGAGTGATAGAGACCGCCCAATCGACTGCTTCTCCGACAAAGTATCACATGAGTTTTGAGGGGGTT
Source organism: Culex pipiens pallens (assembly GCF_016801865.2). Classification (NCBI taxonomy): domain Eukaryota; kingdom Metazoa; phylum Arthropoda; class Insecta; order Diptera; family Culicidae; genus Culex; species Culex pipiens. The sequence goes on from NC_068937.1 coordinate 67,974,971, forward strand.
AGTAGATGGGTATGAGGTCAGGATTCACGAGTGGCAGTGATGTGACCATGAGCATTTTGTTTATCGGTTGAAATTTTTAAATCTTAGGCAGCCGGCTGCGGAAAGATAGATAATTGATTATTTAAAATGGTTTATTTTTATCGAACGCGTGCCAGCCGAGCATTAGTGCTATGGGCTGGACTTATCAGTATGATTTTACTGTTTTTACAATTTAGATAACGCGAGCAAATTTCAAAAATAGTAAATAAATGACGCTTTACTTTTCATAAAATCGATAGTTTGATGAGTTAATACTAAAACTGAAAGTTGGAATAAATTTTCACGATCATTTACGACGAAAATTATCGCGAAAAAACCGGACTGCGCGTCCCCAGAAGCACTGCAATTATGAAGGCATTATTCAATTATTATGACCAATCACCCCATGCACACAAATAACGACACAAAAGAGACGAAAATTATCGCGAAAAAACAGGACTGCGCGTCCCCAGTAGCACTGCACTTATGAAGGCATTATTCAATTATTATGACCAATCACCCCATGCACTCAAATAACGACACAAAAGAGACGAAAATTATCGCGAAAAAACCGGACTGCGCGTCCCCAGAAGCACTGCAATTATGAAGGCATTATTCAATTATTATGACCAATCTCCCCATGCACACAAATAACGACACAAAAGAGACGAAAATTATCGCGAAAAAACCGGACTGCGCGTCCCCAGAAGCACTGCAATTATGAAGGCATTATTCAATTATTATGACCAATCACCCCATGCACACAAATAACGACACAAAAGAGACGAAAATTATCGCGAAAAAACAGGACTGCGCGTCCCCAGAAGCACTGCAATTATGAAGGCATTATTCAATTATTATGACCAATCACCCCATGCACACAAATAACGACACAAAAGAGACGAAAATTATCGCGAAAAAAACCGGACTGCGCGTCCCCAGAAGCACTGCAATTATGAAGGCATTATTCAATTATTATGACCAATCACCCCATGCACACAAATAACGACACAAAAGAGACGAAAATTATCGCGAAAAAACAGGACTGCGCGTCCCCAGAAGCACTGCAATTATGAAGGCATTATTCAATTATTATGACCAATCACCCCATGCACACAAATAACGACACAAAAGAGACGAAAATTATCGCGAAAAAACCGGACTGCGCGTCCCCAGAAGCACTGCAATTATGAAGGCATTATTCAATTATTATGACCAATCACCCCATGCACTCAAATAACGACACAAAAGAGACGAAAATTATCGCGAAAAAACAGGACTGCGCGTCCCCAGTAGCACTGCACTTATGAAGGCATTATTCAATTATTATGACCAATCACCCCATGCACTCAAATAACGACACAAAAGAGACGAAAATTATCGCGAAAAAACCGGACTGCGCGTCCCCAGAAGCACTGCAATTATGAAGGCATTATTCAATTATTATGACCAATCACCCCATGCACACAAATAACGACACAAAAGAGACGAAAATTATCGCGAAAAAACCGGACTGCGCGTCCCCAGAAGCACTGCAATTATGAAGGCATTATTCAATTATTATGACCAATCACCCCATGCACACAAATAACGACACAAAAGAGACGAAAATTATCGCGAAAAAACCGGACTGCGCGTCCCCAGAAGCACTGCAATTATGAAGGCATTATTCAATTATTATGACCAATCACCCCATGCACACAAATAACGACACAAAAGAGACGAAAATTATCGCGAAAAAACCGGACTGCGCGTCCCCAGAAGCACTGCAATTATGAAGGCATTATTCAATTATTATGACCAATCACCCGATGCACACAAATAACGACACAAAAGAGACGAAAATTATCGCGAAAAAACAGGACTGCGCGTCCCCAGTAGCACTGCACTTATGAAGGCAATATTCAATTATTATGACCAATCACCCCATGCACACAAATAACGACACAAAAGAGACGAAAATTATCGCGAAAAAAACCGGACTGCGCGTCCCCAGAAGCACTGCAATTATGAAGGCATTATTCAATTATTATGACCAATCACCCCATGCACACAAATAACGACACAAAAGAGACGAAAATTATCGCGAAAAAACCGGACTGCGCGTCCCCAGAAGCACTGCAATTATCAAATTTGTATGGAAAATTATATGGACAAACTAATGATGCAAAATGGCTTCTTTGGGCATACCGAAGCCACCAAAAAAGTTTCAGTCGGATTAAAAAATACAAAAAAAAATCGAATGACCGAAATCCTAGAGAACTGCTCAAAGGTTAAATCTACTATGTTATCATGTTTAGCAAACTGAAATGAAACATCATGTCTGCAAATGTCATTTTGCTTTTCGAGTTCTACAAGCATGTTTCATTTAAGTCAGAATAAACTTCAAAATGAACTACTCGTAATCCGTTCAGGGCTGAGCTGTAGGGCGTCATCCATAAAGTATGTCACGCTAAAATCGGTCAAAATTAACCCCCCCTCCCCCTTATGTCACACTTTGTCACGCTGGTTCCGACCCCCCCTTGAAAAGTACGTCACGATTTGTTGGACCCCCCCCCCTCCCCTTCATGACTTTTTGTACAATCTTTATTAAATTTTCAAAAGGTCCTTTCTGCATAGGAAGCCCATTACTCATAGGTTGTTTCGAAAATTTGACGATTTATATGTAGAATTGTTATTTAATTCGGAGATCAATCGAGGAAGTTTTTTTTTTATTTTTAAAGGTTGTGTTTGGATTTTTTTTAATTGGAGCCTTGTATGGGATGATTTAAGCAAATTAAATCTATTATCAAAAACTCTTTTTCTTAACGTGAAGACTTCCATCATTGTCATGATTTTTCCTTCAAAGATATAAATTTTGCGTCGCTTTCAATATTTTGACAAAATTCCTTTAACAAGTTGTTTAGAAGAGTGCCCTACACATGCTGATTCCTTTTGGTAACGATTATCCCATTCCTTGTTAAGTTATGGAAATCGTCATTAATCAATGATTGCCAACTAGGACGTCAATGACTGTGCCACAAAATTATATAATTTTTGAAGTACAATTAATTTAGATAAACAATTCCTTCAGTGGATTCAAGAAGGCAACAACCGACACATGCTGATTCCTTTTGGTGGTGAAATTCGTTAAATTGAATTTAATATACCGTAAACTGGGGTCAATCGGGACACATGGGGCGAATTGGGACAGCAGTTTTAACCATGTTGGAGCACAATATTTTGATTTTTCTGGTTGGTTTCGGTTAGAACAGACTCAGGCCAACAAAATGTGTACATCCATTTCCAAATTTATAAGCTTTAAGTCCTCTAAAAACTGCTGTCCCTATTCAGACTGTAGTTTTGATTCACCCCAGATTACGGTACAATATTTTATAGTGATGATTAATTTTCTACAAAAATGTTCAACGGCTTCACCTTAAAGCCTTGTATTTTGTTTCATTTATGAGTAAACTTTATCAAACATTAAACTTCTTTTTAAATATAGTTTAAGACTAAATTTTCATTATTAAAAAAAAGTCTTGCGTGACGTCAGTCTCACGAACCCCCCCTCCCCCCCTTGTCACACTTTGTCACGCTTGCGACAACCCCCCCTCCCCCCCTAGAGCGTGACGTACTTTATGGATGACGCCTAGGTTAGTCGAGGTTAGTCGTCGACTAACAAGTTCTTTAACAAAAATGTCGCCCTCCTTAAACCATTTGGCGCCCTCAGCAGGGCCCAAGAGAAGCTTTGCATTTTGCAAATTTGCCAAGTTGCCGATTTGTGCTGCGCCTTTTTGAAAAAGATAAAGCGCCCCCTCAGGAAGCCCCAGGGTGCCCAAAATGCCATTTTTGCAAATTAAAAAAAAGAGCCTAAGGGAGATCAGGGCTGAGCTGTAGGTTAGTCGAGGTTAGTCGTCGACTAACAAGTTCTTTAACAAAAATGTCGCCCTCCTTAAACCATTTGGCGCCCTCAGCAGGGCCAAGTTGCGCCGCGAAACGCTGCCGCGTTTGTTTTGAATCAACTAGCAGTGCTTCAACGTGTTCCGTTTTGATGATTCTTTCCTTTTTCTAGATGCTGCTACGTTGCTGTTCGCTCTGTTCACACTGTTCGTTTTATGCATCGCTAGCATACAATGACCGGTGTTATGGTATATCAGGGTCTGATCTGTGTTTGAAATATACATTTTTTGTTCGCTGCGATGATTTAATTTATTGCGGCTGGAGTGGCTATTTTTTGCCAAATCATTAATAAAATTACCTTAAGTAGGGGTTCAATCGGTTCAAAATGATTTTTTCTATGAAATTTGCAATTCCTCAGTCTTTTCAATGAAACTTAATTATGTTTAAAGGGTAGAGTAGCATACATCTAAAAAACGTTTGCTGAAAATGTCACATTCCAAGAACAAAACCCGCGATTTTGGCAGCTTTATATATGTGGGGTATACGGTTTTCACCAAAAATGTTTTTTTCAAAAAAACAACCTTTTAATATGTTCTTTGAAATGGGTCGATTCCTTTGAAAGAGTAACACTGCTGAGTTACTTGTTTTGATCATTGCTTCGTATAAGAGCATTATTTTAGTTTCAATTTTTAAACGATTCATCAAATTCCATCATATTTTTGGAAAATGTTGGTAAACTATCTAAGATCAATCCTTCGCTTTTTCGCTATCATTTAAATTGTTTTTGTTCGTGTGGTAATCACCACCACTACATTCCCAAGTTACATGCTAAACAGAACGACCGTTGGGTCTCTGTTTTGTATCGTCCTTCGCTACACGCACTTAATGCGTGTAGACGATGCGCATGAGCATGTGGCTTGGAAATGCAGGATGTAACCGTAATAAAGTTTTATTACGGTTCGTCTAGCGTCGGCGTGGGATTAGGACTCCCGCCGACATTTAGGGTTAGAAGTCGGTTCTCGGGTAGCAGGTAGAGAACCGACTCTAGAAACGTAAGTTACAAGTAAAATAAAAGCAGTTAGTTCTGAGCATCGACGGAGTTCACATCATTCAATATCACCACCCTCATCAAGGGCTGGCCAGTATGGCTGGCCATAAATTCCCACAATGGTGGCAGCAACGGAAAAAACCCACACCGAGGTTTTTTTAAAGTAATTTTGAAAGTTGGCGTCAGTCATCAAAAACTGGTCAGTACGGACAACTTCAGAATCAGTGCGTAATAGATACGTTAAGAGACCACCGGAACGGGGAACTTGATGATTTTTATTTTTTTTGGAACCACTGCTAGGGAGGGGAAATTCCATTGCTACTCTGATGACTTTGAAAATATTCCAGTACGCAACAGCAGGACGCTCATTCAGCAAGACGCATTTTTCATAAATCAAAGCCTACCTGAAAGCAATTTGCGCGCACATGGTACATCACACGTGGTGATGGATGGAGTGACGGCTTGGTTTGTGTTTTCAGGAGTATTCTTATGTGAATCAAAATATAAACATTGGGGAAATACTGTCATCAGGGGGGCTGAAATTTGTATGGCCCAATCTCACTCCCAGACCCAATGTCACTCCTGATGATGGTAAGTAAAATTTGTACAATAGCCTGGTCCGTTGGTGTAATGGTAAGCGTAGTTGCCTCTCACCCCGATTCGCTTCGCTCCTAGTCGGCTCAGGTGGCGTTTTTTGAGACCAGATTTGTCTGATCACGCCTTCCATCGGACGCGGAAGAAAATTTTGGCCCCGGTCTTACCCATAGAAAAGGTCGTTAGCTCAGTCTTGGTGTAGGAGTCGTCTCCCTGAATCAAAAGATCTGTCTCGGTAAAGTTGCTGGTCGGCGGTTGGACTAGCAATTCAAACAAATAAGCTAAGTGCTAATGAGAGAGGTGGTGTGAGTCAAATGGCTGTGTGAGTGACTTTGCGATGCGCTCGTGTGTGCACAAACGAAAGCAGAATGTCAAAGTCAGGTTGACGCAGTGAATGGGATTCGAATAGTACAACAAATTTAAAATACAACAAAGAAGATTCTTTGCTAATATTTCAAATAGCGCCATGTCTCACGCAATGCTTATTATAATGGATATATTTGAACAACGAAGTACCAATTGAAAGCTGATGATAAATATCAAGAAAAATAACAAGGCTGAAACTATCTAGTACATATCAGTATTCCACAAAATCCTACTTTAGTTGGGCGTCAGTGTGTTGGTCAATTCAAAAACCAAAACAGTGTCAACAAGTTATACTTTTCGAAAAAAGTACTAACAATATGAATTTTTCAACATTCGAATGAATTACATCGAAAAGTAAACCCAAACGGTTTCTGCACGAAAACTCTGCTCATGCATTTTTTGCGATATAGGGGTATAGCAATTTTGCCCGTAACCGACAATAAGCGACATTACCGACGGCTGTTTGATAGTATTGTAGAAAAAAAAACTAACAGAACGAGGATTGAACCATCAACTTCTTGTGTTTTGATCTGACACGCTACCACCGCGCCATGGAGCGCTTGATAACATGATAGCGACAGAACACAAACATATTCTTCTTTTCTCAAGGACGGGTCAAAAGATCACACGGACAAAATTGATATACGAACTTGCTGCAAAATCTGTTATAAGATGTAACATTTTTTGTAGCAAATCCACTATGACAGATTTTTATATATATATATTTCCTGTGGGTGTAGTAGTATTCAACTATCGTATTTCCAATGTTCCAAAATTTATCACGCCGGTGCTGGTTGTTTAGTGGTAAGCGTAGTTGCCTCTCACCCGAGTTCACCTGGGTTCGGTCCCAGTCGGCCCAAGTGGCATTTTTCTAGACGAGATTTGTCTGGTCACGCCTTCCATCGGACGCGGAAGAAAGTTTTGGCCCCGGTCTAACCCAGAGGTTACACTCAAAACCAGAAGCATCCCTCAAAAGGATAATTTCTATCCTTTTTTCAAGTTCACCCGGCGTCACTTTTTCAAAAGGATATGCCAAAATCAGTACATTTTCGATATCCTTTTAAAAGGGTGACGACGGGTGAACTTGAAGAAAGGATACTTTTGACTTTGAGTGTAGGATTCGTCTCCCTGGGAAAACAACCTGTCTCGGTAGAGTCACTGGTTGGTAATTTTACTCACAATCCAAAGGTAGTCAGTTCGAATTCCGGGGCGAATGGGAGCTTAGGTGTAAAAAGAGGTTAGGATTGCCACAACATGGAAAATTTGGACACCTAGTATCTAGTAGGAATCTCGCAATAGAGAACGCCAAAACAATGCTGTAGAGCGAACAATTTGATTTGAAAATTTAACTCTTTTTTACTTTTTTTAAGTTTTCGTATTGATATGAATACAAAATATAGATATTGTCAGAGACAGGGTTGTAAATATATTAAACTATCAGTTCTCAGCGACTACAATTATCATGCCCGTAAATTCATCTCCCAACTTTCACTACGTGAGATTCTCAAGAATTGCCAGTCTCTATCGCGTGTTTTCCCATGTGACATTCTATTTTCCTCTCTCAGTCTCATATACACAATCATCCACCCTCAACAGAGCGTATCCAAAAAAGCCGCCAAAACAAAATTTGCCAACGCAGTGAAGCAGGACGTAATCTGTGGTCGGTGTCGTGACTGAAGCCCGATTTTTCACTGAATTTCGGAATATTTCGGATAAGGATGAATAACGCGTCGTTTCAAGCTCAAGCAAAACACACGACTGATTTATTTCTCGTTTTCTCATACACACATTCTCAACTTCTCTCTCGGCTGACCTGCTCTCTCATTACGCTACATGAACGCTCTCTTCTCATTCTCTCTCTTCTCTGCCACACTCATTCACTACAATCGAGTCTCAATCCTCCAAGAAAACAAAAGAATTTTCGGCGAGTGTTCGTGAACGACGAAAAGAGAAGGAGTGATAGAAAGAGAATGCTCAGGCTGGCATTCATATTTTGGTGCAAGAATCATCAAATGATAGTTTTTCTATCTCTCGCTCAAAGATTTTCTTATTCACGCTCGGATTCCATCACTGTCGAATATACACAGTAGGGCAGTGCCATACTAGAGGGTAAAATATCATACACCCACAGTAGGGCAGTGACATCCGAGAGAATCAGGGATGGAATTATCACAAAAAAAATCTTTTTCACTTAGGAATTTCTATACCCGCGAAAGAGAGGAGGTGAAACACGCAAAAGAAATTCGCTTCCGAACTTCTCGAGGAAAACCAATCAGTTGAAGTCTTTTTGTGAACTTCCTTGTTAGAACCACTCAAATAAATTTATGTCGTTTTGTTTACACACATTGCCCATCAACTAAAAGTGTCATGTTATTTTTTGACGAGTGACGCGTGACACCTGCAAGTATAGTAGTGAAATAGATGTTCTGCAGAATTGTTGATTGATTTTGATGATTTTTTTTAGATTCCATGTACCGATCTTTCGTACGTGAGAGAGGAGAATGTTCCCTTCCGTTTTTTATCTTGATGAGCGTCAAAAGATTTTCTATTGATGTTGATTCTTCCATAGCTGTTAGAATAAAGCTACTGTGAACGAACACAGGGGATAAATTCCGAGATTGGTAAAAAAAAATTGCCGATATCGAGAATCAAATGAACACTATTTCTTGGTGGATCCCTCGCGAGAGGTTTTTTTCTCGATTTTGGTTGAGCTATTCTTTCAAAATTTACGGAGACTTTATTTGAGTAGAGCAAATCAGATCCCCTTTGTTTAAATTTTCTGAATGAATTTTTAACTTTATTTTGCTTTATTGATTTGTACTGGATTAATCACTTTCATAACACAAAAGCATTACATTGCTCCCTACGCAAACGAGAATTTCGTGGCCGAGGTGTCAAATTGTTAAATTATCAAATTGTCAAATTGTCAAATTGTCAAATTGTCAATTTGTCAAATTGTCAAATTGTCAAATTGTCAAATTGTCAAATTGTCATATTGTCAAATTGTCAAATTGTCAAATTGTCAAATTGTCAAATTGTCAAATTGTCAAATTGTCAAATTGTCAAATTGTCAAATTGTCAAATTGTCAAATTGTCAAATTGTCAAATTGTCAAGCATAAGCATAGGTGCCCACCCGCAGTTGCTACTCCGTTATTGACCAGGACCTCCAGAAGTTACATCCACGAGCCGTGGAAGATGAGTGGGTGCTATCTTTCCTCGCTTTGCAACTTCTTAAAGGCCCCTATCATAATGATCAATACCGGCGCCGGCCACGACCGTCAATTGTCAAATTGTCAAATTGTCAAATTGTCAAATTGTCAAATTTTCAATTTGTCAATTTGTCAATTTGTCAAATTGTCAAATTGTCAAATTGTCAAATTGTCAAATTGTCAAATTGTCAAATTGTCAAATTGTCAAATGGTCAAATTGTCAAATTGTCAAATTGTCAAATTGTCAAATGGTCATATTGTCAAATTGTCAAATAGTCATATTGTAAAATTGTAAAATTGTAAAATTGTAAAATTGTAAAATTGTAAAATTGTAAAATTGTAAAATTGTAAAATTGTAAAATTGTAAAATTGTAAAATTGTAAAATTGTAAAATTGTAAAATTGTAAAATTGTAAAATTGTAAAATTGTAAAATTGTAAAATTGTAAAATTGTAAAATTGTAAAATTGTAAAATTGTAAAATTGTAAAATTGTAAAATTGTAAAATTGTAAAATTGTAAAATTGTAAAATTGTAAAATTGTAAAATTGTAAAATTGTAAAATTGTAAAATTGTAAAATTGTAAAATTGTAAAATTGTAAAATTGTAAAATTGTAAAATTGTAAAATTGTAAAATTGTAAAATTGTAAAATTGTAAAATTGTAAAATTGTAAAATTGAAAAATTGTCAAATTGTCCCATTGTAAAATTGTAAAATTGTAAAATTGTAAAATTGTAAAATTGTAAAATTGTAAAATTGCAAAATTGTAAAATTGTAAAATTGTAAAATTGTAAAATTGTAAAATTGTAAAATTGTAAAATTGTAAAATTGTAAAATTGAAAAATTGTCAAATTGTCCCATTGTAAAATTGTAAAATTGTAAAATTGTAAAATTGTAACATTGTCAAATTGTCAAATTGTCAAATTGTCAAATTGTCAAATTGTCAAATTGTCAAATTGTCAAATTGTCAAATTGTCAATTTGACAATTTGTCAATTTGACAATTTGAAAATTTGACAATTTGACAATTTGACAATTTGACAATATGACAATTTGACAATTTGACAATTTGACAATTTGACAATATGACAATTTGACAATTTGACAATTTGACAATTTGACAATTTGACAATTTGACAATTTGACAATTTGACAATTTGACAATTTGACAATTTGACAATTTGACAATTTGACAATTTGACAATTTGACAATATGACAATTTGACAATTTGACAATTTGACAATTTGACAATTTGACAATTTGACAATTTGACAATTTGACAATTTGACAATTTGACAATTTGACAATTTGACAATTTGACAATTTGACAATTTGACAATTTGACAGTTTGACAATTTGAAAATTTGAAAATTTGACAATTTGACAATTTTACAATTTTACAATTTTACAATTTGACAATTTGACAATTTGACAATTTGACAATTTGACAATTTGACAATTTGACAATTTGACAATTTGACAATTTGACAATTTGACAATTTGACAGTTTGACAATTTGACAATTTGACAATTTGACAGTTTGATAATTTGACAATTTGACAATTTGACAATTTGACAATTTGACAATTTGACAATTTGACAATTTGACAATTTGACAATTTGACAATTTGACCGTTTGATAATTTGGCAATTTGACAATTTGACAATTTGACAATTTGACAATTTGACAATTTGACAATTTGGCAATTTGACAATTTGACAATTTTACAATTTTACAATTTGACAGTTTGACAATTTGACAATATGACAATATGACCATTTGACAATTTGACAAATTGACAATTTGACAATTTGACAATTTGACAATTTTTCAATTTGACAATTTGACAATTTGACAATTTGACAATTTGACAATTTGACAATTTGACAATTTGACAATTTGACAGTTTGATAATTTGACAATTTGACAATTTGACAATTTGACAATTTGACAATTTGACAATTTGACAATTTGACAATTTGACAATTTGACAATTTGACAATTTGACAATTTGACAGTTTGATAATTTGACAATTTGACAATTTGACAATATGACAATTTGACAATTTGACAATTTGACAATTTGACAATTTGACAATTTGACAATTTGACAATTTGACAATTTGACAATTTGACAATTTGACAATTTGACAATTTGACAATTTGATAGTTTGACAATTTGAAAATTTGAAAATTTGACAATTTGACAATTTTACAATTTTACAATTTTACAATTTGACAATTTGACAATTTGACAATTTGACAATTTGACAATTTGACAATTTGACAATTTGACAATTTGACAATTTGACAGTTTGACAATTTGACAATTTGACAATTTGACAGTTTGATAATTTGACAATTTGACAATTTGACAATTTGACAATTTGACAATTTGACAATTTGACAATTTGACAATTTGACAATTTGACAATTTGACAATTTGACCGTTTGATAATTTGGCAATTTGACAATTTGACAATTTGACAATTTGACAATTTGACAATTTGACAATTTGGCAATTTGACAATTTGACAATTTTACAATTTTACAATTTGACAGTTTGACAATTTGACAATTTGACAATTTGACAATTTGACAATTTGACAGTTTGATAATTTGACAATTTGACAATTTGACAATTTGACAATTTGACAGTTTGACAATTTTACAATTTTACAATTTGACAATTTGACAATTTGACAATTTGACAATTTGACAATATGACAATTTGACAATTTGACAATTTGACAATTTGACAATTTGACAATTTGACAATTTGACAATTTGACAATTTGACAACCATTTGACAATTGTAAAATTGGACAAATTGACAAATTGACAAATTGACAAAATGTCAAATACTTACAAATACTTCAACACTGACGTGTGAGATGGAACTGCCCGTCGAGTGTTTACGTTCTTGGTCAATGAAATTGAAACATTTCGACATTTTTTTGTGAATGAATGCTTGAATTTTCGAGATCGATCAAATCGGGTGAAATTTTCGCGTGATTTCAACGATGTCCCACACAACTCAGGGCCGCCCTCACAGATTTCTCGTTTGCGTGGATAGTCCCTAGTGACACTTTTTTTTGAAGGGTGAACTTTTTGGGAAATCAACCCCTTGTGGATTTTACTCTCGGCCATCTCGGGATTTATCCCTTCCATCCGTTCACAGTACCTCTTTACTACCGAACCGTGCTCTTTATATTCTCGTAGGTCGGTACCCAGTTCTGGGTGTATAAATGACCTCCCACCCACTGAGAATTTTGGTTCGAGCCACGAGTCGATCTGGCTCGAGATCGAGCCTGAATGGAGTCGGGGCTCGGTTCAAAATTCCCAGTGGGCATGGGAACATCGCTGAGTGCATCGATCACTCCTCCACTCCAAATTCTATCAAAATTTGAGTTTTCATGTCCACTATCATAAACCATGATGGTCGGTTGTTCTGGACTGATCCTTGTCCTCCAGGCTATCTGCTTGCAAGAGATGTTTACTACTCCCATATCAGGATTCACCGACTGGGACTCCACCGTCCTGACAGAATTTACAAAACCATAGCTGTCAAATTCTTCGCTCTGGTCAAGACAGGTCAAGACACAACGGATATTGGATATGCCATCGCCGAACACCCAAACTGAACGTCGCACGCCCAAGTGCTCATTCGTGGGGCACACGAGGTTACTTCTCGTCCGCTATTACGTGTCACGCAGCCCTAACTCAAACGGCACTCCTAACAAGAACGTGGTATCAGGACGCGCTCGGTTTTGTCAATTGTTGCTGGCCATACCACGTGACAAGTGGACACTTTCTAATTATCTTTTTTTGCACTTGCCGCAGTCGATGATCCATAGGGGACTGCTAAAGCCTTGGGTCAAAGGAGCCCATCAACGGAAGTCCCTAAATCGGCCTCGTAGGGAATCTCGCCATGTTTTTTCTCGCCGCACCTGAACTGAAAAAAACAAAGAACATTTGCCACGTATATTGGTCACTCACGCAGTCTTGAACGATACTGTGCGACCTGCTTATCACTGCAGAATATCTTTCGAGGATCGTTCCACTGCCACCTGCGGCGATCTGGACGCGTACAACAACTGGTTTCAGTTCCAGAAAGGAACGACCATTCAGGAAAATCGACACCACCGAGCTGTAGAAGCTTACAAACACTTTCCTTGAATTTACACTAGAGCCCCACAATCCCTCGGCGTTGGGACCTCCGATAAAAAAGTTTTCTTTCTGTACGGCGCGGTCCATAATCCGGAACATCACTAAAAATTACTTGAAACATTCTGAACCCAAACCTTTGATTGTAAACAAATGAATAACAAACTTGCTTTCATGGTAACTATGGCTGCGCCGCGACGCCACCCGTTGACAGAGGGGAAAATCAACAACAAACAGTGGTTCTCAAATGGTGGAATCAATGCATGAAAAAATGAAATCTTCCTTCGTTTGAACAGCTTTTTCTGCAACGCGGTTGAATGAATCAACATTTTTATTTCGTCTGTTCCTCCGTAAGATTCTGACGATTCTAACAAGCCTATGCATGCCTAAGAAAAATGAACCGATTTGTAGACACCTACATTCTACTCCAATTTCAACCAAAAAATAGCGCAATTTTACCAATTTCAACAACAGGTTTCAAATAGAAAGAATGCTCAAATCTCTACTTGTAACATTTCTACATGTTCAAAATTGATCAATTTAGGAGACCCGATGATTTCAAAGCATTTCATTCAGCCATTTTTGAGTTCTGGGGTCAAACGTGGATGAAAAGCCCGTGGCAGATTTTCCGCCTCCGGTGGTCTCTTAACAATTATAACTAGAACGTTTAGTTTCATATTATTTGTAACAGTTCTAATTATACTTTCAAAGTACATGCGTTTTTTTTGTCAAAAAGTTGTTATCAAGAAAAAGATTGGATGATCAAATAAAGTGTTAAAAAAAATCAGTAGGTATTAGCTACAATTGTAATAAAAAAGTGCTTCGAAAAATTTAAACATTGGTTAATTTGACAACCGTAATAGCGTCAAGTAGAATGCAATCATTGTTTATTATCAAATCAATTATTGAATCCAAATTCTTAACAAACAAATAAATGGTTCGAAACGCCTAAGCAAAGAAAAATGCAGTTTAAAAAAGAAACAAAAATTGTGGCAAAATGAAAACCGCGTTATTTTTTGTAGCAGTTCTAAAACAAACTTCGAAGACTAAAAAAAAAGCAAAAGAAATTCTATGCATTTTAGGTATTTTATGTTCACATCAATGTTTGAATAGTTCAGTATAAAACAAAAAAAAAATAATGCATTTAGATGTTAAAAGTTATTGTTAGAAAAAGCAATCCTGCATTGGTCTTCAATTAAATATGAAATTTAGAAGCAAGTAGCACAAGTAAATTCTTTTTACAAATGTAATCGTTCTGGTTGTACTTAAAAAGCAACTTTATGTTTTACTATTTTTTTTTTGTTTGTTTCCCGAAATCAATTTTTCATTAATAATTAGGCATGGCATCAAATCATGGACGAGTAAATCTCGCCTGAAAATGCGTAAGACCAATGTCCTTATTTTGTTTAACTAATCGTCAATGTACGATAGTAGTATTCGACAGGCGGGTTGTGCGATCAGGTAAAATCCTGGCAAAAAATGCAGACACACCTTATAATAAAAGGTCCCTGAGCTTTCGCACGATGGTGTCCTAGTCAAGAAAAAACTGACCTAAAATGTTAAATGATATTTTGTTGAGGCAAAACTTTCATAAACAAATGGCTCAGTATAGATAAAGAAAATGATTTCGGATCTCAATTATTTGTAGTTTTTTCTATACCTAAATCATGGGGGAGAGGGGACTTCAGAGCCAAGTTATGTTCAAGGCTTGCTCTGAGTCTTTTCTATCTTTCTTCTTCTTTTTGAAGACAATCAGAACAGATTCGTTTAACAACATTTGGTATCAAAGTAGAAAAAAAAGTAAAAGACTTTTTTTTTGTTTATAGGGGTGAGTGATGTGGTAATCACCACCACTACATTCCCAAGTTACATGCTAAACAGAACGACCGTTGGGTCTCTGTTTTGTATCGTCCTTCGCTACACGCACTTAATGCGTGTAGACGATGCGCATGAGCATGTGGCTTGGAAATGCAGGATGTAACCGTAATAAAGTTTTATTACGGTTCGTCTAGCGTCGGCGTGGGATTAGGACTCCCGCCGACATTTAGGGTTAGAAGTCGGTTCTCGGGTAGCAGGTAGAGAACCGACTCTAGAAACGTAAGTTACAAGTAAAATAAAAGCAGTTAGTTCTGAGCATCGACGGAGTTCACATCATTCAATATCACCACCCTCATCAAGGGCTGGCCAGTATGGCTGGCCATAAATTCCCACATTCGTTAGAAGTAATTAGATTAGATTAGATTAGATAGATTAGATTAGATTTGTTCGTAAGAAGTAATGAGAAGTGAATCGTTTTTTGACCCATAGTCACACAAACTGACGGTACAGTAATGTTAACTTGATAATGTTTTCAATGTAATTTCGAGATAGAATATTGTTGATTTTAAATGAAATATGTTTGTATGAAAATTGATTACCTTTCCGAATAGGGGATTCATACTCGTACTGTTGCTGTATAACTGTTGCAGTTTGCCGATAATCAAACAACATTTTATGATTAGTGCAGGGACCTAATGGAAAGGGCAAATGGATAAAATTTATGTGTCTTTCTGAAACTCACTTTTTTATTTGCTAACGTAGCTGTTATTTTTTGTGTAATCAAAAAACGAACAGCATATTCCACACCCCCCATTTGTGTTATACAACCATGTTGAATAATGGTTTTTTGATCAAAATGTAAACAATTGACCAAATTGTATGACACTTGTTGAATAATTAACGTATAAAAACGCTAGTGGAGCAATTGATGCGGTAGTTAAAAATAGTTATCTCTGACTCTGTCACTTTCGTAGAAGCTGAATGGCTAGCTTCCCTGCACACAGCAAAAAATCCGATGGTAAAATCGCATGCATAAGCATGCACATCACCTTCGTCAAAATAAACACTTAATATTACACACTGCAAGTACATTTTTTTTTAAACACAAAAAAAAGTTGCAACCGACGGGATTCAAACCCAGCACCTTAGCCTACTTGCCCATCAGACCGATGAATAATGGAAAGGATAAACGCATATATGAGCATTCGGTCAAGTAGGTTTCCCATATGATGGGCTACATATTTCAGGATGTAAAATCACATAAACTTGCATGAAATAATGCAATATTTATTTTACACCCAGGCCTTTTACACGCAGCTGGATTACTACTTTTTTAGCTGTGCACCGTGCGGCACACGCGGTTCACTTGTACCTCGGTTTTGCTTGGCTTGGTGCGCTGGAACGATGAACCAAAATACCAACACACAAAAGGGCTCGTACCGAAGCTAGAAAACCAAAACCGCGGTGTGCGTTGTCACTGGCGCATGGGAAGCTTGCTATGATCGCGTTTGTCATAAACGCTTGTTTGATTATAAACGTACCGTAAACTGGGGTCAATCGGGACACATGGGGCGAATTGGGACAGCAGTTTTAACCATTTTGCGGGGTTTACCGAAATATTTCGTCGGGGGGTCTAGACTAACTTTTTTTTTGAAGATTATTTTTCGATTTTATGGGATATTTGTTCAAAAAAGTCACAGAAAATCGGTGCATTCATGTTGATATCACTCAAATTTCTTATTAATATGCCTTGGGGACACTAACCAACTATATTTGACCAATATTTGACCTCCAATAACAAAATTCGAACCAAATTTACCAGATTTCTAGCTTTCTTTGAAATTACCCCAAAATCCAAGCTGGAAACCCCGATACGACCGAAAGTAAATCTTTTCTTTGTACAATTTGTCATGAAATTAAAGCAACACATTGCCCGGATACAAATTTGAGCATTAAACAATGCAAAACATAGATTTTTTTCATTTAATAAGCTGTTTATTACCCAATAGGTTCCGATTTTTTTTCAATCCTCTGCCACATTACACAATTACATTTTAAAACATTTTAGAATCAATCACATTGTAGAAAACAGTTTTCTGAACAAGTTCCATAAAAAAGTTTCAGTTTTGGTTCAATATAAGCAGAGATATGCCCAATTTCCTGAAATAAATAGTGCCTTTCTCCAAAATTTCTTAATTTAATTACCTTTCACATGATGGTCACTGACTACTAAGTTTTGCAATTAATGCTATAGAATAATTTTCATGAATTTCGTCAAAACTTGTTATAATTTCTATGTTTTAATAAAATATTTTCATCATAAAAAATATCTTAGTAGTGCCCATCATGTGAAAGGTAATTAAATTAAGAAATTTTGGAGAAAGGCACTATTTATTTCAGGAAATTGGGCATATCTCTGCTTATATTGAACCAAAATTGAAACTTTTTTATGGAACTTGTTCAGAAAACTGTTTTCTACAATGTGATTGATTTTAAAATGTTTTAAAATGTAATAGTGTGATGTGGCAGAGGATTGAAAAACTATTGTTTTGAACCTATTGGGTAATAAACAGCTTATTTATTTAATAATCTATATTTTGCATTGTTTAATACTCAAATTCGTATCTGGGCAATGTTTTGCTGTATTTTCATTACAAATTGTACAAAGAAATGATTTATTTTCGGTCATATCGGGGTTTCCAGCTTAGATTTTGGAGTAATTTCAAAGAAAGCTAGACTTCTGGTAAATTTGGTTCGATTTTTTTGATTGGAGGTCAAATATTGGTCAAATGTAGTTGGTTAGAGTCCCCAAGGCATATAAATAAGAAGTTTGAGTGATATCAACATGCATGCACCTATTTTCTGTGACTTTTTTGAATAAATAATCGAAAAATAATCTTCAAAAAAAAAATTATGAGATATTTCGGTATACCCCGAAAAATGTTGGGAAAAAGCCCTTCTTTCCACACACACAGACATTTGCTCAGAATTTGATTCTGAGTCGACATGTATACGTGAAGGTGGGTCTACGAGGCCTATTTAAGAAGTTCGTTTTTCGAGTGATTTTATAGCCTTTCCTCAGTGAGGTGAGGAAGGCAAAAACTTAAATAACAAAAACTTCATGATGATAACTGCAAGTTTTTTAATTCATAAAAAATTATTTTGAACATACAACTACTATATCATCTAGCCAATAAAACGATTGCCTTAAATCTCCTTCACATAAATACGGTGCCTTAGTCCAGGATAAAATTGTAAAACCAACAATTTCAAGTTTTTTAAAAAAAGCTTCTATTTCTTTTTCAATGGACATTCCTGTGTGATTAGGCCAGTGATCCAAAAGTGGCCTTAATGGCAAATGACTCGAATCTAAAAATAAAAAAAACCAAAAGAGTAAATTTGTTTACACAAACATTTATGATTCAATTGAAACCGACTTTTTTCCACATAATGGCTGTACGGCAACACCAATGCTACCATTAAGCGTCCGTCAGGCGCAAGTACGCTGTAAATCTCATGCAGAAGTGCTAGTGGGTCAATACAACGGTCTAATACATTTAAACATGATACAAAGTCAACATTATTAAGAACGTTTATTTCCTCGACAACCCTGAAACCAAGAAAAGGTTATCATTACTAAACAGAAAAAAATCGTGGTAATATCACATCTGGGAAGGGGTACAACTTTTATGTCAAAAAAAGTGTAATTTTACCTCTTTTTCATATTTTTTTTTCTTCATAAAATTATTTTTAGTAATTTTACCTCTGAAAATGTGTAATTTTACCACTATTCTGGTGTAATATCACTTTTTCAGTCTTAATTTAGGTAAAATTATATTATAAAAGAGGTAATATTCAACCTTCTAAAACTACACTTTCCAAAATTACACTATTTTTTGCTGTGTAGCATAAAATTGTGTATTCCGACCACTTTTTTTTAGTTACTCACTGGATTTGCTTTTCTGCTAATCGGCTTCGCATAACCCAACTAGACTCTGTTGCAAAAAGAGTTATGTTCGAATCTGGCACAAGCAAAGATATCGCATTTACTAATCGTGCTGTAACTTCTCCGTCACCAGCACCAATGTCTAAAACTCGTATCTGAAAAAAATGGGTAGGTATGTAAAGGAGATATCTTAATCGGAATCGGACTTTGATCTCTTTCCCATCTTCTACACTCGGACATATTTTATTCATCATCAACCCAACGTTGATGATGGAAAAGCGATAAATATCACATATATTCTTCACTAAGACACGAATACTAAGTATCCAAATTCAGGCTTTTTCGGGGCTACCCCCTGAAATCAAAGGTTGACCCATCACAAGGCGAAATTCCAAATTTGAGCTCATTCTGACCACGGGAACCCCTCCCTCTAATCGCTTGAAGTTTGTATGGGAAATTGTCAAATTGTATGGAGATGAACTGTTTCAGTTTTTACCTGTAGAGGGCGCAATAGTCGTCCAATCTTTATCAATTCTCAGAGGCACCATATTTTAAAGATTTTTTGGCAGGCAAGCGAGCACGCACGTGCATTTAAAAATTATTGTTTCTAGGTAGCCCCTTAGAGCAGTCTGCGCCAAAAT
Organism: Culex pipiens pallens; assembly: GCF_016801865.2. Taxonomy (NCBI): domain Eukaryota; kingdom Metazoa; phylum Arthropoda; class Insecta; order Diptera; family Culicidae; genus Culex; species Culex pipiens. Next base: position 67,994,659 of record NC_068937.1, read on the forward strand.
GGTAATTTTCAGAAGCTAATAACTTATCAGTAAAAAATCCAAAAAATATGGTGTCTTCGGAAAGTTGTTCTAAGTTTAATGAAGGTCATCTGAGAATTGATAAAGATTGGACGACTATGGCGCCCTTCACAGGTAAAAAAGTAAAATAGTTGCTTTTCTCCATACATTTTGACGATTTTTCCCATATAAATTCAAGCGATTAGAGGGAGGGGTTCCCGAGGTCAGAATGAGCTTAAATTTGAAATTTAGCCTAAAGATGGATCAATCCCCGAGAAAGCCCGGATTTGGACCACCCTAGTATTTAGCAAATAAAGTTAGCTTAAATCGATGTACTCACACTTACGCAAAATCTTTTAGCATTGTTCTACTTTCACGGAGATTTTCGATAAGCAAAACACACATGCAAACGTGTTTTCCCGGACATTCAATTTTAACAGAAATTAATTGCTGGATTCCTTTTGTAATACTTACAGTGTTGTTACCATTGTTTGCTAAATTCTTCAGTCCACTATTAGTAAGAATCGTTTGAAACTGGTTATCAGATAAAATGTACATTGATCCACGCCTTAATATTCCATTTACATCTGTTTGTGTCATAAATACGCTGAGGAATGCTTTAGCCAATAAGTGCCACAATTGGAGCCATAGTTTACTGGATTCAAGACGTGACTGTTCTATCCACTGTAATGTTATTTCATCTGGACTGCCCATGTTGATAAATCTGTTTCGGAATTCTTTCGGAATATTTAGGAGTGTATACCACTAAAAAAAGACTTAATTAAAATTTATACCTAAAGTCCAAAGTGATCCAAGATACCATGTTAAAACCTCATTAAAGGAGGGGAAAAATTGAAATAAAATAGGCTTTCTTCGAGACAATTCTTGGAATTTTATAATTTTTTGCCATTTTGTCAACAAGACTTCGGACCTACGTTATATGAATTTCTAGCTTATAAGACCCCTGATTCAGATTAAACACAGAGCGGATTCGCTAATTCTAGAGTTTTTTTTAAAGGTACCGTGATCTGGGGCGAAACGGGACACATAGGGCAAATTGGGACAGCTTTTTTTTTAATTTATATTTATTCAGATTTTCTCTTCCATGTACATTCAGTTAAAATATTATTGAGTGTCCAATCACAATCGATGACTTTTCACCTCAATTTTAAATACTAGCAACTTTCATTTATTCATGAAATATTTTAGTTTGCGCTATTCAGTGATTTCAAATGTAGGACATGTACAAAAGGGAAAAGGGATACCTTAAAACTAACTTATAAACTATATAAAGAGCGGATCAATGCAGCTGAAGACTGCAATGATTTTTGTCGAAATGCATCAATTATCTTATTGGACATAACATCCAAAGTGTCCACTTCGGCTAATTGATGGTGCTGAATCAGGGAGGAAGTTTCAGAATCATTTTCAGAATTTTGTTCTGAATCCTCTGAAGTTTTTTCTTCCTGGTTAAGCAACAGCTTGTCCAGATCGGCACAGCATAAAACATGGCAGGTCTGAAAATTTGTTTATAAATTAACAGCTTATTCTTGAGACAAAGTCTAGAATTCCTGTTTATAAGTGGATACAAACATTTAATATATTTGTTACATTTAACCTGGATACTTTCAATGTGATCCTTGTAAGTAAGGTTTTTGTCAAAAGCAAGTCCAAGATATTTCACTTGATCCTCCCACTTTAAATTTACCTCATTCATCTTTATAATGTGATGACTTTTTGGTTTAAGAAAATCAGCCCTTGGTTTGTGAGGGAAAATAATAAGTTGAGTTTTTGCAGCATTTGGAGAAATTTTCCATTCTTTCAAATAAGAATTGAAAATATCCAAGCTTTTTTGTAATCTTCTTGTGATGACACGAAGGCTTCTACCTTTGGCGGAGATGCTTGTATCATCAGCAAAAAGTGATTTCTGTCATCCTGGGGGCAAATCAGGCAAGTCAGAAGTAAAAATATTGTATAAAATTGGACCCAAAATGCTTCCTTGAGGGACGCCAGCACGTACAGGTAGTTGATCAGATTTGCTATTCTGATAACATACCTGCAGTGTACGATCCGTCAAATAATTTTGGATAATTTTCACGATATAAATCGGAAAATTAAACCTTTTCAATTTCACAATCAAACCTTTATGCCAAACACTGTCAAATGCTTTTTCTATGTCTAGAAGAGCAGCGCCAGTAAAGTAGCCCTCAGATTTGTTGCTTCGAATTAAATTTGAAACTCTCAACAACTGATGAGTTGTTGAATGCCCAAGGCGAAATCCAAACTGCTCATCAGCGAAAATTGAATTTTCATTAATGTGCGTCATCATTCTATTAAGAATTATTCTTTCGAATAATTTACGAATAGATAAAAGCAAACTAATGGGCCGCTAGCTTGAGGCTTCAGCACGATTTTTATCCGGTTTCAAAAACGGAACTACTTTGGCATTTGTCCAACTACTGGGAAAGTATGCCAAATCAAAACATTTGTTGCAAATTTTGACCAAACTACTTAAAGTTGCTGTTAAAGATAAGAACCCTATTGCTAACTGTTATATTTAAGATTCTCTCGCGGCACAATTGCGTTTACTCTTTCCGCTCAGATTTATCTCTCGATTTCGCTATATATTGCCCAGTAAACCACGTTCAGTCCTCTTAGTACGAAATATATCGCTATACCAGACGGAGATCATCTCCATTTCGTTTTCGTCGGGAATAAAATTTTAGTAGTTTTTTTTACTCTACATTCCTCGCGTGTGATTTTTAGTTTAACCTTAATCCGAACATTTTTTGGTCCTTGCTACCCGGATTAATCGCGTCGCGAGTGAAACGGACTAATCGTGTCGTAAAATCGACGATCAATTACCGTCGCGGTACAAATTGATCTTGTGAAAAAGTGGTCTGAACATTTTGTGCTACCAGGAAGACATAAAAAGTGATCTCCGCTTGATCGGAAAATTGAAGAAAGATCCAGAAAGAATTGCGGCGAGCTGCAGATCATCTGGACCAGATCGGCGTGGGATCGAGAACGAGAGTTGCTGATACGAAACGTGGTCGAGGTTGGCGTGGTTGGCTATTGTTCTTCGGGAACAAAAGAGGCTAATTACGAGGGCACATTGATCGTCGTCGATCGTAAGTACGCATGCATGAAAGCAGTGAAGCTGCTGATTGATAGATTGGTGAAAGATTCGCATGAAAAATTGGCTAAAACTACGAATTGAACGACGCTAATTGATTGCCCTGAACGACTTGATCTGATCTGCGCGCTTCGGAGGGATTTCTTGATCCATGCACACGTGGTTTGGTAGTTAGAGGTTAGAGGTTGGTTCGCTGCTCATCGTAATCGAAGTTGTGGTAGTGCATTGACGAGGTGGGTTAACTTACTGCAGTAGGCAAATTTTGGGAACAAAACTGGCATTCGCAACACTTTCCGAAATGACTCCTTCTCTGCGGTCACTTTCGAAGCAAGAGCATTTTCTGAATGACTCGCTGGACATGCTACTACAACTGGTTGAGAATTACAATGAGCAGAGGGACAAAGATGCGCTGGAAGGATGGAGACAGCATGCGGCTACTCTCTACAAAGAATTTAAGTCGATTCGCTTACAAACCGAAGTGCAGATGGATCAAGAAAAGCCTGAAACCGACGCCGACAATGAAGCAAACCTGCGCAAAATCCGTTTTGACTTTGAAACCAAATATCTCAAGGTGTACAGTCTGATCGTTGTTCAACTCGAAAACTTGAAAAAAGCAGAACAAGCCACCCTGAACTCTGTGCCCCCCAAATCTGAGGAAACCCCTGACCTGACGCACTCTCGGATTAAGTTACCTGAGGTGAAATTGCCCAACTTTGATGGACAACTGATCCATTGGATCAATTATCGGGACACCTTTGTCAGCATGATCGATTCAAACCCTTCTCTTCAACCAATCGAGAAGTTCGCTTATCTGAATTCGTCGCTGGCTCCAGAGGCAAAGAGGCACATCGAGACCATTGACGTTACTGCTGTTAATTATTCTGTCGCTTGGGATATTTTGGTTCAGCGTTTCGACAATAAAAAGCTCATTGTTAGGGCCTACATCGAGTGTCTACTTAGCATCGAACCCATGGAAAATGAGTCCTACGAGTCGTTAGCACGTGTCATCGACGAGTTCGAGAGGAATCTCAACATGATCGGGAAGCTGGAAGTTGACACCAAGGGATGGAGTGTGTTGCTGGCGCACATGGTGTGCGCACGACTGGATGACTCGGTCCTGAGGCAGTGGGAGCAGTTTCACAAGTCCAAAGAAGTTCCTACTTATCCTGAGCTGATTAAGTTTTTGCGCGATCATCTGTCTATTCTTCAGTCCCTCCCACCGTCAAAGTCGCGTTCGAAAGAGTCTACTAAACCTGACCCAGGTCGTTCGACGAAACCAAGGTTTAGTCATGCAGTCACAATTAGTAGCGGTTCAAGAAGCTGTCCCTTTTGCAAGAAGCCACCCCACTCATTCTTCCTGTGCGAAACCTTCCGCAAGTTGCCAGTCCAACAACGGTTCGATGCTGTAAAACGGAACTCCCTCTGCATAAATTGCCTTTCGCCCGACCACCTCGTCAAAAAATGCACTTCGAGTTCCTGTCGTGTTTGCGGACAAAAACACCATACAATGCTGCACCAAAATTCCACACTTCGTTTCTCTAACCCTAACCCACCTCCAAAATTGTCGTCGTTGCCAGCACCTGACCAACCACAAACTCAAAATCAGATCACATCGAATGTCGTTCCTACCCCACAAACCAACATGTCGCAGAACCAACTAGAACCCACTTTGCCAAGTACCTCCCACGTATCAACCACTTTGCACGGAAACGCACGAACCCTTCCTGCTACCGTGCTGCTGCAGACAGCTGTCGTGAAGGTTTCAGACAGCACTGGCCACTTCGTGTGGGCTAGAGCTCTGTTGGATCCAGCATCTCAACTGAGCCTGATGACGGAGCAGTTGTCGCAGAAACTGAAGCTGAAGCGGGTGAAGGCGAACCAGGAGATTGGCGGCGTTGGGAATACAACTGTCGTCTCGTCTTACATCGTCGAAGCTAGGATTCACTCCCATTGTACTGACTTTTTCGCTGACGTCTCGTTCAACGTTCTGTCCGGAATCACTCGAGAACTTCCTGCTAGAGCGTTGTGTACAGAGGACTGGAACCTACCAACAGATATCGTTTTCGCTGATCCTTCTTTCTATCAACCTGGCCCTATCGACATGATATTGGGAATCGAAGTCTACTATGAGCTGATTGAAGAAGGACTAACTCGTCTCGGACCAGGACAACCTGTTCTTCAAAAAACCGTCCTGGGGTGGGTCGTGTCCGGAAAAATTGGATCCCCTCCGGCACCCACGCTCAGTCTGACGTGCCTCTGTCACAACCTCACGCTCGACGAACAACTCGAACGATTTTGGGAATTGGAATCTTGCCAGTCTACCAGCACGCTGTCCGTTGAGGAAACTCAATGCGAAGCGCATTTTACGGCGACAACCACGCGTGACGAATCCGGACGATTCGTGGTGCGGCTACCAAGGAGGCCTGCCGTTATGTCCACTCTGGGAAGTTCCAAGGAGATAGCAATTCGTCGGTATCTCGCCCTTGAACGTCGTCTGACAGCAAACCCTTCGCTGAAGGAATCCTACTCGAAGTTCATTGAGGAGTATCGTGCTCTTGGACACATGGCAGAAGTCGATGAAGCAGAATGTTCCAGCTCAAGCTTACCCACCTATTTTTTGCCCCACCATTGCGTACTCCGACCTGAAAGCACAACTACAAAACTGCGCGTTGTTTTTGACGCATCGTGCGCAACAGACACCGGAGTGTCGTTGAATGATTGCTTGATGGTCGGTCCTGTGGTCCAACAAGATCTGTTCTCGATTGTGTTACGCTTTCGGTGGTATCGATACGCCATGGTATCTGACGTCGAAAAAATGTACAGGCAAGTCCTGGTACATCCTGCTGATCATCCGCTGCAGATGATCGTGTGGAGAGATTCTCCCCATGAACCGCTTCGCTTCTATCAGCTGACGACTGTAACTTACGGGACGTCCTGCGCCCCATATTTGGCAACAAAGTGTTTAGCGGAATTGGCCAAAGTTGGTGAAACCACGTACCCCGAAGCCGCGAAGGTAGTTGCCACAGACTTCTACATGGATGACCTGTTGACGGGTGTCGACGACGTCGCTGCAGGACAGCAGCTTTGTTCCCACCTGCAAAACCTACTTGGCTCTGCGGGATTCTGCCTGCGGAAATGGTCATCGAACTGTCCGTCGATTCTCGAGAATCTACCCAAAGAGTTGCGGGATGAAAGAGCGCTGTTCGAGTTCAACTCACCAACTGGTCCCATCAAAACGCTCGGAATTCAATGGGACATCGCTTCAGACCGTATTCTCTTCACCGTACCGGACTGGAACAAGTCGTTGGTCATCACGAAACGGGTGATGGTGTCGGATGCAGCTAAACTTTTCGATCCGTATGGATTGATTGGCCCCGTTATCGTGATAGCGAAGTTAAACCTGCAGGACGTTTGGAGTATGCAGAAGAACTGGGACGAACCTCTCGCCGAGGTCCTGCAGCAAATTTGGTTGGATTATCGAGCCAGTCTGGAAGAACTACGAAACCTGTCGGTTCCACGTTGTGTCATTCCAGTAATCTACGTCGTCTCTCGCCAACTGCATGGGTTCTGCGATGCGTCTGAAAAGGCGTACGGCGCGAACATTTATCTGCGTACCGAAACATCGGATGGGAAGGCCAAAACTAGCTTACTTGCGTCTAAATCTAGAGTTGCTCCACTGGGCAACCCAAAGAAGAAAAAGCAACAGAAAACCAATCTTCCCCGACTGGAGCTGAATGGCGGACTGCTGCTTGCACACCTTCTCGTAAAGGTGATCGCCGCTACGAACTTCGACGGAGAAGTGTTCCTGTGGACGGATTCGGAAATCGTACTTCACTGGTTGAACTCCCTTCCCTCGCGCTGGAAAACCTTCGTCGCAAACCGTGTGTCCGAGATACAACATCTGACCGCCAAGGCTGTGTGGAACCACGTGCCGGGCTCTGAGAATCCGGCAGACATAATTTCGAGAGGGATGCTGCCTGGTCTTCTAATTTTATCCGTTCTCTGGTGGTTCGGACCTTTCTGGCTCTCGTTACCTCGTCGCTACTGGCCTGCCACATTTCGCTCGAAGGAGGAAAGCTTCAAAAAAGAAGACCTGGAAGAACGCCCTGTATCGCTAGCTGCTCAAACTGTCGAACCAAACCCAATATTTGGAAAATTCTCGTCTTACACACACCTAATTCGAACCGTCGCCTTGCTCAGGCGTTTCTCGTACAACTCGAACCCTCTGAACCAGAACAATCGTCGTATCGGATTCTTACGAACTGCCGAGCTTAAGGAGTCGATGGAAACCTTGGTTCGACTAGTCCAGCGTGAAACCTTTCCGGACGAGTTGGCAGCGTTGGCGGATGAGCGATCGGTTGAACCACACTCGAAAATCAAGAACTTGGCCCCGTTCTTGTCGGATGGAATAATTCGTGTCGGTGGCCGGCTGGGCCATGCTCCAGTCTCGGAAGGAAGGAAGCATCCGATCCTGTTACCAGCAAAACACCCATTCACCGATCTCGTCGTTCGCTACTTCCACGAGAAGATGCTCCATGCCCAACCTCAACTCCTGATCGCCAGCGTCCGTTCTCAATTCTGGCCTTTGCGCATACGCAACACAGCTCGGAGGATCGTACACACTTGCGTGAGCTGCTTTAGATGTCGTCCCACAAACCTGGAGCAGCTAATGGGCGATTTGCCGGAAGAACGTGTAACACCAACTCTGCCTTTCCTAAGTACCGGAGTCGATCTCTGTGGACCGTTCAAGTATCGCCATCCGGAGCTGAGAAACAAGTTCACGATCTGCTATGTTGCTGTTTTCGTCTGTTTGACTACAAAGGCGGTGCACGTTGAAATGGTCGGAGATCTTACAACTGGAGCATTCTTGGCGGCACTTCGTAGATTCGTAGCCCGACGCGGAAAGCCGCGCCTCATCGAGTGCGACAACGCTCAGAACTTCAAAGGTGCACTCAACGAGCTTGTGGTGCTTCGTGAGCAGTTTAACTCCCAGCAGCATCAGCATGATGTCGTACGCGCCGCAGCAGAAGACGGCATTGAGTTTAAGTTCATCCCACCGCGCTCTCCGAATTTCGGAGGCTTATGGGAAGCTGCGGTTAAATCCCTGAAGACCCACCTGCGAACCGTTTTGGGCAACTCTGTCCTGACCGCTGAACAACTAAACACTCTGCTCACTCAAGTCGAAAGTTGTCTAAATTCCCGTCCTCTTACTCCCCTTTCGAACGACCCGCAAGATTTTGAGGCCCTGACGCCGGGGCATTTTCTAATCCACCGTCCCCTGACGGCCATACCTGAACCATCCCTCGAAGAAGTGCCTCAAAACAGATTAGATCGTTGGCAAGTCGTTCAGGAGTTTCTCCGCAGGATTTGGAAGCGCTGGACCACGGATTACCTATCCGGTCTGCAGCAGCGAACTAAATGGACGAGCAAAAAGGACAACATCCGGATCGGAACCATGGTTCTGGTAAAAGACGAAAACCGCCCACCTCTTCACTGGCACCTGGGCCGGGTCGTACACGTCTACAGCGGCACTGATGGGAACGTACGAGTGGTGGACATACGAACGAAGAACGGTCGGTTCAGGCGCGCTATCTCCAAGATATGCATACTACCGATTCACCAGCCGTCGCAGCCTGGAGAAAGCGACCTCGCTGATGACCTCTAGAAGTTGCCACCCACTCTACCATCGCAGTTTCAAACTGCGCAACGACCGAGAGCCCAAGGGCTCTCGGTTCATGTAAGTAGTATTAATCAATGAATTCGCAAAAAACTCAAGGAATGTTTATCCCCCATCATGCCCGCCGGACACACCGAGCTTCAACCCACAACCATGGCTCCAACCGACAAGAAGTACCAACCCACAACCAACTCGCTCAATTGTCGATGCATCGGCCTTCCATCGCAGCTACGAGCTGCGCATCGACCGAGGGCCCTAGGGCTCTCGGTTCCCTGTAAGTAGTTTTGTTTAATGAACCTTCAAAAAGCTTAAGGAATTTTCGTCCCCCACCATGGCTGCCTGACGTCACGAGCTCCAACCCTCAACCATGAGCTCCAAGCGCTTCAACCGTCAACCACAGCGCTCGCCGTCTCATCAATGGGTCGCTGATCGATTGATAGACGAGCCTGGTACCAGGAAAGCAGGAGAGCAGGAGAGCAGTCAACAACGAACAACGAGACAGCTGACCGACGATTGTTGCTGAACAAAAGGAGAACGAAGAACAGCTGATCGACCCGATCAGCTGACTGATGTCAACAGAGAGCCGAACAAACACGTTGTAACGAAGAAGAAGATCGAACTAAACAGAGAAAATAACGTACACATATTTGTAGTAATAGGTCTAACAGTAGATTTTAGGTTAAAAACAGGCTTTTAACGGTGGCCGGCATATGTTAAAGATAAGAACCCTATTGCTAACTGTTATATTTAAGATTCTCTCGCGGCACAATTGCGTTTACTCTTTCCGCTCAGATTTATCTCTCGATTTCGCTATATATTGCCCAGTAAACCACGTTCAGTCCTCTTAGTACGAAATATATCGCTATACCAGACGGAGATCATCTCCATTTCGTTTTCGTCGGGAATAAAATTTTAGTAGTTTTTTTTACTCTACATTCCTCGCGTGTGATTTTTAGTTTAACCTTAATCCGAACAGTTGCTTCAGGTAATTTTTTAATTAAAATGTAAAAACGTTACTTAATCTACCAGCAGGTGGTTGCTGCCTTCCTCCTAAAAGCCTTGCAACCACACACTACGAAAGTTTTGACTAACGCTTCCTTAGTAAAGACACTATACATCTGAGTGCTGCCATCTATGATAAATTCAATGAACCATTTGAAAGCACTGCAGTGTTTGTGTGCGTGCACTGAGTCGAAAGTTCCGACAGCTATCCGACGGAGCTTTCAAATAATGTAAATAATGACCCTTTTTTGTATCAACCAAAACAGTTTTTCGAACATAACTTTTAAGGTACTGCACCAAACCGGATGAAATTTAAAAAAGACTTAAAGGACCTAAAGGCAAATCCAAAAACATAGATCCGGACAGAATCGGTCGGGCCAGTTCCGAGAAAAGTGAGTGAGAAAAAAAATTCTACGTCCATCCACACGCACAGACATTTGCTCAGAATTTGATTCTGAGCCGATATGTATACGTGAAGGTATATCTAGGAGGCTTATTTAAAAAGTTCAATTTTTGAGTGATTTTATAGCCTTGCCTCAGTGAGGTGAGGAAGGCAAAAATGCCATCCTAACTAGGGGCTTTCATATTTTTAAATTTTTTGATAATAGATTTTATTTCATTCAGATCCGTATTCAAAACTTCATCTGATGAAAATTCTTGTTCAACAGTATTCTGAAATTCTATTGACGTTTTTTTTTTTAACCAGGATGTCCCGGCAGAAACTACAGCGCCACATCACAGCGGAGAAACCCACAAACAGTGTTCTAGTTTCTGAAGATTTGCATTGTTTTTTTTTTTTTGCTGCACTCTTCAGCGAGTGCCGCTGAAGTTGATGAGAGTTTGCACGAGAGTGTGATGATGATTTGACAGCTCGATACGCTCGCTTGTCACTGGACAGGCGAATTGAGGGAGGTAGGTAAGTTTAGTGAGAATAAATTTTAAAAAAGATGAATAGATAAATAGAATAATGTAACGAAATACCAGCTAAGCAAAAAAAAAAAACATGCAAATTGAAGCGTAGAATTTACATAGGTAATTAAAAAGCTGGAATCATAAAAAAATGTTCATAACGCTTCCTTAGTAAAGACACTATACATCTGAGTGCTGCCATCTATGATAAATTCAATGAAACATTTGAAAGCACTGCAGTCAGGGAAGGTATTTGCCGATGGGCCTCCAAAAAGATTTTTTAATTTATTTCCTTCCAGTTAAGGACTTTACTATAATCATGTATGGAGCACTTGTAGATATTTTACTAATGAACAACTTTGTAGAACATTGTTTTGTTCTAAACTGAATGCTGTTGACATTAGAGCGTAAACAAAAATCCTCTCACCATCGCGAGTGAGGGACGCCGATGGTGGCATTTTTAGACATTGTTTACGCTCTGGTGTCAACAGCATTCACTTTGGAACAAAACAATATTCTACAAAACTGTTCGTTTGTACAAAATCTACAATTGCTTCATACATCATTATAGTTAATTCTGTAACTGGATGGTAATAAATCAAACGAGGGCTTCGCGATGTTTTTCTGCCATTTGCCACCCCTGACTGCAGTGTTTGTGTGCGTGCACTGAGTCGAAAGTTCCGACAGCTATCCGAAGGAGCTTTCAAATAATGTAAATAATGACCCTTTTTTGTATCAACCAAAACAGTTTTTCGAACATAACTTTTAAGGTACTGCACCAAACCGGATGAAATTTAAAAAAGACTTAAAGGACCTAAAGGCAAATCCAAAAACATAGATCCGGACAGAATCGGTCGGGCCAGTTCCGAGAAAAGTGAGTGAGAAAAAAAATTCTACGTCCATCCACACGCACAGACATTTGCTCAGAATTTGATTCTGAGCCGATATGTATACGTGAAGGTATATCTAGAAGGCTTATTTAAAAAGTTCAATTTTTGAGTGATTTTATAACCTTGCCTCAGTGAGGTGAGGAAGGCAAAAATGCCATCCTAACTAGGGGCTTTCATATTTTTAAATTTTTTGATAATAGATTTTATTTCATTCAGATCCGTATTCAAAACTTCATCTGATGAAAATTCTTGTTCAACAGTATTCTGAAATTCTATTGACGTTTTTTTTTTTTAACCAGGATGTCCCGGCAGAAACTACAGCGCCACATCACAGCGGAGAAACCCACAAAAAGTGTTCTAGTTTCTGAAGATTTGCATTGTTTTTTTTTTTGCTGCACTCTTCAGCGAGTGCCGCTGAAGTTGATGAGAGTTTGCACGAGAGTGTGATGATGATTTGACAGCTCGATACGCTCGCTTGTCACTGGACAGGCGAATTGAGGGAGGTAGGTAAGTTTAGTGAGAATAAATTTAAAAAAAGATGAATAGATAAATAGAATAATGTAACGAAATACCAGCTAAGCAAAAAAAAACATGCAAATTGAAGCGTAGAATTTACATAGGTAATTAAAAAGTTGGAATCATAAAAAAATGTTCATAACGCTTCCTTAGTAAAGACACTATACATCTGAGTGCTGCCATCTATGATAAATTCAATGAAACATTTGAAAGCACTGCAGTCAGGGAAGGTATTTGCCGATGGGCCTCCAAAAAGATTTTTTAATTTATTTCCTTCCAGTTAAGGACTTTACTATAATCATGTATGGAGCACTTGTAGATATTTTACTAATGAACAACTTTGTAGAACATTGTTTTGTTCTAAACTGAATGCTGTTGACATTAGAGCGTAAACAAAAATCCCCTCACCATCGCGAGTGAGGGACGCCGATGGTGGCATTTTTAGACATTGTTTACGCTCTGGTGTCAACAGCATTCACTTTGGAACAAAACAATATTCTACAAAACTGTTCGTTTGTACAAAATCTACAATTGCTTCATACATCATTATAGTTAATTCTGTAACTGGATGGTAATAAATCAAACGAGGGCTTCGCGATGTTTTTCTGCCATTTGCCACCCCTGACTGCAGTGTTTGTGTGCGTGCACTGAGTCGAAAGTTCCGACAGCTATCCGACGGAGCTTTCAAATAATGTAAGTAATGACCCTTTTTTGTATCAACCAAAACAGTTTTTCGAACATAACTTTTAAGGTACTGCACCAAACCGGATGAAATTTAAAAAAGACTTAAAGGACCTAAAGGCAAATCCAAAAACATAGATCCGGACAGAATCGGTCGGGCCAGTTCCGAGAAAAGTGAGTGAGAAAAAAAATTCTACGTCCATCCACACGCACAGACATTTGCTCAGAATTTGATTCTGAGCCGATATGTATACGTGAAGGTATATCTAGAAGGCTTATTTAAAAAGTTCAATTTTTGAGTGATTTTATAACCTTGCCTCAGTGAGGTGAGGAAGGCAAAAATGCCATCCTAACTAGGGGCTTTCATATTTTTAAATTTTTTGATAATAGATTTTATTTCATTCAGATCCGTATTCAAAACTTCATCTGATGAAAATTCTTGTTCAACAGTATTCTGAAATTCTATTGACGTTTTTTTTTTAACCAGGATGTCCCGGCAGAAACTACGGCGCCACATCACAGCGGAGAAACCCACAAAAAGTGTTCTAGTTTCTGAAGATTTGCATTGTTTTTTTTTTGCTGCACTCTTCAGCGAGTGCCGCTGAAGTTGATGAGAGTTTGCACGAGAGTGTGATGATGATTTGACAGCTCCATACGCTCGCTTGTCACTGGACAGGCGAATTGAGGGAGGTAGGTAAGTTTAGTGAGAATAAATTTAAGAAAAGATGAATAGATAAATAGAATAATGTAACGAAATACCAGCTAAGCAAAAAAAAAACATGCAAATTGAAGCGTAGAATTTACATAGGTAATTAAAAAGTTGCAATCATAAAAAAATGTTCATTAACTATTACGAAAGAAGATTTTAACAAAATGAAGAAAACAGCAGTTATTAAAAACAGTAAAAAAAGAGTAAAATCCTCAAAGGTGATAAAAATTTGCAATAATAGATAATAGTTATCAAATGTGAAGCGAAGGAAAGGAAACACGCAATTTTAGTGAAAATTTTAATTGAACTACAACAAACAAGATATATTAAAGAAAGGTTCTTATCAATGATACAAGATAAACAAAAGGAAAGGTAAACAGGACATTTCAGTGAAATTGCCTAAAGAAAGAATTAAATAGAGTTTGGTGGGATTTTTTTTTTAAACGCAAAGAAGAAAGGAAAAAAAACATTTCGTGAAAATTTGAATTGAAAAAAAAAGATATTTAACAAACATTCCTTATCAACGATACAAGAAAAAAGAAAAGGTAATCAGGAAATTTCAGTGAATTTGCCTAACACAAAGAATCAAAAAGAGCTTGGTGGGAATTAAATAATAATAAAAAAAAAACGTTACGAAAAGCGAAAATTAGTTTTATGTGACTGATTCTTTTTAAAATAAGTTAGCTGTGTGTTTTTTTTGTAATCTGAGAGCTAATTGTCACTTAATCCACCTTTAGGTGGTTGGTGCCTTCCTCGAAGAGAGAGTGTTCAGCGGCAGCACGCATGTGCTTTGTTCACCGCCGTTTTATTTAGGAAATCTCGATGATTTCTATCCGGATATTTATTGGAAAGTGTTTTGGGTTAAAGTTGAAGGTGTTTGCCAGGTGCACAAAGTGAAGGAATTTTGTAAAATGGTCCGAAATATGTGAAAAAATTGATTTTTGTTTTGACACTGGTGCGTCGCAAAATGGCCTCGCGTCCTCGTTCGCGTCTCTTTTTCGTTCGGTTCTCTCTGTCTCTCACAAGTATGCGTGCGGTCGAGCATCGTTGTGCCGCGTTTTGTCTTGGTGGTGGTTTTCGGCCAGAGCTGTGCTCGAATCATCGGTTGAATTTGTTGGTGTGTGAGCGAGTTTGCGCTGGCAGCTTTGCTAAGAAACGCTGGACGACGATTTTACGCCTACCCGTCGCTCGGTGGAGAGGGGCGGCAATGATCAAAAAAGTGTATAAATAACACTTAAGTGCTCCTAACTTTTGATGGGGTTGTCAGATCTTCAATCTTTTGAACGCGTTGGAAAGGTCTTTCAAATACTTTTCTAACAATATATAGCATGACGGGTTTTCTTACAAAAACCACCCTTCTTTTATAATATTTCAAACTCTAGCCAAATCGTTTTTTTAGCATAACTTTTAAAGTACTTTTCTAAACTTCATAATATTAACTAGGGTCTTGTGGGACCTTAAGACGAATCAAATGAGACCAAAACGGTCTAAATCGGTCCAGCCAATCCGGAGATAATCGTGTGCATATTTTTCGGTGCACGGACTCACATCCAGACACACGCACAGACATTTGTTCAAAATTTGATTCTGAGTCTATAGGTATTAGGGTGGGTCATTTTTTTCGAAAGTGCTCGGATCCGGCTGAAATAAAGACCATCTTGTAGAGGGTACCCATAGGGACTCTCACACCAAGTTTGAGCCCATTTGGCTGAAAACTGGCTTGTCGCTCGGGGGTTAAAGTTTACATGGAAATTAATATGGGAAATGCGTGATTTTGCTTCAAACGCTCCTACAAGCTAAGCGACAAACTTTAACCCACACTTACACTAGGTAGCCGTTTTAGTGATTTGACGTTTGGCGTCGTTTTTCCCGTTCATTCACATGAGGCTTGTCATAGTTTCGCAGTATGCGATGACCGTTAAAACTGCGATTTCGAAGGATTCTGGCGTCGCCGGATGTTTCGGGTTTGCGCAAGCTCAGGGTTGAACGGATAACCATTAACCCTTGAGAGAAAAATGTTCCTTGGACCACCCCCGACACGGCTACCTAGTGTAAGTGTGGGTCGCTTAGCTTGTAGGAGCGTTTGAAGCAAAATCACGCATTTCCCATAGTAATTTCCATGTAAACTTTAACCCCCGAGCGACAAGCCAGTTTTCAGCCAAATGGGCTCAAACTTGGTGTGAGAGTCCCTATGGGTACCCTCTACAAGATGGTCTTTATTTCAGCCGGATCCGAGCACTTTCGAAAAAAATGACCCACCCTAATAGGTATATGTGAAGGTGGGTCTACGAGGTCAAATAAAGAAGTTCATTTTTCGAGTGATTTTATAGCCTTTCCTCATTGAGGTGAGGAAGGCAAAACACACAAAAAACCAGCTAAGCAAAACAGTAAATATAAATTGACGAGTAGAATTTACAAAGCTGATAAACAAATTTTAAAAAATGTAAATAAATATTACAAAAGAATATAAATTTAAAAAAGGTAAATAAAAGTGTAAATAAAGAATTCACAAAAATAAGTAATTATCCAATTAAATGAGAAAAAAACTGAAAAAGGAAGGAAAACAAGACATTCAAGTGAAAATTTGAATTGGGCAACAATAAATAAGAGATATCTTAAAAATAGTTATATTAGATAAAAAAACAAAGGAAAGGAAAAAAACAGCGTTATTGTCTTAAAGAAAGCATTAAATAATAAATTAGATTCGCAAGGGTCAAATCGGTCAAATCATATTGGAGACCTACATTCAAAGTTGAAAATATAAATATTTTCTAATTATTCGTGCTTACCTTAATAATAGTTAAGGTAAGCAGAAACAATTGCTGGGGGAAGGGTATGAGCATGAGCATGGTTGACTGCCAATGAGCTGCTACTCCGTTATTGACAGATCAGCTGAAGTTAAACAATGAATCAACAATGATCAGTGGGAGCCAACCATCCGTTCACTGTTTAACCTCTGAAGATCCCAACTTTATTAGTCAATACCGGCGTCCTCCCAAGAAGCCTGCAGTTCAACGAAAGGGAGGAATGTTAGTCCGATAGTTGAAGTTGCAGACTCATCAAGCACATAGTTTTTCGCTATATACTTGTTGATACCGCTTGAGACCGTTGAATCCACAGCATCTCCTTCAAGCATCACGTGATTAATTTTTTTTCGGGTTAGTAGGATAAGGTATTGGCTTTTCGATGCCTCCCGAGCTACGATGCTATGGGGAGGACTTTCATAACAAACCCGTCGGCGAGCCTTCCGAGCAACGATGCTATGGGAAGGTCTTTCTGGTTAACACACAAAATCACTCACACACAGTTAGTTTGCTCCACTATCAACTCGACGATCCAAATTGTCAGTGCGTCTTTAGATCATTATATAGAAATGGCTTTTTCACCGCAAAACATAAAACCTTATTCGAATAATTTCTAATCTAATCTAATCTAATCTAACCCTAGCGCAGCCAGTCTTTCGAGGGCATCCTGGAAAATGCCTTAGGTTGATTAACGCCTAGCATCCTCTTGTCAACATTAACATTTGCAGTGCCTCAATGCAATAAATTGCTTTAAAACATCACAAACGTTAAAGCGGCCAGGCCAACTGCGTAAAGTTTTCCGCAAAGATGATTCATTGAAGTTAGAGGGTGACGAGCGGGAATTCCCGGGAAAAATTTCCCGGGAAATCGACCATTTTTGGACCTCTCGATTCCCGGGAAATTTGGTCGAGAGTCCCGGGAAATTTTGTACTTATAAAAATCGAAGCAAAATGTTATAAACTAATCAGAACATCATTTGACAAATTTCAAATGGTTTAGAACATTGGATGTTAACTTGTCGTACGTTCCAATAACTATAATCGAGAGAAGCCCAATAAATGTGGACTCCAAAATTTACCATAAAGCAAACTTAGCGGTTACATCCCAGAAATAAAATAGATTTTTTTTATTATTTGTAATAAGGATAACCCTTTTCAAAATGTTCAATTTCCATATACTCTCTCAAGCATAGCAATTTCATTGTTGATGGCAATAAGTCATTTTGTGTTTCGCATCAACCTCAATATTAGAATATATTTTGGAAGAAAAAACTCGGCAATTTGTAAAGATTAGCATTAGCATTAGCATTTGAGGACGCCCTATCCACGGATGGCTCCACAACGCTTATCCCACTGTTTGGTCTGGTTGTGTTAGACCCTCATCCGGAACAATAATCCAACACGGGAGATACCATGTCTTCATCTTTTGATGAGTGTGTAATACTACCCAGGGCATAAGGGGGTCCTTGCCGGGTCTAAGCTATCCTTTGGGGAACGGAAGGAATATTAGTAAACACCTATCTAAAGTGCGCAAGGATCCCTGCGTCACCGTAGTGGTATAGATGTTTGTAGGGAGGTTTTGGACTCAATGTTAGTAGAAAGGTAGGACCCTAGGATATACCTCGAAAGGTATTGCGGGTTGATAAAAAGTGGTTTAACTTCTGAGATATTAAACTCTTACAGCCGGCTGTATTGAGTAATGTGGATGATTTAGGTATTTCTAATTTATATGTTTATAATAATAGATTATTATACTCAGTCAGCCCGCTGTACTGGGGAAAATAAAGATTTAGGTATTTTCGCTTTTATTATTATGTAGGTTTTAAACTCATACAGCCGGCTGTGTCGAGTAAATATTAAGAGTAAATTTTGGTGTTGAATTAAAATCGATTCATTCTTAGACAGCCGGCTGTGGAAAGACTGAATCGCAGGGATAATAAACTGGGTATTCATTATTTTTAATAATATTCACGTATTTGTATTTTTCTTAAATATCTCTTAGCTAACATTTAAACGAGTACAGGCAAAAAACAAAACAAACAAAAACGGAGTAAACCAACGATGATAACGGTAACGGGGAAATCTTTTGCAGCAACCGCGACGTGAAATGAACTAAAAACATAAATCATAAAAATGCAAAAGACGCGGCGTAGTTCTTTTTCAAAATACTAAAACTTTTTGCTTGGAACAAACTCACCGGGATTCTGTGAATAAGGCATCACTGCACTTATTTAGTTCCGCCACCGACCACCGTCGAGCTTAGTGGCGTGGCAGTTGCCACACTGACTTAAAGCACTCAGCCCCGATGAGCAGTCACCCCTCATCGCACTGTCAGCTCACCTGACTTTTCTTACCCATACTCAATCCTTCAAACACCCGCGGTCATCAAAAACAAAGGCTGAATGAGACCCTTGCTACGGAAAAGGCACTTTTTCACAAATTCCCCCCAAAACTTCACTTTTCATTTGCAACCACCAATACGAAACTAAAAACTCTTCATCCCTTTATCAATCCTCCATCTTCTGTCCCAGTTCAGCACCACCCGCTTGCATGCAAGCTTCCATGCAATGTGGGAACCAACACACACACACCCTCGAGGCACAAGGGCTTTTCTGAAACTGTCAACAACCGAGTGAGCGTGTCTCTCTCCCCGCACCTTCCAAGAAAAAACAAAACTAATTTTAAACACTTTTTCTTCACGAAAATCACCGAACTTCACCATTCCCGACGAATCCACTTTACGGCCGATCGATTCTAACACATTTTAGCAGAAAAATTGATGATTTTCAGCCAAAAAAACGTATTTAAATTTCACTACCGAGGAAGCGCGTCTGGTTAACTTGGCCGCGTTGCCAGCTCTCCGGCAATTTGTAAAGATTGCCTCAATTTTTGTTAAGGTCCGCCAATTGTGAACATTCGGGTTTTCCTGAAAAATGTAAATTTTTCTTCAATGAATATTTTCAGTTGATCTTGAACAAGAAAAAAAATTCAAATTGTTATGTATGATATTGCAAAAATCCCGATACTGGGAAATTATATATTTGCTATTTTTTACTTCACAAAAATCTAAAAACAAGTGCATGCAACAACTTTTGAAAAATCACTTAGTTCGTCTTAATTATTTTAACCTTAAATTTTTTTTCTGAATCTGCAAATACAAGATCGTTTTTGAGCTTTTTGGGACTCACAATTGTAGTTTCAATTACGAATTAAGACTCGTAATTGAAACTACAATTTTGAGTCCCAAAAAGCTCAAAAACGATCTTGTATTTGCAGATTCAGAAAAAAAATTAAAGGTTGAAAAAATTCCTTGAAATAATGAGGCTACTTAACTCCTTCCCGCCCAGAGCAAAATCAAGATTTTTTAAGGTTTCCACCATTACTCGAAACTGATTCGACCAAATTCGATGAAATTTTAATGGTTATAAGTTAACATTCTATTTAAAATAACGCAGGTTGAACCTGGTTGAAAAAATGCATGGTTGAAGAGAAATTTAATTTTGAAAACAAAAATGAGTGGTGCTCTGGAGTAACCATGTATGAATAAGTATGAATAAATTGTAACCGAATTCTTTGAAAAGAAATAAATTTATGACTTTTCCTTTTTAAATTATTGGCACTACTGGCATAGCTAAAAAAACTCCCGGGTCCCGAGAATTCCCGGGAAATGGCCAAATTCAACTCTCGATTCCCGGGAAATTCAAATTCTCGAGAATCGTCACCCTCTAATTGAAGTGGATTGAGTTTGAGCACGAATGTTCAAACAACAACACAATTCTGAATCTACAGGGAAGGAAGAAACGTGGAGATCCCCCGCTCACGTTCCTGTTTGTTTAAGCAATAAATCGTTGGAAGCCACCATGCTAAGAAGTTTTGGTGCTCCGGGACCCTCTGGGATGGGACATTGTATTTCCACAAATGCCCTGGACACTATTTGCCGTGGTTATAGCGCCACAACTCGCTCACTGTTGAAGAAAATATTTTGAAACTATTTCTACTTTAATCGACGCAGACTTAGTGTTTGGATTACTGAATGCAAAAAGATCAATAACTAGAAATATATCTGGTTAGGTCATTAGAGTCATTAGAGTGAAAGGAGTCTAAATAGCTTAAAATAAAATTTATAAAAATTTTACTTACCTTATCAAATCACTCATGAGCTAAAAAGGAATGAGCCTACCTCAAATTCAATGTTCCTTGGTCAAACCTCTCCCGCTGATGCTACCCAGTCACGACGTTCTAGCAGGATTCTAGCAGAGTTCTCACAGAGTTGGATATTCTTACAGCATTCTATCAGAAATGTTCCACCGTTCTAGCAGGATTCTGGCAGAACCAGCTCTGCTAGAATATTTCGTGACTTGGTAGGTGCTCCCGCTCTCGTTGGTCAAATCTGTGGTGTCTCTGTGCCCATGTGTGTGCACAGCAACGAACACATGTCGACTCGTCAGCCACCCACCATCAAAACGAGCGCCGGTCGACACAAAAAGAGAGTCTTCCTTCATCTCCCGCAACCTTCGTTCGTACACAGACGATTTCCTCCCAAGGCACGCCACTTTTCGCAAAACTTCACTAAAATATAAACTTTTCCAGATTTTTTCAAAAGCCAACGTATAACACTTTGGAATCACACGCGAACAGTTTCTGGCCTTGAGCGAAGACTTTTCTCTCGCGTCGAACACTTTCGCTCTTTTGTTTTCTTCTCTTTCTCTTTTCAAGCCAACTGTCATCAAAAGCAAAGGATGGCCAAGATTTTCCTCGATTTCGATGCAACGAAAAACACTGTAATTTGCAAAATATTTGCAAAACTTCACCATAATCGTAGTCTGCTGTTCAAAACGAATCGATTAACACTAATTTCACTTCTTAAATCGAATAAATAACACGAATATTCGCGATGTTCCGCGGAGCTACCGGACGACGCGATTTGCTCACAGAGGCAGTGTTGCCGATCTCCTAAAACCTTATTCGAATAATTTTAACACAATCCACCCGACGCCGTGCCTTCCGATCAACGATGATATAGGAAGGGCTTTGAAAATCACAAAACAATTAATTAAGTTTTACGACCACGCGCTCCCTTTACAAATTATGCACTCACCCCATACAAGCAGCGACACTTAATAACAAAAAAAAACCTGAATAATCACGACTTCGCGTCCCCACTTCCAGCGCACCAATGATGCTATTATTCAATTACCACATCACTCACCCCATACGAACAGCGACACAAAAGCACACAAAAAAATTAACCTGAATAATCACGACTTCGCGTCCCCAATTCCAGCGCACCAATGATGATATTATTCGATTACCACAATCACTCACCCCATACGAACAGCGACACAAAAGCACACGAAAAAATTAACCTGAATAATCACGACTTCGCGTCCCCACTTCCAGCGCACCAATGATGCTATTATTCGATTACCACAATCACTCACCCCATACGAACAGCGACACAAAAGCACACACAAAAATTAACCTGAATCATCACGACTTCGCGTCCCCACTTCCAGCGCACCAATGATGCTATTCACAATTGCTGGGGGAAGGGTATGAGCGCGTAAAACAAAAATGACTGAAAACCTTTGAAAAACATAACAATGAATTATTTCAAGAAGATTTATGCTGTGGTAAGTTCGATTCAATGTTATGTGCTTGGTTAATTAAAATATAACATTTAACTGTTTTATATACCTAAACAGTTTGATGACTACCTTTCCACCGTGCGGGTTAGAAGCAACCATTAAAAAAATGTAATTCCGTTTAATAAATCGTTCAGTGCTTGGAAACGGCTGATCATTTTTTAATATAGATAATCATTCTCTTTCTCATTCTAGAAAATGGGGTAAAATTATTGAAACAGCTCTTTTATACAAAAAGGCCCCAAATTGCTAGTGTTTGAAATAACCCATTTGAATGAAATAATATAAATTGTCATTGTTATGTTTTAGCACATGAGCAATTCTCTGAGATTTCGGTCTTTCGATTTTTTTTTTGTATTTTTTAATCCGGCTGAAACTTTTTTGGTGCCTTCGGTATGCCCAGAGAAGCCATTTTGCATCATTAGTTTGTCCATATAATTTTCCATACAAATTTGGCAGCTGTCCATACAAAAATGATATGTGAAAATTCAAAAATCTGTATCCTTTGAAGGAATTTTTTGATCGATTTGGTGTCTTTGGCAAAGTTGTAGGTATGCATATGGACTACACTGAAAAAAAATGATACACGGTAAAAAAAAATTTGGTGATTTTTAATTTAACTTTTTGTCACTAAAACTTGATTTGCAAAAAAACACTATTTTTATTTTTTTTCATTTTTTGATATGTTTTAGAGGACATAAAATGCCAACTTTCCAGGAATTTCCAGAATGGGCAAAAAATCTTTGACCGAGTTATGATTTTTTGAATCAATACAGATTTTTTCAAAAAATCGAAATATTTGTCGCAAAAATTTTTTAACTTCATTTTTCGATGTAAAATCGAATTTGCAATCAAAAAGTACTTCAGTGAATTTTTGAAAAAGTGCACCGTTTTCAAGTTATAACCATTTTTAGGTAACTTTTTTGAAAATAGTCGCAGTTTTTCATTTTTTAAAAATAGTGCCCATGTTTGCCCACTATTGAAAAAAATATTTTTGGAAAGCTGAGAAAATTCTCTATATTTTGCTTCTTCGGACTTTGTTGATACGACCCTTAGTTGCTGAGATATTGTCATGCAAAGGTTAAAAAACATGAAAATTGATGTTTTCTAAGTCTCACCCAAACAACCCACTATTTTCTAATGTCGATATCTCAGCAACTATAGGTCCGATTCACAATGTTAATATATGATTTTTCCGATCTTTTCGAAAAAAATATTTTCAAAGATTCAAAATCAAGACTAACATTTCAAACGGGCCAAACATTCAATATTACGCCCATTTGAAATGTTAGTCTTGATTTAAAATTTTTGAAAGTATTTTTTTCGAAAAGATCGGAAAATTTCACGAATGTTTCATGTTTTAACATTGTAAATCGGACCTATAATTGCTGAGATATCGACATTAGAAAATGGTGGGTTGTTTGGGTGAGACTTAGAAAACATCAATTTTTCTGTTTTTTAACCTTTGCATGGCAATAACTCAGCAACTAAGGGTCGTATCAACAAAGTCCAAAAAAGCAAAATATAGAGAATTTTCTCAGCTTTCCAAAAATATTTTTTCCAAAAGTGGGCAAACATGGGCACTATTTTTAAAAAATGAAAAACTGCGACTATTTTCAAAAAAGTTACCTAAAAATGGTTATAACTTGAAAACGGTGCACTTTTTCAAAAATTCACTGAAGTACTTTTTGATTGCAAATTCGATTTTACATCGAAAAATGAAGTTGAAAAATTTTTGCGACCAATATTTCGATTTTTTGAAAAAAATCTGTATTGATTCAAAAAATCATAACTCGGTCAAAGATTTTTTGCCCATTCTGGAAATTTCTGAAAAGTTGGCATTTTATGTCCTCTAAAACATATCAAAAAACGAAAAAAATTAAAAATAGTGTTTTTTTGCAAATCAAGTTTTAGTGACAAAAAGTTAAATTAAAAATCACAAATTTTTTTTTTACCGTGTATCAATTTTTTTCAGTGTAGTCTATATTCATACCTACAACTTTGCCGAAGACACCAAATCGATCAAAAAATTCCTTCAAAAGATACAGATTTTTGAATTTTCACGTATCATTTTTGTATGGACAGCTGCCAAATTTGTATGGAAAATTATATGGACAAACTAATGATGCAAAATGGCTTCTTTGGGCATACCGAAGGCACCAAAAAAGTTTCAGCCGGATTAAAAAATACAAAAATTAAAATTAAAGAAAAAAGACCGATTCCGTAGAGAACTGCTCACATAAAGGGTGGCTCCTCTTCCCCCAAGTAAATTAAATTTAACAATTCCGATACAAATCTTCTGAAAATATTCAATTACAGATTCAATATGAACATTCTCTAAAATGCTCCGAATATGAGGGATGATTAGAACTTTAATTAAGCTTACTGCTGGTTTTTTTAAAGGTAAAATAAAACATTTTTTTTTTGCTTTTTTGGTGTTTTTAAAACCGCCTTGAGTCCGGATTCTAAAAACTTAAAATAAACATAATTTGTCAATTAATTCAATTTTTTGTACATATCAGTGCATCTCTTCACGTCAATGAATTTTTACATTAAGAATGAGTTAGCTCTTTGTTAGCTCACTAAAGAGTGAATCATTCTGCCCCTTGGCTAATTCTAAATTTAAAACAGAACGTATATTTCGGTTCGCCGACTAAATCCATTTCATTGCTTACTTTTGTTTGTTTGACCTCTTTCTTGTTTGTTTTTGCTGCCTGTGTTATGATAGTTTTAGAAACTTCGTTTCAAACAGGCAGATGCTTCAAAAGGGAAAAAACAACTACCTACTTTGGCTCAACAGCTCACGTGAGCGCAAAACGCTCCGGTCTTCAAAGAGAGGTGGATTTTAACTCAAGAGGAATGGGAGGGGGGTTGAACGTAAATCAGAAACTATAACATAGCATAGCATAAGCCGCCATTCCGTGCATCAAATAGACAGAGCAAGAATATTAAAATTCACCACTTTAACGCATGTGGCCTCAAATATATGAAAAAATCGAAAATTAAACTTTTTTTTGAAAAAATATCAAATTTCTTTTGTTTTTATTATATTAAGTACAAACAACACAAAAAAGCAAAAAAAAATTTTTGGCCGCTCGCTTCTATGTAAATACCCCATAGTGCTGTGTAGGCCCCAGCGAATGCCTGGGTGTCGTGGAGGGTTTCTTCGTACACGTCACGCACTTCGCCGTACTGTTCTAGGAACTATGCGACGGCAGTGTTCGGGACGTCCTCCGAAAGGTCGTACAGTTTCACCAGCACTGTACCGTCTTCGATAGTGATGGTAACCGGGTGCTGCTTCTTGTCGCTTCCGGTCAGTTCGAGTTTTTTGTTGTGTTCCTCGCACACCTTGAGAGCAAGGTCGAGGTCAACAACAGTCACGAAAGTTACCCCAAGGGCGCGGCTAGACTGGATGCGGATCACTTCACCACGTTTCAGTCCGAGTTTTTCAGCGCAGAAAGTCTCCACTTTTTGCATATCCGGTTTGTTTGGTAGATCACCGTAGTCGATGCGGATCGTATTTTGTCTTCCCATTTTTCAACACTCGCGACGAGATCGCGACGCGTGATTGGAAGCGCACAAAAGAAAAAAAAAGAACAATGGTTCGGTCGACTGCTGCCCGGCGGAGAAAAACCTAAACGCGTCTACTCGTGAAAGAGGTATGACGCTGAGGTTTTTAAAGTGATTTTTGTTAGGCTTGTTTACGTCGGAAGGCATTTAAATTTACAATGAAGTTAATGTAAATTAGCATCATTAATGACGTGCACTTTTGGTACGTCATAAATGATGTAAATTTACCCGATTTTTTTTTGTGTGCACAAAACATTTCAAATTCTTTGCCTTTGTTTGAACCATTCTAAACAAAGGCAAAGTTATTTTCAAGTTAAACAAAAGTACTTTCAGATTAAATTCAAGTGCTTGGTTTGATAAGAAAATAATTTTAAAAAGCACCATTGTAAGCAACATCAGGCTATGAAAGAATTTGAAAATTACATCGGATTCAAGATTTAACAGAGAAATTTTTTTTTCTCTTGGGTAATTTTACGTAGATTTCATCGGAAATTTACACGTTTTAGGAGTGCTGTTTGTTCGGAACATTTACATCGGATGGCATTTAAATTTAAAATGAATTCGATGTAAATTCACATCATTAATGACGTGCACTTTTGGTACATCATAAGTGATGTAAATTTACCCAATTTTTTTTTTCTTTTTAGAAGCGGTAACCAATCTGTTTACGAATGCCAAGGGTGTCGTTCTGGCAAAACCGAGGAACTCTGACATCATCTTGGCTGAGGTATTTCAATTTGTAATTTCAAGGAAGGTTCCAAGAACCCTGCTTGGTGTACTACGATCTGTTTAACAACACATCGCCCTAGTTGATAAAGCCTGATTTTGCGATTAACCTGTACTTTCCGTTTATCATGGTGAAAGATCGCAACAAGAAGCGTACTACCTTGGTTGATATCAACTTGCCGGCCCTGGTCGACTTACAGATCATCAAAAACATCTACTAGCAGCACCATCTGAAAGACATCACCACTCAACCGAATAGAAAGTTTCCTAAGTACGAAAGGTAAGCTGGACACTTTGATTTTCTCGTTATATTCAGATTTTCGAAACGTAACCCACGTCGGACGTTCTGTCGTTCATCGCGGTAAGGCCATCTGATTGAGAATTTTCGGCCGCCAACACCGGTTAAAGCAGGGCACGGTATGCCGTCACCACGTTCAACCAGCACAGGTTCAACTATGGTCAACTGATGACGTTAAGGCTAAACCGTAAGTAGAAAATTCGTTAAACGAGTTTTTCCAATCACACTTGCATTTTAGTAAATTCGTCGACAATACGCTATCCTATCAGATAGCTGTACAGTGCAGAAAAACATGTAATTTATTTTTCAAGCCCCGTTGGATTTAGATTTTGATGTTTTTGACATCAAAAGCTTTTACTTGTATTGCGATTTTGCACTTTCAATTGCACGCTTTTGTTTTGTATTGACCTTCTATACAAACCCTTAAACATGCGTTTCAAAGATGCATTTGTGCCAATACAAATTCCAATGCTTTTGAAAAATTACATCTGATTCTAGATTCAACGGGGTAAAACATTTTACATTTTGGGTAAATTTACGTTGATTTCATCGGAAATTTTCATGTTTTCAAGTCCCTTTTTGTTCGGCTTGTTTACGTTGGATGGCATGTAAATTTAAAATGAAACTAATTTAAATTCGCATCATTAATGACGTGCACTTTTGGTACATCATACATGATGTAAATTTACCGGAATTATTTTTTTCGGTGGTACACAGAAAAAAAGTGTAAAATTACACATCACTGAATTGATGTTATGAACGTAAAAGAGCATAATGTAAAATTGAAATCCAACTTAACCCTCTACAACCTAACCTCGCCTTTAGACGGGCTTCGATCTAAAAAATCGCCAAAAATCAATTTTCCAACCGATTTTTTATCTTTAAAATGCATTGGAAAGAAGAACTCTTAAAATTTTAGAAAATTTCAGGGTTGGAAGTTCAACTTGTTTTATGTGACTTTGCCAATGTTTTTAAAAATGTCTTTTTTTTAGGGGTCAACTTTGGCAGTGTTTTGACAAAGAACTTTGTCCTATGGGCTCTATTCTGGTGAGGTGTCAATCCAGAAAAACGAAAAATGTCGCGCGTTACGAAAATGTTGCATGCTTGGTACTGGGGAAGGGGTCTGCAACGCAACAAAGCACTGTTGCGTGGAATTGGGAGCCAATATAAACCCTGCTCGATCAGCCCAAGGAAATCATTCTATCGCTGGACGCCGAGGAGTGAACAACAACCTGGACCTGGAAGCAGATGGCCTGGAGGCCCAGAAGCAATTGGCCGAAAAGCAGCTGGCCTGGAACAAGGAGCAGCCCAAGCGGAGGCAAGCCAGCCGGAATATTCTGGCCATACGATGGAAGGCCATACGAGACTGGACAATATGGGTATCAAACTTCTTGGATTTTGATACTGGTGATGAAAATTGCCATTTTGACAGTATTGGCCACAACCTGGAGTGGCCGGTGTCCTCAGGGAAGTTTTCCCGGGAGGACATTTACCGAACCATGTGATTTTGGGCAATATGGGTATCAAACTTCTTGGTTTTTGGTACTGGTAGTTAAAATGGCCATTTTGACAGTATTGGCCACAATCTGGAGTGGCAGGTGCCCTCAGGGAGGTTGTCCCGGGTGGACATTTACCGAACCATGTGATTTTGGGCAATATGGGTATCAAAATTCACGGTTTTCAATACTGGTAATGAAAATGGCCATTTTGACAGTATTGGCCACAACCTGGAGTGGCCGGTTCCCTCAGGGAGGTTCTCCCGGGAGGACATTTACCGAACCATACAATTTCGGGCAATATGGGTATCAAACTTCTTGGTTTTTGGTACTGGTAATTAAAATGGCCATTTTGACAGTATTGCCCACAATCTGGCCGGTGCCCTCAGGGAGGTCGTGGTTTTTAATACTGGAAATGATAGTGAAAATTTTGAAAGTGGTGGCCAGCCCCTAAGGAAGGTTCTCCCGGGAGACATTTACGGAACCAACGAGTTTTGGCAATATGGGTATTTTTGCTTTGCAAGAGCAACACTCAAAACAAAATGGTGGTCTGCTGCTCTTGGAGAAATTTTTCGCTGTGAAAATAAATTATTTATTGAATTGCGTAAATGAGGCGAAATGGAATTTTTTAATTTTAAAAGAACTACTCTTTCGGGTGATTTCGTAAACCTTGAAAAATACTTTTTTATGGTTTTTTGTGTGGTGTCAATCCGGAACACTCACGTTGGCCATGGATTTCTGGCAGCCAATCAAATCCTCTACGGAAATGATCCTTTCCTGAGGTTTTATTTTGATGAAAAATTGGGGGGAAATATTAAAATTAATTTATACGCCAAGCGTCAAAAGCTTTAAAAATGCACCAAAAGCAGTGCATGAATGATTTGAAGCAATAACTCTTTCGTGAATTTTTCGTTGGCCATTTTGTTGAATTGCAGCAGAAGTTGATTTTTGTGGCCATCTTCTCGAGCGCCCATCCAAGTAGGCCTTGTTTTTCTCCTTCGACGTCATTTTGGCAGCAATTTCACGCACACGCTGGCGTGTTTCTTCTTCTCTGAGCTCGTTCTTGATTTCCTTCAGCCGTTGTTTTTCCGCTGCTGCTGCTGCTGCTACGATGTTGTTGGTTCGAACGATGACGATGGAATGAACAAACCTGGCAAAAATGCTCGACTCCACGGCAAAACAAAACAGCCAATCAGAGAGCGGCAAGATTTTTTGCGTGGTTCAAAGCACGCGCTTGCTTGTTCAAGGCCAACTGCGATCGTTTGGCACTTGGAAGCAAAAATTGTTAATATTCGTTTTATTTTTTAAAATGAAAATTTTGGGGAAAATATTTTTAAATTAATTTATACGCAAAGCATCAAAAGCTTTAAAAAATGCACCAAAAGCAGTGCATGAATGATTTGAAGCAATAACTCTTTCGTGAATTTTTCGTTGGCCCTGAAAAGCGCCATTTTGTTGAATTTCAGCAGAAGTTGATTCTTGTGGCCATCTTCTAGAGCGTCCATCCAAGTAGGCCTTGTTTTTCTCCTTCGACGTCATTTTGGCAGCAATTTCACGCACACGCAGCCGTTGTTTTTTCCGCTGCTGCTGCTGCTGAGCAGTTCTCTACGGAATCGGTTTTTTTTCATTAATTTTATTTTTTGTATTTTTTAATCCGGCTGAAACTTTATTGATGCCTTCGGTATGCCCAAATTAGCCATTTTGCATCATTAGTTTGTCCATATAATTTTCCATACAAATTTGGCAGCTGTCCATACAAAAATGATATGTGAAAATTCATAAATCTGTATCTTTTGAAGGAATTTTTTGATCGATTTGGTGTCTTCGACAAAGTTGTAAGTATGGATATGGACTACACTGAAAAAAAATGATACACGGTAAAAAAATTTTGGTGATTTTTAATTTTACTTTTTGTCACTAAAACTTGATTTGCAAAAAAACACTATTTTTAATTTTTTTTATTTTTTGATATGTTTTAGAGGACATAAAATGCCAACTTTTCAGAAATTTCCAGAATGGGCAAAAAATCTTTGACCGAGTTATAATTTTTTGAATCAATACAGATTTTTTTCAAAAAATCGAAATATCGGTCGCAAAAATTTTTCAACTTCATTTTTCGATGTAAAATCGAATTTGCAATCAAAAAGTACTTCAGTGAATTTTTGATAAAGTGCACCGTTTTCAAGTTATAACCATTTTTAGGTAATTTTTTTGAAAAAAACATTGAATATTACGCCCATTTGAAGTGTTAGTCTTGATTTTAAATTTTTGAAAATATTTTTTTCGAAAAGATCGAAAAATTTCACGAATGTTTCATGTTTTAACATTGAAAATCGGACCTATAGTTGCTGAGATATCGACATTAACAAATGGTGGGTTGTTTGGGTGAGACTTAGAAAACATCAATTTTCCTGTTTTTTAACCTTTGCATGGCAATATCTCAGCAACTAAGGGTCGTATCAGCAAAGTCCGAAAAAGCAAAATATAGAGATTTTTTTCAGCTTTTCAAAAATATTTTTTTCAATAGTGGGCAAACAATGGTGCCCAAAAATGAAAAACTGCGACTCTTTTCAAAAAAGTTACCTAAAAATGGTTATAACTTGAAAACGCTGCACTTTATCAAAAATTCACTGAAGTACTTTTTGATTGCAAATTCGATTTTACATCGAAAAATGAAGTTGAAAAATTTTTGCGACCGATATTTCGATTTTTTGAAAAAATCAGTATGGATTCAAAAAATCATAACTCGGTCAAAGATTTTTTGCCCATTCTGGAAATTTCTGAAAAGTTGGCATTTTATGTCCTCTAAAACATATCAAAAAATAAAAAAAAATAAAAATAGTGTTTTTTTGCGAATCAAGTTTTAGTGACAAAAAGTTAAATTAAAAATCACCAAAAAATTTTTTACTGTTCACCATTTTTTTTCAGTGTACACTGAAAATACGCCACACGTTTGATTCAAGTGCCCGAACACTTGAATTATTGAATAAAGCCACATCATAGATTTAATTGGTTTGTGTTTCAACATCAATCCAAACCACTATCAAATGCAAGTGTTTGGGCGATTGATTTTTTGGTATTTTTTGACAAGTTATTGTCATTTGGGTGCCTCAAGCTTTTCAAGTGTTTTACTCATGAATTTGTCCCACTGCCTTTAACTATTCAAAGTGAAGAGCAAAACACTTGAAATTGATCTTAAGATCTACCCAAAACAGGCACTATTCAAAGTCAACGTGAAGTCCACATGAATTCAATGTGTTTCACTGATTGATTTTGGAGCGACTTTCATCGAAGGCTAGAAGCTAGGCTAGAACGAATAGCGCAAAAAACTCACCCGTCTTCAAGTGGCCAGCAAGCGCAGTGGTAGCGTGCACGACTAGCAAGCGAACCTGTATATCGCTTGTACGTATTTTTATTTTTCAACACTATTTAAAATTCAAGTGTTTGGCTATTGACATGATTTCATGGCCAATCACCGAAATTTCAAGTGTTTTGCGATTGATATTTGAGTGCTCTGTACAGCAGAGCCAGATCATGTGTAGAACACTTCGTTGAGCTGTGTAAGTTTTGCTCAGTGTAGTCCATATCCATACCTACAACTTTGCTGAAGACACCAAATCGATCAAAAAATTGATTCAAAAGATACACTGAGCAAAACTTACACAGCTTAACGAAGTGTTCTACACATGATCTGACCCTGCTGTACAGAGCACTCAAAAATCAATCGCAAAACACTTGAATTTTGGGCACCTAAAGATGCTGTCCATTCAATAGCACAACACTTGAATTTGATGTGTTGTGTCGCATGGAAAACCACGTTATTTCTATTGGTTTTAAATGATTTTTCCTTCTATAATCAATGCATGTTTGTATGTAATAGAAATGGATTTCGATTTGTTAAAAAAGAGAAGAAGTTGCGTTATGAAATTTATTTGACAGCTTTTATTTGCTTGTCAAAAATGGAACATTTTTTTTGTTAAATTATCTCTTCTTCCGGTTGTCCCTGCTTTCAGGATCGTTCTCCTGGTCAGGTTCGGGTTGTTCGCCACCATCGCTTTCTGCGGAGAAGGAGGCCCCCGAGGAACCTTCTTGTTGATTCGGAACCGCGGTTGGTTCCAACGAATCACACTGTGCCTTGACCATCCGAAAGACGCATTGCTTGGCCCGGCGGGTGTTTTCCTTAATTTCATCAAACTCTTCCTGGTACGGCATCTGCAGCTCAATCGCATCCTTCCTGCAATTCACACAACATAAATCCAAAAATCAAAACAAAACCCAACAAATAAAATCTTTTTTCCCACTCACCAAGTGGGTGAATCTCCGGAAAAGAACCTCTATCGCCAAAGTTGGCCTCCTACCGGGTCCGGGAGACCGAGCCCTTCCACTGGCCATACGGATCCTGAGCCCGAGGACGCAGCCTTGTGGCGATGCTCGTCTTCGCGGCCACAAACCGGGCAGGCAATTTACTGGACAGGAACATGGCGGCAGCGAACTCACGCGGTCATTCGGGCCTACGAAAAACGAACACACCGGACCGCCAAAACACAAATGAAGAAACGAAGCAAAGTCTGAGAGTCTGACGAAGCTGTCACGAAACTGCATTTCAAATCAAAACAAGATCAATTTCAAGTGTTTTCCTCATCACTTTGAATAGTTGAGCACAGTGGGGCAAATTCATGAGCAAAACACTTGAAAAGTTTGAGCCACCCGAATGAAAATAAGGTGTCAAAAAATACCAAAAAGTCAATCGTTTAAACACTTGAATTTGATAATGGATTGGATTGAAATTCAAACACAAACAAATTAGATCTAAGATGTGGCTTTATTGAATCTTTCAAGTGTTTGGGCACTTGGAAAAAAAGTGTGGCGTATTTTCAGTGTACAGATTTTTGAATTTTCACATATCATTTTTGTATGGACAGCTGCCAAATTTGTATGGAAAATTATATGGACAAACTAATGATGCAAAATGGCTTCTTTGGGCATACCGAAGGCACCAAAAAAGTTTCAGCCGGATTAAAAAATACAAAAAAAAAATCGAATGACCGAAATCTCAGAGAATTGCTCTGCTACGATGTTGTTGGTTCGAACGATGACGATGGAATAAAAATCGTTGGCAAAAAAGCTGCCTTCACTAGGGACCTACATAGGGAAATGAAATGTTCTGGGAGAAATTTCAAACAACCAAGGTCATTCAAATTTAAGGTTGGAAAACTTGTAGTTTTTCTTTGGTGCTGGCACTTTTCTTGTACCGAACAAGCATAAACATAACAAAAACTACCAGATTGTTATCAACAACAGTTTTACAATACTTGTGATTGTTTTAAGTCTCGTTTTTTTGTCAAAATTATTTTAAATTGATTCCGACCTTGTTCTTGCATGATCTTGTTGCTCGATTGGAACCCCAATTTGACAGTTCGATTGGAACCCTGCCCCACTCAGAGCGTTCCGTTTGAATTCCGTTTAGAATTCCGCTTGAGCGAAAAAAGTTCGATTCGAATTCTAAACAGTGTTCGTTTTAGATTCTAAACCGCATTCCGTTTCAAACGCAACAACCGGTTCCGTTTGAGTTTTCGCCGCAAATCGGTTCAAGCGGAATTCAAACGGAATCGAAACGGAATGGACGGGTTGCTTTTGACAGCTTCTTCTTCTTCTTCTTCTTTTTTCATTCTGGTTTTCTTCTTTTGTTTTGGATTCAACCAAAAATAATTATTCAACTCTTTTTTTTCATTTGCAGCTGATTTTATTTGATTTAAATATAATTCATCGTGAAATCAAACGCTTCCCAACCCCGGCTCCCCTTTGTTTTTTTTTTTTTAAAGATTAACAGTAAACATATTGATTTATAACATATAGCGATTCAGTACACTCCGTTTCCTCTGTATCGATCGGAACTTCTACATAGACATCGTTGGATTCCGGGGCCGTGAACCTTGACCTTCCTCGTGGGTCTCGTGGCGCAGGGGTAGCGGCTTCGGCTGCCGATCCCGATGATGCTATGAGACGCGGGTTCGATTCCCGCCTTATCCACTGAGCTTCTATCGGATGGTGAAGTAAAACGTCGGTCCCGGTTTCTCCTGTCTCGTCAGAGGCGCTGGAGCAGAAATCCCACGTTAGAGGAAGGCCATGCCCCGGGGGGCGTAGTGCCAATAGTTTCGTTTTCGAACCTTGACCTTCATCGATTGTGCCTTCCGTACGATTCGGAAGCTCCGCGGCCAGGACTCGCTTTTACCTAGGACCTGCTCTGTCAGTTTGTGATTTAAAAAAAAAAACCCAGATCAAAAATGTCGGGTAAGAAGGCTGATCCCTACGGTTTCGCCAAGGATTTCCTGGCCGGTGGTATCTCCGCCGCCGTCGCCCCGATCGAGCGCGTCAAACTGCTGCTCCAGGTCCAGGCCGCCTCGCAGAAGATCGCCGCTGACAAGCAGTACAAAGGTATCGGCGATTCCGGCAACTTTCTTTGATCCAGTGGCGACTCAGTCATCTATTAGACCAGCTGATACAAAATTCCGGCCGCTTGTGAGCTCAACGTCCACCGGAAGTCCTTAGCAGTTCGAGCCTCCGCCTATCAGTCTCTACTTCCGGATCCAGCGCCTGGACCTCCAAAATGAGGCTTTGGACATTTATCTTGAATCTGGAAAAGGAAAAGGAGAAAGAAATCAATAATTAGTTTTGTTGAGGTGATGTCACCGCTACCGCCGATAGTACGGAATGTCTACGGAATGATCGGAACCTGCAGCAGGCTTTCCGGAATATGAACTACCAACGGTTGCACGAACCCTTGAGGCCGGAACAGGAGGAATGGAGTAGCTCCAACAACTGAGGGCACTTTACGACTCACCTGCGTTTTGATTAATCTGACATCGAGATAAACACCCGAAAAAACGAGTACAGGAAGTCGGCCAGTTCCTCCAGCCGAGCCAGATTTGAAAACTGGGGAAAAAAATACACATAAATCCTCGCATAAATCTTTTATTTCATACTATCGAAAACGCAGCATGAATTTTTACTCACCAGTCCCATCATTTATACAATCCGAGATTTCTTCCAAAAATAAAAGCACGCGAATGAAAATTGAACATGACTGAACAAGTTTCGGCTCTCTTTTTTCCTAACACTTTGACGTTTAGTTCGCACATTTTTGACAAAAATCAACAACAAAACCGTTTCGGCGAACTTCGGCGAAGTGTCATCGAGGTTCTGTCGTACACCAGCAGGTGTCGCCCTTGTGCAAAAATGGTCAAACGGAATTGAAACGGAGTCCAACCGGAGATTCCGTTTAGAAAATTTCGAAGCAATTTTCGAAGCGGAATTCGAAGCGGAATGAACCCGTCAAGCGGAGAACTGTTTGATTGGGTGAGAGTGACATTTCGCCTCTCCATATAGGCTCTCTAGCCTTCACTACACTGAAAATACGCCACACTTTTTTTCCAAGTGCCCAAACACTTGAAAGATTCAATAAAGCCACATCTTAGATCTAATTTGTTTGTGTTTGAATTTCAATCCAATCCATTATCAAATTCAAGTGTTTAAACGATTGACTTTTTGGTATTTTTTGACACCTTATTTTCATTCGGGTGGCTCAAACTTTTCAAGTGTTTTGCTCATGAATTTGCCCCACTGTGCTCAACTATTCAAAGTGATGAGGAAAACACTTGAAATTGATCTTGTTTTGATTTGAAATGCAGTTTCGTGACAGCTTCGTCAGACTCTCAGACTTTGCTTCGTTTCTTCATTTGTGTTTTGGCGGTCCGGTGTGTTCGTTTTTCGTAGGCCCGAATGACCGCGTGAGTTCGCTGCCGCCATGTTCCTGTCCAGTAAATTGCCTGCCCGGTTTGTGGCCGCGAAGACGAGCATCGCCACAAGGCTGCGTCCTCGGGCTCAGGATCCGTATGGCCAGTGGAAGGGCTCGGTCTCCCGGACCCGGTAGGAGGCCAACTTTGGCGATAGAGGTTCTTTTCCGGAGATTCACCCACTTGGTGAGTGGGAAAAAAGATTTTATTTGTTGGGTTTTGTTTTGATTTTTGGATTTATGTTGTGTGAATTGCAGGAAGGATGCGATTGAGCTGCAGATGCCGTACCAGGAAGAGTTTGATGAAATTAAGGAAAACACCCGCCGGGCCAAGCAATGCGTCTTTCGGATGGTCAAGGCACAGTGTGATTCGTTGGAACCAACCGCGGTTCCGAATCAACAAGAAGGTTCCTCGGGGGCCTCCTTCTCCGCAGAAAGCGATGGTGGCGAACAACCCGAACCTGACCAGGAGAACGATCCTGAAAGCAGGGACAACCGGAAGAAGAGATAATTTAACAAAAAAAATGTTCCATTTTTGACAAGCAAATAAAAGCTGTCAAATAAATTTCATAACGCAACTTCTTCTCTTTTTTAACAAATCGAAATCCATTTCTATTACATACAAACATGCATTGATTATAGAAGGAAAAATCATTTAAAACCAATAGAAATAACGTGGTTTTCCATGCGACACAACACATCAAATTCAAGTGTTGTGCTATTGAATGGACAGCATCTTTAGGTGCCCAAAATTCAAGTGTTTTGCGATTGATTTTTGAGTGCTCTGTACAGCAGGGTCAGATCATGTGTAGAACACTTCGTTAAGCTGTGTAAGTTTTGCTCAGTGTACTCCACGGCAAAACAAAACAGCCAATCAGAGAGCGGCAAAATTTTCTGCGTGGTTCAAAGCACGCGCTTGCTTGTTCAAGGCCAACTGCGATCGTTTGGCACTTGCAAGCGAAAATTGTTAATATTCGTTCTATTTTTTTAAGATG
This sequence comes from Culex pipiens pallens, assembly GCF_016801865.2. Lineage (NCBI taxonomy): Eukaryota > Metazoa > Arthropoda > Insecta > Diptera > Culicidae > Culex > Culex pipiens. Next base: position 68,031,501 of record NC_068937.1, read on the forward strand.
AAAATTTTGGGGGAAATATTTTTAAATTAATTTATACGCAAAGCATCAAAAGCTTTAAAAGATGCACCAAAATCACACACAAAAAAATATTTCCGAATGTTACAGTGCAGTGCAATTTGATGTAAATTTGCAACAAATTATATGTAAAAACACGATTTTTACAGCGGTTTGTTTGGTTTTAAAGCTAATTACATTGCTCATAACTGAAAACATAATATTTTTTCAGTGTAGTATAGTAACCTGGATAGTAAATTAGCTTATATCTGTAAGCCCATACATCCAATTGAAATGTGCACAGAAAAAAAAATCCGGTAAATTTACATAATTTATGATGTACCAAAAGTGCACGTCATTAATGATGCTAATTTACATCAACTTTATTTGAAATTTACGTGTCATCCGATTTAATTCTGTAAATTTCCGATGAAATCTACGTAAATTTACCAAGGTTCGAAATTTTTTTACTCCGTTGAATTTTAAATCCGATGTAAATTTCAAATACTTTTATGGCCAAAATGTAGTATGAAAGATCACTCTTTTGTTATCATTTCTAATCAATTCAAGCACATGATTCCATTGACATAATGCTTATTATTGACCAGATAATACAAAAAAGAATCATTTCAAACTGTAGGCAACCAAAAGCTTGAAAAATAGCATGGGATTTTAAATTCAACGGAGTAAAACCAAATTCCATAAAATGCACACTAGTTTGATAAGAATTTAGATTGTGATTTTAACTCTGCGGATTTACTCAGAAATAAAAAAAAATGGCAATACTTACAGTTAAGCAATTTAAACATCTGAAGATCTCCCTAGCCGAATACTCATCTCGATCTGCTCTATCTTCAGGCTCGAACTGTAGAACTGGTGATAAAGGCGAACACGGACGGCTCGACCGAAACCACCTGCTGCAGGTTAACGTCGCGCAGCAAAATACCTTCAAGTTGTTGCGTCCTGTTGCGTCAATCCAGCGATCGGCCAAATTCAAACCCCTTTAGCTGTATAAAAAAGTATAAATTTTTACTCCACAATTGTAGCGAATCTATTACCTACGACTTACCAGCTAAGTGTAACTCTTCTGGCCTGCTTCCACCAGTGATTTCCGGATGATGTTTCGCTGTGACGACGGCGTCTAGTGTCCTCGCCACTAGCGTGCCCAGATCCTAAAGGAAGGTGGGGCAACAATATATGAGCGTTTTTAAAATTTCGTCGGTTATGGACACACCCTGAGCAAATTTAGATGGTGGGGCAACTGCCCCATGTTGCCCCACCCTGTGCACGCTAGTGCTCATGAATCAAACAAGGCATTGATTGGCATTAATTGAACTCAGAATTAAAAGAAAGTAAAAATGTCAAAAAAGGTACAAAACGTGACGTACTTTTCAAGGGGGGGGGGGGGGGGGCGTTGTAGATGACGCCTCATACTAAAAATAATGTTATTATCTTTGTTAAATAAATTAGGGGGATGGGGAGGGGGTTTGTATGGGTGGTTGGGGCCTTAAATATAGTGAAATATTTCATGGACGACCCAGTATCCATTGCATTTAAAAGCATTTGGGAGGTGTTGTGCAGCCGCAAAGTAACCAAAAGTACCGTGCTCCTCCATTTATACAGTAAAAAACTGAAAATGACAAAAAAAATCGAAAATCCCTCGGTGAAATATTTTCTAGGTCACGGATATCGAAAAGGAACTACCTTAGCTACCTTTCCACTAAAAAACATTTTAGGTACATTCAATTTCAATAATAATTGCCTTCCGCCATGGCGTACGGTATTTACAATTTATCGAGCAGAGATTCCTAACATTCTAATAACGACACAAATTCAGTAACGCTCAAAACATAGGTTTGAAGTCATTCAAAGATAGAACAAAACATGAACAACGTTGGATTAAAATACTCTCGTTATCATCTCTAAAATTCTAAACACCACAAGTCTGTAAGCCTGCAGATTAAATGTTTTTGCTGGTATTTTGGCAACTCTGACTTCAACCTGTCAGATGTCAGATGCCAGACGTTAAATCTGCCACCAGGGTTCCTACACATACACACATAAGCCAAATGACACCTCTCGCGGCGAGAGTGTCACTTTTTCCGTCAAGGAACGCACTCACCCGATTGAAATCTCCTCCAGGGCCGCAGGCCATTCCCGCTCTCCTCCGCACCAGGGTCACGTCAACATTCCTTCTTGATTCCCTCCTCTGCCAATTCGTGGTCATCGTCCAGCCAAAGACAACCACTATCACCTCAACCAGTATAAACACACACAAAAAACACTCAAAGAAGTCATTCTCCCGGCAAATGTCCCGTCCGAGGTCCCCTCTCACTCTCTCTGCCTTCTGAGCACCAAAAAATTTGCACAATGGCAACAAAATAAAACACAGCCAACACTAAAATGGCCCAAAAACACCCCATTTCACGCAATACTCGACACTATTTCGAAATAACACTCCTTGGCGCGTCGACAAACACGTATTGAACCCGAAACGCCGGTCAGGTTTTACACCGAAAATCGAAGGATTTCCTTTCCGATCGCGGAACAACGCGTCTGATCCGTTTAAGCTGACTTTTCTCTCCAATTGAAAGGGCACATAAATATAAGCAAAAAAAAGCAGTCAAGAATCAATTGAATATTTCTGACTGCAAAACCAATATTGTTTATATTTTTAGTTATGACACTACATACTTAAATAAGAGAGGATCAACAGGTTATCGTTCAATGATCATAGTGAAATAACACAATTAAAGCATTCCATCACAATAAAAATGCTTCAAAACATAATGGCATCTGATAAATCTCTTTCAAAAAATGGCAACGCAGTGCATGCAACTCTAAAAACAATTGAAAATATACGAAGTTTTATGAATTAACCTGAATTATAGCAATAACAACAATAAACAATGAAAAAATATATTTTTTGTTGAATTTTAGATAACTCAGACTCCGGGCTATCAGAAATATTCGGCTCTGACTCTGACTCCAGCTCATAAAAATTTAGCCGACTCCAGCTGTTCGAGTTTTGACGACTCCGACTCCCCAATAAGACCCGACTCCACTGACTCCGGCCACAGCCTTGCTTATTTTTGCGGAAAGAATCGAACAAGGGGAAATCCCTTAAGATTTTACAAAATTTTAAATTTTTCTTGTCACCCTAATATGTGTATTGTCCGTTTCTCTCCAAGGTATGCACTCTGCGTAGCATTTCGAAATGTGCCGTTGACATTAGGTATATTCCCGTACTGCAGAATTCTGCAGTTCTGCACAAAAACGGCAGCAGAGCGTTCCCGTACTTTTCTGCTACAAAAGTAACTTTTCTCTCAGGTAGAACTTCTGCAGTGAGAGAGGTAGAAGTTGCAGCAAAACCGTTCCCGTACTTTTCTGCAAGCTCTCTCTTCTCTTTCTTGTTGAAAAGTTACTGCAATTTGGTGTGATGGATGTTGAGTACACGCTTACGTAAAATTTGCAAGTTGGGTGAAATCATCAATTTAATTATTAGTTGCAATAAACTTTATGTTTTATTATTACTAAATTAAAGTAGTCTTTTTGAAGGGAAGTTTGTATATTTTGAATTAATGGATTTTTGGGGTAGTTTTTCTAATGTCTGTTTTTAATGAGAACGGTTTCAGGCTTAGTTCTTTATGATATAGCGATTTTTTAGTGTTAATATTTTAACCTGACAAAAAAAAGATAGCTAAAGTCAGTATTACAGCACGGCTAATACCTCAACAAAAAAAATATTATAATAACAGATTGTTTCAAAAATCTTTTAAAAGACACATTTCTTTTGTGTTTAATAATTTCAAATAAATATTTGTTTAGAAATAATTTTTGATCTTCAATTGATTGTGAAAAGACTAAATATGTTTGTTTAAATAATAGGTAAATTTAATTGGCAAATAATTCATTGTACCTTTAACGGTGCTACCAATTTGTATTCTTATATGAACCAAAAAAAATTGATGTAGTTTTGTCGAATTCTTCTATTTTAAGAAATTTAAATTCTAAAATTCGGAAATTTTTAAATGCCGCCATCTTGAATCATAAAAAGTACAATTTTTTATTGGAGTCATATTTTAGGTTAGAAGCTCAGATTAGAGGGTTTAGAGGTTGGAAATTTTGACAAGTTCTTCGGAAAATAGAGTACTAACTGTTTCTATTTTTTTTAATATCTGAATTTTAAAATTTTTGATTCACAGAATTTTAAAACATTACTTATTTTTGAAATTTTTTAGCAACCTTTTTTTTTTTTTAATTGTAGCTTTTGAATTTTTGGTGTTCTGGACTCTGAAATATTCAAACTTTTGATTTTTTTATTCAGAATTTCAAAATATAAGAATTTTTAAGTTTAGGAACTTTTAAGTTTAATTTGAATTTTTAAAATTATGATTTTTTTTATATTTTGAACATTTTGATATATTTATTTTTTAATTATTTGTATTTTTCAAGCTTTGAACGAGGCTTTGAATTTGTGTTTTATTTTTTTTCTGATATAAATATTTGCATTTTTAAATTTCTCAAAAATCAGATTTTTTTTTATGTTTCTCAATTTGAAAATATAAGTTTTTTGTAAATATTTTTAATCATGAATTTCTAAATGTCTAGATTTCTAATTTTATGATTTTGTGATTCACTTATTTTTTAAAATTTGTCAATTTCGCTGCATCACCGTTGTTCTTCTATGTGACATCCATTTATAATTTATTTATGGTTTCCTGAATAATCTTTTAAACATTTTGCTATTAAAACGTGTATTTATGGTACGAGTTTGTCATTTTTTAATTATTTTTGTAAAACATACCTGCAACCCTCACTATTTTTTTACCTAATGTAAAAGTTTTGAATAATTTTTAATGTATAATTTCTACCTAAGCATAATTTATTTCTAGTTACCTAATAAATGGTACATGCTTTTAAATAAAATATTAAGTTGAATAAAAAAATAATGCCCCCGTTCTAGAGGCAAACTCAGGGCTGAGCTGTAGGTTAGTCGAGGTTAGTCGTCGACTAACAAGTTCTTTAACAAAAATGTCGCCCTCCTTAAACCATTTGGCGCCCTCAGCAGGGCCCAAGAGAAACTTTGCATTTTGCAAATTTGCTAAGTTGCCAAGTTGCGCCGCGAAACGCTGCCGCGTTTGTTTTGAATCAACTAGCAGTGCTCTTCAACGTGTTCCGTTTTGATGATTCTTTCCTTTTTCTAGATGCTGCTGCGTTGCTGTTCGCTCTGTTCACACTGTTCGTTTTATGCATCGCTAGCATACAATGACCGGTGTTATGGTATATCAGGGTCTGATCTATGTTTGAAATATACATTTTTGTTTGCTGCGATGATTTAATTTATTGCGGCTGGAGTGGCTATTTTTGCCAAATCATTAATAAAATTGCCTTTAGTACCCACTGAGAATTTTGGCTCGAGCCTCGACTCGATTCAGGCTCGATCTCGAGCCAGATCGACTCGAGGCTCGAGCCAAAATTCTCAGTGGGTAGGGGTGCAATCGGGTCAAAATGATTTTTTTTTTATGGAATTTGCAATTCCCCCTAGGGGTTAATCACTTCGAGTATACTGCATACGCGTATCATACGCACATAATATTCTCATTGTCTGCATACCGTATTGACGATATAGACCCCATATTCGTCGTATTTGAGGTCATATCTACCCAAATATCAGCGTGAATATCACACGCGCATAATACTCGCGCAGTATTCCTTGGCTGCATACCGTATCGACTCCAATATTGGCTTTAAATTGGTGCAATATCAGAAGTGAATTGCCCTTTGAATTCCCCAGTCTTTTCAATGAAACTTAATTATGTTTAAAGGGTAGAGTAGAATACATCTAAAAAACGTTGGCTGAAAATGTCACATTCCAAGAACAAAACCCGCGATTTTGGCAGCTTTATATATGTGGGGTACGGTTTTCACCAAAAATGATTTTTCAAAAAATCAACCTTTTAATATGTTCTTTGAAATGGGTCGATTCCTTTGAAAGAGTAACACAGCTGAGTTACTTGTTTTGATCATTGCTTCGTATTAGAGCATTATTTTAGTTTCAATTTTTAAACGATTCATCAAATTCCATCATATTTTTTGGAAAATGTTGGTTAACTATCTAAGATCAATCCTTCGCTTTTTCGCTATCATTTAAATTGTTTTTGTTCGTTAGAAGTAATTAGATTAGATTAGATAGATTAGATTAGATTTGTTCGTAAGAAGTAATGAGAAGTGAATCGTTTTTTGACCCATAGTCAGACAAACTGACGGTACAGTAATGTTAACTTGATAAAGTTTTCAATGTAATTTTGAGATAGAATAATGTTGATTTTAAATGAAATATGTTAGTATGAAAATTGATTACCTTTCCGAATAGGGGATTCATACTCGTACTGTTGCTGTATAACTGTTGCAGTTTGCCGATAATCGAACAACATCTTATGATTAGTGCAGGGACCTAATGGAAAGGGCAAATGTATAAAATTTATGTGTCTTTCTGAAACTCACTTTTTCATTTGCTAACGTAGCTGTTATTTTTTGTGTTATCAAAAAACGAACAGCATATTCCACCCCCCCCCCCCCCCCCCGCTCATCACTTGGCGCCCCTTATACAAATATAGGCGCCCTACGAGGAGAAGCGCCCTAAACCCGCCAACAGCGACTAACTAGTTCAAAATCGTACAGCTCAGCCCTGGGCAAACTCCTTTCAATTACTGTTTTTCTCAATCCCCTCGTCAATCCCTCTATTTTAATTTTTTGAAATAATTAAATAACTTTCATACCCAATTTGAGTAAATCCATTCAACTGTGTACAATATTGCAGAAAAAGTACTGGAACGCGCTACCCAGGCAAAATAGTTGCTGCTTCTCTCCTTGCAGAACTTCTGCAAAAGAGAGAGATGAAGAGAGCGAGTTGAAAAGTACGGGAACGTGCTGCAAAAAAGTGACTTATGCGGGCTGCAGAATTCTGCAGAAAAAAAGTGACTTATGCGGGCTGCAGAATTCTGCAGAAGCTGCAGAAATTCTGCAATTCTGCAAGTACGGGAATAGACCTATTGTTGTCAATGATTTTCAATACTTTTAGTGCAATACAAAAAATTCCGGCATTTGCCGAAAGTACGGTTCGTAATTTCAGGTTGATTGGCAGCGACTTTTTTTTTGGCCTCATGATTTTCGAACTTACCTCCGACATATCACAATTTTCCAGAATTGTATCATTTCTGCATTTATCTATAAGCAGGCGAGCAAAGAATCCTTTTGGTTGATAATTCATTACCTTTAAATAGTAAAATATATTAAAAAATAAAATTGATTTTATTCAAACAAATAAAAATACTACAACACTAAAATAAATCTACTTTTAGCGGAAAAGATATAAAATCAAAGAAATAATAATTTCAAAAATAAGGCCGTTGCAAATATTTTTCAAAGTTTATTGGAAACTCTTGATTGCAAAACAACTGGATATATACCCAAGTAACCGCGGGACTCTAAAACTTAACATTAAATCCACTCTATATCAAAATATAAAGTAAGCTATTTACAGTCACATAACTCTATATTCCCTTGTAAAGTGAGTTTAAAGCCAAAAGTGGCGACTGCAACAGTGGATATAGAGTTTACGTGCATTGGAAAAGCACCTTAAAAATATCAAAAGAAGAAAAAGCTTTTTGCAACGCGCCATCTGTTGCATATCTGATTGGTGAACTTTTTCAAATTCAGATGGCGCGCTACCACCAAAGCTTATGTGTTTTTTTTGTGATTTCTTCCAATTTGCTGCTCCGGGTCCGGGTCGGTCGGTGATGATGTTGTGATGAACTCCAAGATTATAATGCCGTGCACTAACCAACTGCTCTGTAAAGTAAAACGCTTTTCAACGAAGAAAATTGTCGATGTTGTCTTCTCCAGAGATCGTTCCAAAAGTGCACCTGAGTAATCAATTTAGAAACTCCTTTCTCTGATCGCTATTTATTTATTATTTTAAACATTTTCAATACACAATCACTTTTAACTTGATCACAAATCACCGAAACGAAACGAAACTATTGGCACTACGCCCCCCGGGGCATGGCCTTCCTCTAACGTGGGATTACTGCTCCAGCGCCTCTGACGAGACAGGAGAAACCGGGACCGACGTTTTACTTCACCATCCGATAGAAGCTCAGTGGATAAGGCGGGAATCGAACCCGCGTCTCATAGCATCATCGGGATCGGCAGCCGAAGCTGCTACCCCTGCGCCACGAGACCCACACAAATCACCATTTATTGGATTTTAAGCAGCAGCCGGTTTTTTCTTGCCTGAGATGGTTCTCGTCCCGTCACACGTAGACTAGTCTTGTAGTCTTGTACTTTCACCTAGGATAAGTCGATGGGAAAGCCCGGAATTCTGGGAGTATGCTGAAAATTTTCAATAATGTTTTAGTAACAAATAATTTCCACTGCAGTTTATCACCAGCTTACCCATCATTATCACAGTTTAGGCGAAAAATTCAACACCAAAATCAACACTTTGAATATTTCAATGTCGCTTTTGTTTACAATTTAATGAAGCACTCGAACAGTTGATATAAAGTTATTTTAGAGTTACATGAATTGTCAAAGTTTTGAAACTTAAACCAAAGCTTATATAGAGTTAGAACTCTAAAGTAACATTATAATTTGCATTTTAAGGGGCTCAAAACATGGAAATAATGATTTAGTGTTGATTTACAGTTCCGATTTAGTGCTTGTGGTTACTTGGGTATTGCATTTTTTTTTAACTTTTTTCATTCAAATGTGGAAACCGAGGCCTGTAATTTTTTACTTTTTTTATTTTTTGAGAATTTTAGAATGTTAGAATTTGAGTGTACCGAAAGTCTAGATTTTCAATAAAATTTATTTCAATTTTAAAGAATATATAATATGTTGTGTAAACAACGAAATTTTTGTTTAAGCAAAAATATTATGTTCGTCAATTATATAACCTAAGGAGGTATTATACTATGACAACATACAAACTCACACTGTTTGACAGTTTGCCTGATTTGTTTGTTTTTTTTATAGTCCAATATCTCCTTATGATTTCTTCATTGAAAGATCGACAAAATTACTTTTTTTGTTCATATAAGAATACAAATTGGTAGCAGGTATAATTAATTATTTTCCAATAAAATTTACCTATTATTTTAACACACATATTAAGTCGGTTCAAAAACAATTGAAGATTAAAAATAATCCCTCAAAAATATTTATTTGATATATATTTATTATAAAAAAAAGGTGCAGGTGGTTATGTTCTACATGACCAATATGACAAAGAACTTTGTACAAAACTCTAAAAATCATGCTATTTTTATTTATATTTTTTAATTCTTTGCCTATTTATTTAATCCTGAATAATTAATTCTAATAAAATGTATTCAATCAATGGCCTCTCTATGGATATAAATTGCCAAAACATCCCCCACCCCCTTCCCAGAAAAAAACGGCAGCGATAGAGCTGCATCCGGAAATCATGGACTTTACAACCACTATCGAAATGGCAATTTTTATGTCCAGTCCCAAAAACCATGTTGCCAAAATCGTATGGTTCGATAAATGTCCCCCCGGTAGAACCTTCCCTCAGGGCCATGGCCACTCCGGGTGTGGCCAATCCTGTCAAAATGGCCATTTTCATTACCAGTATCAAAAACCATGAATTTTGATACCCATATTGCCCCAAGTCGTATGGTTCAATAAATGTCCCCCCGGCAGAACCTTCCCTCAGGGCCATGGCCACTCCGGGTGTGGCCAATCCTGCCAAAATGGCCATTTTCATCAAAAACCATGAATTTTGATACCCATATTGCCCCAAGTCGTATGGTTCAATAAATGTCCCCCCGGCAGAACCTTCCCTCAGGGCCATGGCCACTCCGGGTGTGGCCAATCCTGCCAAAATGGCCATTTTCATCAAAAACCATGAATTTTGATACCCATATTGCCCCAAGTCGCATGGTTCGATAAATGTCCCCCCGGTAGAACCTTCCCTCAGGGCCATGGCCACTCCGGGTGTGGCCAATCCTGCCAAAATGGCCATTTTCATCACCAGTATCAAAAACCATGAATTTTGATACCCATATTGCCCCAAGTCGTATGGTTCGATAAATGTCCCCCCGGCAGAACCTTCCCTCAGGGCCATGGCCACTCCGGGTGTGGCCAATCCTGTCAAAATGGCCATTTTCATCACCAGTATCAAAAACCATGAATTTTGATACCCATATTGCCCCAAGTCGTATGGTTCGATAAATGTCCCCCCGGTAAAACCTTCCCTCAGGGCCATGGCCACTCCGGGTGTGGCCAATCCTGTCAAAATGGCCATTTTCATCACCAGTATCAAAAACCATGAATTTTGATACCCATATTGCCCCAAGTCGTATGGTTCGATAAATGTCCCCCCGGCAGAACCTTCCCTCAGGGCCATGGCCACTCCGGGTGTGGCCAACATCCTACCAGTTTGGTCCCAACCCCATTGCCTTGAATCACTCTGGTTTCCGAGTGACCGTTCTAACAATGTTCTTTAGAACAGAATTCCTCCCAAGGTGGTGCACAACCTGTGTCTTTCAATGTGTGTATGTGTGTGTGAGCAATAAAATTACCACCGTCGATCCGTCTCTGACGGATTTTCGGTCAAAACTAACTGTTCAGAGGCTATCTGTTAGCTTATATAGCTCGCATGAAATGTGGCAACATGGTGCAAATTTCGCCTCGTCTCCTGCTTTCTTGGAACTGTCACGCGAGAATGTTGCACCATTGTTGCCACATTTCATGCGAGCTATATAAGCTAACAGATAGCCTCTGAACAGTTAGTTTTGACCGAAAATCCGTCAGAGACGGATCGGCGGTGGTAATTTTATTGCTCACACACACACATACACACATTGAAAGACACAGTTTGTGCACCAACTTGGGAGGAATTCTGTTCTAAAGAACATTGTTAGAATGGTCACTCGGAAACCAGAGTGATTCAAGGCAATGGGGTTGGGACCAAACTGGTAGGATGTTGGCCACACCCGGAGTGGCCATGGCCCTGAGGGAAGGTTCTACCGGGGGGACATTTATCGAACCATACGACTTGGGGCAATATGGGTATCAAAATTCATGGTTTTTGATACTGGTAATGAAAATGGTTATTTTGACAGGATTGGCCACACCCGGAGTGGCCATGGCCCTGAGGGAAGGTTCTACCGGGGGGACATTTATCGAACCATACGACTTGGGGCAATATGGGTATCAAAATTCATGGTTTTTGATACTGGTAATGAAAATGGTTATTTTGACAGGATTGGCCACACCCGGAGTGGCCATGGCCCTGAGGGAAGGTTTTACCGGGGGGACATTTATCGAACCATACGACTTGGGGCAATATAGGTATCAAAATTCATGGTTTTTGATACTGGTAATGAAAATGGCCATTTTGACAGGATTGGCCACACCCGGAGTGGCCATTGCACAGTGTTCGGAATGGCAAAATTAAGTGGAATAAATTGATAACTATTTTATTTGACGTCCTAGCCAAATGGTGTCTTCGGAAGAGTTGTTGTACTTGATAAGGGCTATCTTTTGAAGTTATTGACATACAGGGTGACGACCTTCCAGGGTGTCAACCATAATTAACTTTGTTGGATGACGTTGTAGGGCTTTGGTGTCTTGGGCAAAGTTGTAGAGGAGAAAAATTCATGAAGGTTGGTCGAAGGCGCCAAATTTGGAGCTCTTAATCTACTCGAGATATACGCCAGTTTTGCAAAAATGGTCCAAAAAGCACTTTTTTGTGATAACTTAAAATGTTAGCGTTTTAGCGGCCTACTATGTTCTGAAGAGTTGTTTATGACATAAAATTACATATCTTTGCCGAAAACAGCAAAATGTTTTGAGCCTTTATTAAGGAGTTAGGGGAAATAAACCCATTCTAATCACACTAAGCC
>NC_068937.1:68043533-68163829 GCF_016801865.2 Culex pipiens pallens
CTTACGCCAAAAAGTGGCAACTTTGGCCACTCTGGAACCGATTCCAGAAAATCTGCAGATTGCATGGAAAACGTTGCGTAAAATCAAATTTTGATCATAGGAGGCTGAGATAAGGAAAAAGCTAAAAACGTCAACAAACGAAAAAAGGAAAAGACGAAGTTTTTCGGGTAAGGCTTGTTTATTTATAAATGTTATTCGAAATCATAATGAATACATGGTGAAAATCGGTAAATTGAAAAGTAAATTGATCGATTTTTATGGAAATTACATTGTCTATGAAAAAATACGACAACCTTTTTAGAGTGACCACATATAAAAGGAAATACTTAATTTTAAATACGAACAATTATATAAAATTTTACATTATTTTTGGGAAAAACATAATTTTAAGCATGAACAATGTTTTACTGCGGGCTTAAATAATTAGAGTTCACGTGCGGTGATACGACCGTAAGATAATGGTCGCATGACAGCCGCAAGACAACCGCAGAACAAATTTTTGGCTGTTGTCAAAGGTTGCCTGGAGTTTTGAGCTGACTTTTTGGAAAATATTGAAAACAAACCAAGTTGACAGCCAAATCAACCAGAATTTCAGTTCAACTTGCTGATTTTTACACTGCGGCAGGGCTTGCGAAATTTCGACTTTTTTGGTGATAGCTGACAGAACACTCCAATCGTCTTCACCACGACAACTCGATTTTTACATTCTACTTTCGTCCAGTGTCTTGCGAACCTTCGAGGTGAACGGACACTAGAGCTGCGGTATTTTTTACTACCTAAGCTCAGAGTTATTTCAAAAAAAATTCACAGTCTTTTTAAAGACTACCTGAGTTATTTTCCCAAATTCTAAACAGTCTAACCCCACCTGAAATTTTGTTGTATTTTACAAACGAAGCCATCTTTTTAAAGAGAACTTTGCTTGCAAAATGCGTCAAAACAAAGGTAAACGCAAATCGTCTGAAGATTTGGTCGTTACGTCGGTGAAGCGTTTGAACGCTAAATCGGCTAACGGGAACAGAAAAAGAAAACAACCTCATCCGAGGTCTGATTCTGATTCTGAAAGTGAGGTCAATCCTCCAATTCCATTGGCAAACAGTTTCGGTGTTTTATCCGAAACTGTTGACAAGGATCCTTCTCCTCGTACTGAGCCTTCTGCCGTCGAGAAACGAGTTACCCAAGTAACCGCGGGACTGTATAAGGTAACTTTAAATCCCCTCTATATCAACATATAAAGTTTGCCTATAGAGTCTCGAAACTTTATATTCACTTTATACGCATGGAGGTAAAATTGAGTGGCGACGTCTAGAGTTGATATAAAGTTATACAGCGGTAAAACGTCAAAATACTACATTACCGACAGAACAGAAATAGAAAATTCAAAAAGTTTTGTGCACCTTTCTCTCTCTCTCTCTCTCTCTGTCTATCTCTCTCTCTCTTGGGAGAGTGTTTTCGAGCTGGGATGTCGGTTTTGAAAGTTTGTTTTTTTGCTGTGTTGCTTTGCTTTCGAGATTCTAAACTGCGTGTACTGAGATGTTTCACCTAGATGCCCTGCGCCAACCGTCTCGTCCGTCCTGAAATATGTTTAATCAGATGCTTTTTGTCGACTAAGCCTTCCTTGAGGAACAACTTCGTGTCATTAAGGAAAAATGAAAACACCTCACAAATTAAAACAGAGCATTTATTTATGATTACACTACATAGCACTATATTCACAATATTCACAAAATTCACAATATTCTTCGACGAACAGGCCAGGGCACGGAGCACCAACTGGGCACCCGGTCCCGGTGTCTTGGTGCGGTTTCCGCCGGTGGCAAGCAGCGAGTTGCACTTTTCGACGACGTCCTGAGCGGCGTAGAGTGAGGCCTTGTCACGATCGGCGGTGACGCGCGAGATACTTAACTTGCCCGAGAGTTCCTTGACTTGGACGAAAAGCTGGCGTAGAGCGAAATCTGGACATCCTCCTTCATGGTTTAGTTCTGGCAGGAAGCCATCGCAGCTGGAAATTTGTATCTTGCGACGAGAAGAAACTGTCAATGCAAAGAGAATAATTTAACACTGAGCCCAGTAAAACTTAGTATAATTGACTCACAATTTTATGGACGCCGAACGATTTTCCTGCAGCAGACATAAAAATACCACGAAATACTGCCAAACTTTTATTGCCCTCACTAGTGTTGAGTTAGTGTTTTGAAACATTCTAAGAAATGTCAAAATGTGATATAACATTAAAAGCTTACTTTACAGTGATATATAAAGCTTGCCATTAATGTTTCAAAACATTGTTGTGCCAAATGCTTTGAAACTTTAATTGGCTGTTCTATATGTCATTATACAGTAGGTAATAATGTTTCAAGCTACAAATGTTTCAAAACATTTGGAAAGTCTATTTAAAGTGTCATAGCATCGGGAATGTTAAGTTAGAGTGAATTTAGAGTTTTGATTTAGTGCTTGTGGTTACTTGGGTAAGGCTCCGCCAATTGTAGTGACTTCCGTCTCCGATTTGGCCAGCTTCCGAACGCAACTGAAGAATTGCAAGGAAACTTGCAATTTGAAGGTTTCGTTCCAGCTTGGTCGAAGAGGAGAATGTCGCTTGTTGACGGAATCTTTACAAGATCACCAAACTTTTGTTGGTTATTTGAAAAACCACAAACACAATTTCTACACGTATGAGACCAAGAATGCTCGTCCATTCAAGGCGGTCCTGAAAGGTCTCTCCAACGACTTGTCGGTGGATGAGATCAAAAACGAACTTAAGGTGTTGCTTGGATTTGCCCCATCCCAAGTAGTACCAATGAAGAAAAAATCAAACGGGAATATTTCTCGCTTTGGTTTGACTTCACAATTTTATCTGATTCATTTCAACAGAAATGAAATCAACAATTTGAAACTTTTGGACAAAGTACAGTTTTTGTTCCATGTAAGGGTAAAGTGGGAGCATTTTAAGAAACATGGCGGTAATGGCCAGAATCTGACCCAGTGCCGGCGTTGCCAGGCATTCGGTCACGGTACTGATCATTGCGCCATGGTTCCAAAATGCATGGTTTGCGGGGATTCTTCTCACGACAAGGACAATTGTCCCGTGAAAGAAGTCACCCAATTTAAATGTGCAAATTGTGGTGGAAATCACAAATCAAATTTCTGGGATTGCCCCATCAGAAAAAAGGTTTTGGATTCTCGTGCTAAGCATCAGCCGAAATCCAAACCGAAATTTTCTCAAAGTCAGGTTGTACCTGCATCTTTAAATCAAAAGTTCGTGCTGTCTCACTCGAACAATACCCCTACCGTGGAAAAGTTAGGTAACAGCAATAGGGGGATGGCGTCGCTATTTTTAGACCACATTTTCCACTTTTGCTCATCGAAACCGACTGCTTTATCGACTTCATTTTGCTGGGCGAGATAGGACGCCGTCTATTTTTAGACGATGACTCAGCACTTTTACACTCTTGCGCTTAAAAAAACCAGGTGGCAGCACGATGTAACGCCACGTCCCTATGGCATTTCTTATGCCAACGTCGTTTCGGGTTCGGGTTCATCCACGAATTTTAAATCCTCTACCAATTTTCAAATTGGGCAGGTACCTCAAATTTCATTTGAAAATTTTTCTGCTGGCAACGCTTTGGGATCTTCTGATCTCGGCGATGTTACGTTTGAAAAAATGACTTTTTTGCAAAACTCACTGTTTGGTTTGATTCAAACAATGAGTAATGCTACATCCATGATGGAAGCTATCCAGATTGGATTAAAATTTGCGAATGATGTTGTTCTTACCCTGAAGTTTAATCATGGATCTAAGTAATTCCATCAATATTATGAATTTTAATGCTCGCTCTTTAAAAGCGAAAGAAAATGAATTTTTCAACTTTTTACGAGTTTATAACGTGCATGTTGCTGTTATAACCGAAACATTTTTAAAAACTGGCACTTATTTGAAAAGTGATCCAGATTATAAAGTTATAACCAATAACAGAATGAATCGGAATGGCGGTGGAGTTGTAATAGTTATTCACCGTAGTATGACTTATAGCACGTTACGTGACTTTAAGTTAAAAGTTATTGAAAGTTTGGGCATTGAACTGGAAACTTCTTTTGGGAAAATTATGATTGCAGCTGCATATTTGCCTTTCCAATGCACTGGGGAAAATAAAAATTATTTCAAAGGGGATTTGAATAAACTTACTCGGCATAGATCTCGATTTTTGATCATCGGTGATTTTAATGCCAAACACCAATCTTGGAATAATTCAAAAGTAAATTCCAATGGTAAAATTCTATTCAGAGATTGCACTTCTGGTCTTTATTCGGTTTTATACCCGAATGGGCCAACTTGCTTTTCTTCTGTTAGAAATCCATCAACAATTGATTTGGTTTTGACAAGTCAAAGTCAGTATTGTGGTCCTTTAGTGACTCATGCTGATTTTGATTCTGATCACCTTCCAGTAACTTTTTCACTTTCTCATGAAGCAGTTACCAGACCCAATAGTTCTGTGTTTAATTACCACAAAGCTAATTGGGACAGGTATCAGCATCATATTGAGAACAATTTAAATCATGATTTTGTTTTAGAAACCAAAGCTGATATTGATTCAGCCTTGGAATCTTTAACTACCCTGTCGAAAAAACACCCTACTGTTCCTAAAACATAATCGGGTTTAGTCGGATGAATCGACTGACGAAATAACCGACTAATCGGTCGATGTTGCAACATACGCTTATGGAAATTTAACCCAGACGTGAGCCGACGTATCGGTATTCCCAATCAGCCAACTCGACCATACGAAGTTGGCCGATTTGTAGGTTGATTAAAATGACTTTCCCCGGAGGAATCCGGGTTTCTGCATTCTAATGGAACCGGCTGATTAATTAGCTGTCACAAAGAAATGGATTACTTACCTACAACGTTTCGGCAGCTAGTTGAGTGACCTAAAAATATAATTACGAACTAGAAATTATTGTTTTTTTTTCAGGACTTTCGGACAAAATTCCGAATGTTTTGTAACTAAAATTTATTGATTATTTCATAATTAAAACTTACCCCAAAAGATCTAGGTAAATACACCGATAGTCCATCGAAGCGCCAGGCCTTTTGCTGTGACTGCTAATTCAAAACTATGTTTTGGTTCACCACCTTCAAAACATTTAAATATCTACTTGAAACAATAAAATTTTCCTATTTTTCTTAAAAGTGGCTATTGAAACACTTAGAAAAACACTTACCAAACTTTGTACAAGCTACTTTTTCCTTCATGATTGAAAATTGCAGGAATTCCTGTTCAAGATAACGGAGAAAATATTTTGCCTAAGTCCATTTCGTAAATAACACTAAAACGTATTTCATTGGTCGATTATTTGACCAATTTAGTGTGTTTCCGTGCATTCCCGACTAAGGCCAATTTAATTTGTCGATTAGTAGATCGACTGAAATGTTGTCATCGACGCAATCCAACTAAGTAGGTTTACTGGTCGGTCGTTTTAGAAGACACCCGATTTCGTAGGCTGATTGCTCAGATTGAGAACTGTCAAACTTTTTACAGGGTAATGCAATTCTGGATGCTAGGAATATTGCTATTCCTAAAGTCCAAGTCAAATTTGATTCTCCCATTATTGATGACGATCTTCAGCTTCTGATTCGTCTGAAAAATGTTCGCCGAAGACAGTATCAACGTTCTCGTGATCCTGCACTGAAGCGAATTCAAAAAGATTTGCAAAAGGTTATTGACCACAGATTCACTCTCCTGCGAAATGAAAAGTTCGCAAGAGATGTCGAACAAATTAAACCTTATTCCAAACCTTTTTGGAAACTTTCAAAGGTTCTTAAGAAACCTCAAAAACCAATCCCTTCTTTAAGAGATGGTGATAATATTCTATTAACTAATGGGGAGAAAGCTCAAAAACTTGCTCAGCAGTTTGAGAGTGCTCATAATTTCAACTTAAATGTTCTGAGTTCTATTGAAAATCAAATTTCAATAGAATTTCAGAATATTGTTGAACAACAGTTTTCATCAGATGATGTTTTGAATACGGATCTGAATGAAATAAAATCTATTATTAAAAAATTTAAAAATATGAAAGCCCCTGGTGAGGATGGCATTTTTTACATTTTAATTAAAAAATTACCTGAAGCAACTTTAAGTAGCTTGGTCAAAATTTGCAACAAATGTTTTGATTTGGCATATTTTCCCAGTAGTTGGAAAAATGCCAAAGTAGTTCCGATTTTGAAACCGGATAAAAATCCTGCTGAAGCCTCAAGCTATCGGCCCATTAGTTTGCTTTCATCTATTAGTAAATTATTCGAAAGAATAATTCTTAATAGAATGATGACACACATTAATGAAAATTCAATTTTCGCTGATGAGCAGTTTGGATTTCGCCTTGGGCATTCAACTACTCATCAGTTGTTGAGAGTTTCAAATTTAATTCGAAGCAACAAATCTGAGGGCTATTCTACTGGCGCTGCTCTTCTAGACATAGAAAAAGCATTTGACAGTGTTTGGCATAAAGGTTTGATTGCGAAATTAAAAAGGTTTAATTTTCCGATTTATATCGTGAAAATTATTCAAAATTATTTGACGGATCGTACTCTGCAGGTATGTTATCAGAACAGTAAATCTGATCAACTACCTGTACGTGCCGGCGTCCCTCAAGGAAGCATTTTGGGTCCAATTTTATACAATATTTTTACTTCTGACTTGCCTGATTTGCCCCCAGGATGTCAGAAATCACTTTTTGCTGATGATACAAGCATCTCCGCCAAAGGTAGAAGCCTTCGTGGCATCACAAGAAGATTACAAAAAAGCTTGGATATTTTCAATTCTTATTTGAAAGAATGGAAAATTACTCCAAATGCTGCAAAAACTCAACTTATTATTTTCCCTCACAAACCAAGGGCTGATTTTCTTAAACCAAAAAGTCATCACATTATAAAGATGAATGAGGTAAATTTAAAGTGGGAGGATCAAGTGAAATATCTTGGACTTGCTTTTGACAAAAACCTTACTTACAAGGATCACATTGAAAGTATCCAGGTTAAATGTAACAAATATATTAAATGTTTGTATCCACTTATAAACAGGAATTCTAGACTTTGTCTCAAGAATAAACTGTTAATTTATAAACAAATTTTCAGACCTGCCATGCTTTATGCTGTGCCGATCTGGACAAGCTGTTGCTTAACCAGGAAGAAAAAACTTCAGAGGATTCAGAACAAAATTCTGAAAATGATTCTGAAACTTCCTCCCTGGTTCAGCTCCAGTGAACTTCATCAATTAGCCGAAGTTGACACTTTGGATGTTATGTCCAATAAGATAATTGATGCATTTCGACAAAAATCATTGCAGTCTTCAGCTGCATTGATCCGCTCTTTATATAGTTTATAAGTTAGTTTTAAGGTATCCCTTTTCCCTTTTGTACATGTAGGACCTCCTACATTTGAAATCACTGAATAGCGAAAGCTACAATATTTCATGAATAAATGAAAGTTGCTAGTATTTAAAATTGAGGTGAAAAGTCATCGATTGTGATTGGACACTCAATAATATTTTAACTGAATGAATGTACATGGAAGAGAAAATCAAAATAAATATAAATTAAAAAAAAAAAAACATTCTACTTTCGTTCGTTTCACACACAAAGGAATGAGTGCTACGCAAAGTCACTCACACAATCATTGACTTCCCTCCAGGAGAAAATCGCTTGGAGAGCGTTCGTTTGACATTCTACCGAGATTCCGATCATCTCTCCAATGATAGCAATCATATGACTCCTGTCACCACGCAGCATACATTAGGAAGAGAGAGACAAAAACAAGAGAAAGAGAAAGAGCACGTTGTCTCGTTCGGGCGGCTGCTTGAGCTTAAGGCATTTCTAGCAAAACAATGCAAAAGGACCGAAGCCGAAGTGTAAACAAAGAGTCTATCCTGCTCGTTCCGAATGTAAACATCAACTGACGTGAGCAGGATAGACTCTTTGTTTACACTTCGGCTTCGGTCCTTTTGCATTGTTTTGCTAGATTTTTCGTTCGTTTCGTCTTCGTGTTTACGTTCACTGACCGTCGCCAAGCAACGACGGTCATGATAGGCGTTGTGTGTCAGCGATCAAATCTAGATTAAATTTTCAAAACAACCTATCCCTCATGGGTTTCCTATGCAGATAGGGCCTTTTGAAAATTTAATCGAGAAATATCGTTTTGGAAAATGATCGCTGACAGAAAGTTCTATCGAATATCGAGCAGTCCCATTCAGTGATAGATCCCTTTTCAAGCATTGCACTGCGGTAATAAGGCGGCAATAATCTCCTGTCACTCACAGCGAAGGAGAAACGTGATTTTATCTCGCAATAAGCAATATTAAAATCGATCAATTTACCCTTTCAATTTACCGATTATTACCACGTTTCAATAAGATTTCGCTTAAAAATTATAAATAAATTGATTAAATACCGTCAAATTCAAATTGAGATACAGTGGACTCTCTCGTTGTCGATATTGAAGGGACCGTCGAGAGCAGGAGTTATGAAATTATAGAACAAAAAATCAAAGCAATCTATTTGAAGGGACTGAAAAATTTATTGACAGCTGGAGTAATATTGATATCGAGAAGATCGACAACGAGAGAGTCCACTGTATCTCTAAATCGACACCGATAGACACGGAGATATTTTCAGAAAATGTAGTTGAAAGTGTGTACTTTCATGTGCATTGTTCGGTTTTGCGCCAAAATTCGCCATTTCGAAAACATTGCAACTTAAAAATATGCTCAAAATCACTTACAAATGGTTATAACTCCTCAATAAAGGCTCACAACATTTTGCTGTCTTGGGCAAAGATGTGTAATTTTATGTCATAAACAACTCTTCAGAACATAGTAGGCCGCTAAAATGCTAACATTTTAAGTTATCCCAAAAAAATGTTTTTTTTACCATTTTTGCAAAAATGACGTAGTAGATTAAGAGCTACAAATTTGGCGCCTTTGACAAACTTTCATGAAATTTTCTCCTCTACAACTTTGCGCAATACACCAAAGCCCTACAACGTCATCCAACAGAGTTAGTTTTTGGTTGACACCCTGGAAGGTCGTCACCCTGTATGTCATAACTTTAAAAGATAGCCCTTATCAAGTACAACAACTCTTCCGAAGACACCATTTGGCTAGGAGGTCAAATAAAGGAGTAATCAATTTATTCAAATGCCCTGAGGGAAGGTTTTACCGGGGGGATATTTATCGAACCATATAAATTGGGGCAATATTTTTATCAAAATTCATGGTTTTTGATACTGGTAATGAAAATGGACATTTTGGCAGGATCGGCCTCAACCGAAGTGGCCATGGCCCTGGGGAAGGTTCTACCGGGGACATTTATCGAACCATACGACTTGGGACGGTACCAAAAACCATGAATTTTGATACCCATATTGTCCCAAGTCGTATGGTTCGATAAATGTCCCCCCCCGGTAGAACCTTCCCTCAGGGCCATGGCCATTCCGAGTGTGGCCAATCTTGTCAAAATGGCCATTTTCATCACCAGTATCAAAAACCATGAATTTTGATACCCATATTGCCCCAAGTCGTATGGTTCGATAAATGTCCCCCCGGTAGAACCTTCCCTCAGGGCCATGGCCACTCCGGGTGTGGCCAATCCTGTCAAAATAACCATTTTCATTACCAGTATCAAAAACCATGAATTTTGATACCCATATTGCCCCAAGTCGTATGGTTCGATAAACGTCCCCCCGGTAGAACCTTCCCTCAGGGCCATGGCCACTCCGGGTGTGGCCAATCCTGTCAAAATGGCCATTTTCATCACAAGTATCAAAAACCATGAATTTTGATACCCATATTGCCCCAAGTCGTATGGTTCGATAAATGTCCCCCCGGTAAAACCTTCCCTCAGGGCCATGGCCACTCCGGGTGTGGCCAATCCTGTCAAAATAACCATTTTCATCACAAGTATCAAAAACCATGAATTTTGATACCCATATTGCCCCAAGTCGTATGGTTCGATAAATGTCCCCCCGGTAGAACCTTCCCTCAGGGCCATGACCACTCCGGGTGTGGCCAATCCTGTCAAAATGGCCATTTTCATCACAAGTATCAAAAACCATGAATTTTGATACCCATATTGCCCCAAGTCGTATGGTTCGATAAATGTCCCCCCGGTAAAACCTTCCCTCAGGGCCATGGCCACTCCGGGTGTGGCCAATCCTGTCAAAATAACCATTTTCATTACCAGTATCAAAAACCATGAATTTTGATACCCATATTGCCCCAAGTCGTATGGTTCGATAAATGTCCCCCCGGTAGAACCTTCCCTCAGGGCCATGGCCACTCCGGGTGTGGCCAACATCCTACCAGTTTGGTCCCAACCCCATTGCCTTGAATCACTCTGGTTTCCGAGTGACCATTCTAACAATGTTCTTTAGAACAGAATTCCTCCCAAGTTGGTGCACAAACTGTGTCTTTCAATGTGTGTATGTGTGTGTGTGAGCAATAAAATTACCACCGTCGATCCGTCTCTGACGGATTTTCGGTCGAAACTAAATTGTTCAGAGGCTATCTGTTAGCTTATATAGTCCGCATGAAATGTGGCAACATGGTGCAAATTTTGCCTCGTCTCCTGCTTTCTTTGAACTGTCACGCGAGAATGTTGCACCATTGTTGCCACATTTCATTCGTTGCAGACCCCTTCCGCAGTACCAAGCATGCAACATTTTCGTAACGCGCGACATTTTTCGTTTTTCTGGATTGACACCTCACCAGAATAGAGCCCTTAGGACAAAGTTCTTTGTCAATATCGTTATTAATAAAACCAGAATTAAAACAAAACTACCCCAAAACCCATCAATTTAAAATGTACAAACGTCCCTTCAATAAGACTACTTGAATTTAGTAATAATAAAACATCAAATTTATTACAACTAATAATAAAATGCTTGATTTCACCCAACTTGCAAATTTTATGTAAGCGTGTACTCAACATCCATCACACCAACGTGCAGTTACTTTTCAACACGAAAGAGAAGAGAGAGAGCTTGCAGAAAGTACGGGAACGGTTTTGCTGCAACTTCTGTCTCTCTTATTGCAGAAGTTCTGCCTGAGGGCCCTTACAGAGTGGACGCTGCAAGCGACGCGACTAATTTGATAGGCGAAGCGACTACGCGCGACTCATTTGCGGCCAGCAGAAATCGCTCGCCTATTCAGAGTAGAAGCGATTTTTCGCTGCGCTACAAGCGACGAACAAGCAACTGTCAAATTGGTCGCGCGACCGACCTGTGCAAACCGAGGTCAGTCACTTGCAAATCAAGCTATTTAAATTGATTCTGACGTTTTGTTCAGCTTTTCGCTATTCAAATTACAAATAAAATGGGCAGTAGAATTGTTTTATGCAATAAATAAAGTACATTTAATTAAAAAATTGCAAAATGGTTCGAAATGAATTTTAAATTGTAAATAAAAAATAAAAAATAAAAAAATCAAAATTCTTCATATTAGAAGAGAGAGAAAAGTTACTTTTGTTGCAGAAAAGTACGGAAATGCTCTGCTGCCGATTTCGTGCAGAATTGCAGAATTCTGCAGTACGGGAAAAGACCTATTGTTTTAATATTTTTAAAAGACGTTCTCGTAAAGAGATTTTTTTTAATTTCACGTTGTTGCAGTAGGGTATTTTAACCTATAGTGGACCCCCTAGTAGAGCCGAAGCACACTTTTCACCAATTTTCAATATTTTAAGCACTTTGTCATAACCCTTTGTACAAAACAATGAAAACTGAAGTCTTTTGAACAATTTTGACTATTTGTTTCATCAGTTTATTTGTTTTTGAGCAGAAAAAAAGCCATTTGAAAAAAAAGGTTTTTTGCCTGTTATGGACCCCCTTTTCCTATAGTGGACCCGGGTCCATAATCCGATTGTGGATCCGGGTCTACTATAGGCAAACTGTTATTTTTATACCTAAT
Organism: Culex pipiens pallens; assembly: GCF_016801865.2. NCBI lineage: Eukaryota > Metazoa > Arthropoda > Insecta > Diptera > Culicidae > Culex > Culex pipiens. Next base: position 68,055,482 of record NC_068937.1, read on the forward strand.
TTAACCGATATTTGATATTTTGATGCATGGTGTAGGTCTAATGATAGATATAATGAATAAAACCCGATTTAATCCCACCTGGGGTGAGAAAGAGCCTTTCTTACTAAAGAATATAACAATGGTAGAACTTCTTTCAATTAATAACATCGAATTTGTTTATTTATAACGTCAGCACAAAAGAAAGTCTTCCCAGATCAAAAGTCCGTAGACGCACGATGTTTTGTAAGGCAACGATGTTTTTCGAAAATTTCGATGAACTGTATGCTACGCGTTAGAGCGAAAGAGAAAGCATGCTTTGTATTTTCATCGAAGTTTCGCTAAGCATGCTATCTCGTTCTTTCATGTCTACGAATTTTTCGGCAGTTCTGTCAAACGCAAAATTTCTCGTTTGCGTGTTTGGCTGTAAAAAAAGTTAGGCCACGACGGTTTACCGGAGCAACTCCGGGTTTTCCGGCCCCTGGTGCATTGCAATGGAAGCGGCTTGAGCAAGTGAGTAAGTAAATTACGAAAGCGATTCTAACTGCGGTCGTGAACATCAAATTCGGCAAAGTTTTTTTTTCATACTTATTTCCTCTCCTTCCAGAGCTGCAGCGAAACCAAGATGGACACCGATTCTGACGTAGAGGACGACGACTTCAGCTACGGAACGTCCCCTTTCAGAACCAGAACCAGTCAACTAACAACGGTTGTGCCAAATGGCCAACGGTGACCAAGTGGTCTGTGGTGCTGGCGACGAAAACAACTAATCTGGCATTCGGTGGTAGCGGAACCGGTGCTGCAAGAGCGCAGGTACAACAATAATTATTGTTCTTGGAATCTCAAACCCGAACTAACCTTCCTCTCTTTTAGGCAAAATACTTTGGTCGTCAAACCCGGAAAGAACAGAAACGGCAGTCGGTTCTGGAGTAGGGTGTCCCGCTTTTGCCAATCTGCAAAGCATAACGGCGCAGAATAACTTGGGGCGACCGGTTCAGACAGAGAACCTGGAAGCTGCCCACATGAGTGGTACCGGTGAGGATCCCCGAACTCCGCCAACTACGGCAACGCAAAGCTGAATGAATCCGTCGAGAAGACACCAAACGAGGCGGTGAGCCAGCAGTAGCCATGCAAGTCAGTGTCCGGAAACAGTTGCAGAGAAGCGTTACCCATCGACAAACTAATCACGGTCAAGAGCGCGGGAAGGTCGGCAAATCAACGCTTGCTGGCAAACAATCTCCAGGATGTGCGCGAGAAAATTGCCAAGGCAGGGGTCGTCAACATGAGCCGGTTAAATCGAGACGAGCGTGAATAATACGATGGTTTCTGAGGGCATGCAGGTGTCTTTCGTTTTTTCCAGAACCAGCAACATCAGCAGCATTGGCACCAGCCGGGACTTCTCCAATGACGGAGTGGCCAGTAGGGACGACGACGATCAATTTCTGGACACCAGCGGAGAATACGATGATGGCTCCGGCGAGGCGTAACACAATTATAAATTTAAGGATCTTTCATAATATGATCACACCCATTAATTTTTATTTAACATTTTTGTAAACGGTTTTTTTTATTAATTTCACAGAGTTTCCGGTCTCGTCGCCGACCAAGAAGATTTGCGGTCTTCCAACATCAAGAACCTGACGGCTGCAAAATATTTCGGTGTGACCAGACTCGTTTAGGCCGGTCAGTGACAAGAACGCCGGCGGTGGCGCTGGAGCCCAGTTTCGGGGACAACGATGCTGAGCAGAAACTACATCTAGTGACCAATCAGAACGTGACGACCATGAGTCAAGAAACGCTCCAAAACCTCTGAAGACTCGATCAGCCATATCCTCCAGGCCCGTTCCAGGTCATCCAACCACGCGCACAGCGCTGCATGGCCAGGTAGTGAACTTTTAAGTTTGCCGGCAGTTTCTTTGCTCACAACAAAGAGTTCATGGATTGGAAAGTTTGCCAATTGCTCCGTAAACATCCCAAGCTGGTTTCACTCAAGGTGCAGGAAAATCTCCATCACCACTGGGGCCAAGAGCGGACTGCAACTGTTGCTTCAGATTTTAAAGCACGAGCTGTGATCTGACCATGTTCATCGTGACGAACCTACCCTGACACAATATCTTCTGGAAAACTCCCGGCAGAAGACAGAAGTCTGCAGGTTGGCAGGTGCGTGTTTTCAGTGACCGCAACAATTTATGTGGCCGAGCATGCCACCCACCCACACCCACATCCAGCCACGAGATCAACAACCAGAACGCGGAAAACGGCAATCGTTTTAAATTGCACCCGGCGAACTGCACGTAACGTCTACCTGGAGAACAAACGCAAGCAGCCACAGTCTCGCTTCTCCAGCATGGGTCCGATAACCGGTCAGCCTTGGCCAGCAAGAAATAGTAAGTTCAAAGATCTTTTATAATATGATCACAATTGTTTATTTTTATTTATATTTCCTTTTGAAATTTATCTCACAGAATTCCCCCCTGCGAAATGTTCCGGTGTGGTCAACCTGCTGAGAACGGCACAGATTCGTTTGAGGCGGTCAGTTGTTCGCCAAAACTTATCCCGGAAAAGTGACCGGTATCTCCGACGCGTGAGAAATGCCACTATCCTGGAGCTGGCTTCACTGTAAAGCGGTCAAGTTCCGGTCGATTGAATCTCGTCCAGCTCCAAGATTGATAACGGGACCACCACCTCCACTGCGGAAGTGGCACAGCGCAGGAATAATCGATGGCATGTTGAAGGAAATCAACAGATGACTGCTTGGCCGTGTGGGGCAAGTTCGAGGGGTTTGGTGCAACGAGCCGTCCACGAAGATGAATCTGCTGCAGGAATTCCAACACATGGCGCTGTTCAAATTGCTTGTGGTCAACCGGAACGAGGACCCAGGGTACCCAATCGTGGTCACGAACAATAATTCCAACTGGTGAGTTTGTTTTTGAAGCAAAACATTATGTTTGCTAATCCCAGTGTAATACTTTTTTTCTCATTAAATAGGCTGATGCCGTCTGGAACCAGCACGCGGGGCGTTTATGGATCAACATGTTCCCTCAGAAAATACTAACGGATCTGTGCGAATAACCGGAATTACTACGTGGGATGAACATGGCACAGAAAGTGCCCTCGGAAAGACGCTACTCAAGATCAGACTTGAAGACGGGAACCGTGTTCCTAGGATTTCTTCCCCCTCAAAAGTGGCCAGTACTAGTTCAAAATGCGGTCCACATTCCTAAAAATAATCACTCCAGCCGCAATCCGGAATTGACGGCCAAGGCCTTGCAAGTGCCCTCGGATTGACGCAGCATGGAACAGATTCCAAGGACGGTCCCGGCCCTACAAGTGTTCACGAAACCTTCAAAGTAAAGTTGCACAAAAGAACCAGGTCCAGATCAATCGTAACCGGTTCACGTTCCTGGAACTTTTCCCCCGCTGCTATCCGGAAGTGCCACTTGTGACGGCCATGAACTTGTAAGTGACGACGAAAGCAACGCTGCACGGAAGTGGCCCCGGCCCTGCAAGGGTCCCCGGAACAACGCTGCGCTTAAAAAGGCGGGTGAAATGCTGCACGATCCAGATTGACCGGATTCGGTCCCCATTTGCCTGAAGTTTTTCTCTCCTTCCTTTAAACGGCTTTCAAGTGGAAAATGTCGGAAATAATCGGAAAATCGGAGTGCAGACTTATTTTTAAGTTTAATTAACTTTATAACAGGCAAATTTATAACAATAAACAAAGGAAATTCAAAAACTAACTTAATCCACCTATGTGGTTGGAGCCTTCCTCACTCATTACCAACAATAGCTGTACACAAATTTCATCTATTTTATAGATCCGGAATAAAATGTACACCATATCTCAAGACAGGGTTGCCAGATCGTCATTGTTTTGGACTCGTTGGAAAGGTCTTTCGATAACCTAACCAACGATGGGTCGGATGGTGGATCCGGACATAGTTTACATACATTTAAGTGAGATCCGGCTTCCAAAAAGTACATCAATATCACTTAAGGGGCCATATCTCGAGACAGGGTTGCCAGATCTTCAATGTTTTGGACTCGTTGGAAAGGTCTTGCGATAACCTAACCAACGATGGGTCGGATGGTGCATCCGGACATAGTTTACATACATTTAAGTGAGATCCTGCTTCCAAAAAGTACACCAATATCACTTAAGGGGCCATATCTCGAGACAGGGTTGCCAGATCTCCAATGTTTTGGACTCGTTGGAAAGGTCTTTCGATAACCTAACCAACGATGGGTCGGATGGTGGATCCGGACATATTTTACATACATTTAAGTGAGATCCGGATATATGTGAAAACACATTTTTATACATAACTTTTGAACTACTTATCGAAACTTCAATCTGTATAAAACTCGATCTATGGGACCCTAAACCAAGTCGAATGCAACAGGTTCGGGTCAAATCGGTTCAGCCAGTGCCGAGAAACATGAGCTAGTTTGTTGGTCACATACATACATACACACACACATACACACACACATACACACACACATACACACACACATACACACACACATACACACAGACATTTGTTCAGTTTTCGATTCTGAGTCGATATGTATACATGAAGGTGGGTCAACGACGTTTTTTTACAAAGTTCATTTTTAGAGCAGGATTATAGCCTTACCTCAGTGAGGAAGGCAAAACGACTGTTTTAATAAAAACAAATCTAATGACAGATGACAGAAAAAGAAGAAGAAGAACACAAAAAACAGGTTGATGCGCGTCCGATTTTTCACCATTACGTCGTTCTTACATCACCCCCGCACGTAGGCCTCTCGCGATGTTCGAACAAGGTTGACAGGTTTACGTTTCGGGTGCAAAATACCTTGATTCGGGTCTGATGCGTGTCTCAAAATCAGACCCGCATCGGCCCCTGTAGGCCTGATCGTCGCTCTTACGATCAGACCCGATCGGCCCCGTATTTCTTACTGGGTTATGATGAAAGCAAAGTATTATGATGATATTATGGGTATTATGAATGATATGAATTCCAAAAGAAATAAAAACGCAATTTTCACCAAAAGAATATTTTTAATCGTACAATATGTTTGTACGTTTCTAATCAAACAAGCGTTTATGACAAACGCGATCATAGCAAGCTTCCCAACAACGCACACCGCGGTTTTGGTTTTCTAGTTTCGGTACGAGCCCTTTTGTGTGACTGTGTTGGTGTTTTGGTTCATCGTACCAGCGCACCAAGAAAACAAAACCGAAAAAATTAAGTCTACATTTGGGCGATTTTAGGAGCGCACGGGAAACAAAATGATTGTAGCCGGATGAATGTCCTATGTCACAAAGGTTTTTGCATAAACATTGGACAGTTATGCAAAAACGGACAGGGCAAAAGAAAACGAAAAGCTACGATATCTTACATATTGAAGGAAACATCGGTAGACAAGCTACTACAAAATGAGTATAAGTCGAGCCACAAAATATATGCGCCAGCATTCTCGCGCCAGTATTCGAAGCTCAACTTGACAACTTGACGACTTGGCGACGAAGCGTCAAAAATCGATGCAGTGTGATTTTTTGACGATTTTTCCGATTAAAATTCATGCTGAATCGACATATTTACGAAGATGGAAGTGACGTCCTGCCTTAAAGTAAAACCTATACCTTTCTTTAGTAAGAAAGGCAAAAAGTAAATCGTTCTAAAAATTGATCGGGATTGCCGATCGATGTCGAATTTGTTTCAGATGCTCACTCATGGTCTGTACTATGAATGTAGCAAGAAATTTTGAATAAAATCAGAAATGAAAAATGTTGGCGAAGGTCAACAGGTGGGCTTTTACCTTTTTTTGGGTTTTTTTTTCTTATGGTAGGTCAATCAAATGGCTCTAACTCCAGAACCATATTATGAATCTGGATGAAAATTTGGGAGGTTGTAGGGCTCGAAAAATGCAATTTTTGAGATAAATAAAAGAAATGAAAATGAAAAAATTTGACCAAATTTCATTTGAAAACTGTGTATTTTGCTGAAAAGTCTGGCCGCATCCGAAAACAGATGGATATTTCGAAATTTGCGCGGCAACTCGCCCAGGTTCAGCACACTAGCTTTCATCTGCATTCAGAAGAATCGAAATCGGATTAAGGGAGCTGAGAACGGCGCGACACAAAATTTTGCAAAATTTTACCACATACTAACATCACTCGACCTCCACGAAATTTATTTTCTCAAAATTCGAGGGTTGGAGATAGACGAGTTCTGTCATGGTGAATCGATAGAGCGTCAAAAATCGATGCAGTGTGATTTTTTGACGATTTTTCCGATTAAAATTCATGCTGAATCGACATATTTACGAAGATGGAAATGACGTCCTGCCTTAAAGTAAAACCTATACCTTTCTTTAGTAAGAAAGGCTAAAAGATGAATTTTGCTCACTTTTCATAATAAACAGATATGTTTTGTTAACAAATTTGGCTTTAAACAACAAAAAAAAAACCTAACATACATTTAAACACATTTATTTCCGAAAAAGATCAGAGAAAACGTTTCAAAAACCACTGTAAACATAAGAATAATTTTAAAAAAGTAATTTTGAAGCACATTTTTCCATATTAATTAATTAAATGGTTGACCGAAACTAAACAATAGATTTGTTTACAGTTGCTGATAAAACCACACATGTTTATTTAAAAAAAAAGTTTTGTTCTTGATTTATTATTATAAAATATAATTTCAAACTGCAATTATAATGCTTCAGTTAAGTACAATTGACTACAGTTTTGATTAATTATATTTTTTACGGCTTCAGCATTTTGGGTACAGTCATCCCACATATTCGGAACACTTTTGTGATAATTTATCAATAGCATGCCAAATGCAGCTCTTCGCTCGACCCTTCTATTTTCAGGACCTTTATTTGGACATTCTCTTGCTATTTCACTAGTAAAAGTAGTACTTTTTAAACAAAAAACTGCATTTCAAGAATATTTTATTACGAGCAGCAAAAAACTGCCTCCAAACTGCCTGTTTCATAATTGTGGTTTGTTATTGTGCCTTCCACAATTGTGGGACACCTGAATTTAACGGATATTTTTACAAAAAAAAAAGTTATCAGACCATTGATAAAACATCACTGAGCTTGAGTTTCACTGGTTGCAGTGTTTGAAGTCATTATTTTGTTACAAATATGTACTCCTGGAGAGATCCAAAGTTTGTTTACATCCGTAAGAAAAAAGTGTTCCGAATTTGTGGATTTCAAGGGTCAAAGAAAAGCTTTCAAATGAAGTAAAAGCGAATCATTAAGTTGAATAATCGATTTGCTATGATTTTTTGAACATTTGCCGATCTGTAAACTGTTCCGAATATGAGGGATGACTGTACTTTTAACATGAAACAGCTATATTTATACTCATAATTTAAAAAAAAATGCGTTTAGGTTGATAACAACAAGCATTTATTGTATTTTTAAGAGAAACTTTTGCTTAAATACACAGTTTTCTTCATTTTTGAAGGTTAAATTAACAGGGGTCCACTTTTGGAAAAGTTTGGATTTTCGTTGTCCTATATTGGACCCCCCTAATTTTTGCTCGAAAATGAGCAGTTCTTCGCTTTTTTTGGTAAAGTTCCTTAAACTTACATTATTTCGACTTGCTGAAGTTAAATAATCAGTGAAAATATGATTGGATAGTTAATTCAATCATAAAATATAAATGCAGTTTTGTTGTGAAAATGCTAGTGGCCATGGCTGATTTCAGATGCCGAACTCGAAACACTTATTTTGGTGAAAAGGGCAATTCAATAATAGTCAATATTTTTTCGAATGATGCTGAACATGCCAATGAAAAGATTTGTAGACAACAACACGCTTGAAATTGTGATTTTAATGAATTTTTCATCAAAAACCCTTCAGAGGGTCCACTGTAGGAAAGGGGTCCACTAATGGATAACGTACCCTATTACATTGGTATAGTAGTTGTCCTAAGCTGAGATGAGGAGTACCCTTAGAAACTGTTTAATTCAAAGAAAGATTTTGGTTTTGAGCGAATAATTCAACTGAAGAAAGAACATCACATTTCTTCAATATTTTATTTTGTTTTATTATTTTAGTGTTTTAATGAATTTGAGCATGAATCGTTTTTAAGTTTATAAATTGATTTTTTTAGAAGTAGATTAACTTAAAGTCAATGTAACTTTTGCCAACAAAAAGTTGTTTATATTACATTGAAAAACTGATGATCTATGAAACTTGCAATATCAAATGAAGGGAAAATTTATTTTAATATTTAATGAACCTCTTAATTATTTTTGACATTAAAAAATATTGTTGACTTTCAGTACATCATTTTATTAACAGATTGATTAAAAGTTATTAACAAAAACATAAAAAATAGATAAGACTGTTATCCCTTAAAAAATAAACAATGTAACTGAGTTTTGTGGCATGTGGCAATATAAAATGAATATTTATGGGAAAAACTCAATACATAAATCGATTTAATTTAAAAATCAATTTTGATAATTAATTCAATTTATACGCAATCTTTTTTCACAGTACGCTTTCACTGTGCGCGCACACTCTCTCTCTCTTTTCGCTTTTCTCCCACTTGCTGCTTACGCTCGCACACACGGCGAAATGTCAAAACAGGAATCAAAACAAACCGGTGCTGTGCGCAGCGCCTGTATTTTTTTTTGTTTTGTAAATCGGGTGGGCAATTTGTGGCGATAGTCGTATGTATTTGTGTTTGTTTATGTGTAGTGAGTAAGGGGAAAGTGGAGGTTGTCGTTTTACCGCGGAAAAGAACGATTTGTAGCGAGAATCTTGTGTGTTTTTGCGTCACCAATTTGATGCATTAGAAGAAGGAAAACTAAGTAGATTCACCACCGCCAGAGTGGGCCACCAATGGAAACTGAGGCTTCAATTCGGTGTGGAGTGAACCCGGCAGGTTGTGCTGTTTTTGTTTATGTGTTTTATGTCGGTAATTGCGTGTGTTTTAGTTTGTTTATGTGAGTGATGTGGTTTGCAAAAGAATTTGGAGGAGGTTTTTTCGCGGTCGACTTTTGCACCTGTCACAGAAGAAGTCAGAAGAGGAATCCCCGTTGCCGGTATGGTCACCATCATTCAGCTCTACGGAAGCTCTACAATCTTCAGATTCTTCCTGTGGCAGACGGTGCTAATTTTGCTTCTTAACAGAAGCATCTCGCGGAAGAGGAGCTTTGCAGTCGCAAGGTATTATTTAATTTTTTTCAGCCCCCTAAGTTTTTGTTCTGCTGCAGCTTGTCCCCTCCGTCATTTTTTTTCAGCCTCTGAAAGTTGCGTTTTGTAACTGTGTCCAGCGGGACGGGTCCTACCTATTTAGCAGCATCATCTTCCACCGGAAGATTTAAGGGCCTCCATCGTTCCGGTAGCCATAATTTGCATTGGACAAATCCGGTAATTTCGACAACGGAATTCTCGTTTTTATTCAGATAAGTATTGCTTTCATTTTGTAGTAGTTACATTTAATAGGCGGAGTACCTTTACAAAAATGATTTGGATTTTCATTTGGGAATTGATACTTTGTGTTCTCTTCTCTTTCACAGGACAGAAATTTCAGGACAACCATCATCATATCATAGTATTCATCATAATGAATTTTTTGGATGGATTTAGAGATCATTTACAAGGTATGTTAAAAAGTATTGTTATGTGAACATATCACTGTCTCGTCAATTCTCGTTTGGTTTTTTTTAAAGATAATGGTTTTAATTGAAAACATTCATGGTGTTAATTTTTGAGATTTTACCCTTAAAACTACCATTTAGAAAAACTTCTTGCAAATTGTAATTCTCGCTTACTTTTTAAAAAGGTCCTATGTAAATAGGAAACCCATGGCGCATTGGTGGTTTTTAAAAGTAATCTAGAATTTTTGATTGGCAAGAATAAAAAGGAATATAAAATTATGCAATTTAGCATTTCAAATAGAAGATTACACCAACTGTATGATTAACGATTTTTTCTTTCGTATTCATTCATACTTTCGTTTTGCAAAATCATTTTCAATCAAAGTCATCTGGTTTATGGTACCCATGACTATTAATGTTAACCCCAAATCAAACAAAACAATCAATTTTATGTAAATAAATTAGACTCTAGTACATTTATATATTTTCAGAAAATAAAAAAAACACCAATATATCACTCATTTTCATAGTTCTTTTGTGTTTTCAGATGACAGTTTTCGACATTAAAAAAACTTCTTGTGACTATTTTTTTGTAAACAGTGCATTGGGCTTAGTCCTTTTAAGTTTTCTGTCGAAAAATACCATCTGAAAATAAAAATGTATCATGGGAAGTTGCGAAATATGGATTTCTTCACAAATCACGACTTTTCATGATACATTAATGTTTCTGGATGATATTTTTACGAACAGTTTTTTTCAGGAAAAAACCTGAACTTGTCTTGATTTTTTTATGTTTCTGGATGATATTTTTCGCACCAATTTTTTCAGGAAAAAGTAATGTAATTTTCTGATCGGGAAAGCAATTTCTGTATTACTAAAGTAAAACTTTCAAATAGAAAATGATTTATTTTTGTCTCTTTCAACGTTCAAATAAAAGTTCAGACTTTTATGCCAAAAGTAAAAAAAAACAAGTTTTGCTTAATCTTCCTTAATATTAAACGGGTATAAAAAATTACAAGCTGAAATGCTGATATTTGGCGAAGAATAGTCAATACCGCAAAACTTTTCACCGACATTGAAGTTGTATTGTTAAATCTTATGGTGATTTTTTTGGAAACATTTCATCGCACAAATTTAATGGGATTGTGGAGTAAAAGATGATCGAATTGTTCATCTAGCGCTCACATTCGATTCCAGAACCAAGTTGCCTGCCGGTATGGAGATCAAAAATACATACATAGAGTAATCTACGTGCGCGTATTGTGTATTGCGTGTACGTACACGAAAAAGATTGAGGTTAAATTTTGTACCGGCCAGCAAAACAAATGGCGTACTAGTGTGCGTGAGAGTGGGCTTAGATAACTCTATAGAGTTATCTACGTGCGCATGTATTGCGTGTTTGTACACGAAGGGTTTTTAGGTTAAAATTTGTACCCGCCAGCAAAAACAAATGGTAAGCTAGTGTGCGTGAGATCGGGCTTAGATAGCTCTATACATTTCATCGCACAAATTTAATGGCACATGTCAGGAAGACGTTTGGCGAAGAAGTGTCAATCCCTGCCAAACTTTTCACTGACATACCATCTTAATGAAACCAAGACATTATCAACACTACTAAACACCAGAAAATTTCGACAGGGGCAACTCACAAATACTAATGCATGGACTAGTTTCAGATAGGGGCTACTCACGAATACAACTGCGTGGGCTAGTCAGGTTTTAGTGATAGGCGAGTCTAATGTCACTTAGCTCTCCCATCACCAACACGACATGAGAAAACGTACCGTTGAAAAATTTCTAGCAAAACAATGCAAAAGGGCCGTTGTGGGTTGTAAACAAAGAGTGTATCCCTTTCAAGCCAGATGTAAAATCCTCTAGCATAAGCAGTCCCAAGTAACCATCCAGCACTAAATAACAGTCACTGTTCGGCCCTTAATGCACTTTCACAGCTGCGAGTAAAAGCTGAATAGTGGCCGCTTTTGGACTTTTCTCGGCTGTTTAGGTGCTGGCCCCTACTGTTTTTCATCCAACCCTGCACAAAACGTCAAAAAATGAGAGGAGAAAAAATGTTGCTCTCTCTCCCTTTCCTCCCTAGTCATGCAGGCTACAAAATTCCGGTCAAGGCGTTCGAAATTGAACACTTTTGTCTTTTTCATATATCCGTGAGCCAATATATAAATATAAATTAGATTAAGGGAAATGTCTAAAAAATAAAATTTATAAAAGATATACAAAAGAAGATAATTAATATTTAAAAAATGCTGTTGAAAGAAGTCTGCTCAATAAACTGGTAAGCAAAACTCAAAATATTATTTTCAGGAATCGGAGTACGTTGAATAAATTGAATCAAATGCAATGAAAGTGTGTTGCCAAAAGTGGTTGTTAAATTATTGCAAGCTTGGTAAGTAGTATTATTGATATTTCTTCTTTCCTCATTATTATTACATTTATTTACGTTTCTTTTTTCAGTTTATAGCCGAAATTAAGAATTTTGTATAAAATTGCTAATAATTTTCATATGTTTATTGCAGCAAAAGGTTCACTTTGATGTAAATTCTGTGCCCTACCACAAGAAAAAATAACTAAACCTGAGACCGTTGTAGATAATTCGCGATTAAAAGCTCCATAATTCCGACAGATGGCGCAAAGCATCGAAGAATGACGATTCAAATTTTCGCTGTTCGGTTATATAGGAATGCAAACTTAAAATTGAATTTACAGCTCTTAGAACAACTTTTGAGAAACCACACGGAGAGACCGTGCCCAGAAATTTTAACAATAAAAATTGTTGATTTTACTTTCGTAAATTTTAACAAAAACGTACTTGTTACTGCCAATTTTCAGTTAAAATAACCAAAATTCAATATTAATTTTATAACCCGTTTGTTGAAAATGCTAAAGGCAAAAAGCTAACAGATTTCCCGAACTCGAATGAACGTGCTCGACTGTTAGCTTTGGTTTTAGGAAAATCAAAAATTTTGTTGGTTGAATATAATTTACATTTGGTTGAATATTTTAAAGATGAACTTGGGTTTGTTTACGTCTGTCATTTGAAGTCAGGATTCGAACGAGAGCGGTCGATTTGTTGAGTTTGTGTCGTTAATTATGAAGTGAGAGAATGTGAAAGGTGAAAATTACACTATTTAGCTAATGTTGAAGTGGCAAATCAAAGTGTTGCAACTGGGGAGGTGGAATTGGTGAGTAGGTTTGTTGATGATTTCTTTGCAGGTGAAGAGCAAGAGGACGACCTTCGCCATGAGGACCTCTAATGCGAGTGAGTTGAACACGTTATAAGAATGTTTGATGGAAAGAGAGGGCAATAAAAGGGAAAGGCAACATAATAAAAATATAAGCTTAAAACTTGGTGAAAATTTTGCTCGGTTTCTATTTTTAAGGAAATCACGAGAACTTAAACATCTTTTTTTAAATATGTTAACCAAAAAAAGTAATTTGCTTTTTTATATTTTTTTTAGTTTAATGCAACGTAACATGTTTTATAACAACAGTTAAAAAAGTTTAGTTTTGATGCTTTTTAACAGTAATTTAACAACTTCATGCAAAAAAAAAAAAACAAATTTGTACAAAACGTTAAATTTTTGGGCAGAATAAATGCGAATATAAAAACACTCAGCATTAATTTGTGAGGCATTATTACAAAATTTACTGCAAATCTAATAAAAATATTGCTAACAACTGCTAGTTATTGACTACATGTACAAATATTTTTCTGTATTCAAGTAAGACATTAGTTAAAATATAGCTAGAAATTCGGCCCAGCCTGTATCGTTGGATAATTAAAGAAAATATATATCAACACTTGCATAAATTATGTCTAATTAAGAAATGTTTTGTTATAAACCACTAATAATTTGCTGCATGCAAAAATATTTCGGTTGATATAACAAAAAAAATTGTTGAAAAATAGTTGAAAAATATTTCACAGCCAGTTTTTAACAGAATATTCCACAATATTTCAGCTGAAAACAAGAAATTTTTAGTTAATTTTCTGAAAAAAATATTCTAGCAGTTGACTGCTAGAATTTTTTTCGGCCATTTAACCAACAAAAATGGCAATTCCAACTATTTTTTTAGTTAATTTTAGTTACTGGTGGTCAGCAATTTCGGGTTAACAAAATCAACAATCGATTGTTGAAAAAAAGCTGTGTAAAAAAATAACCCATACTTTTAGTTAAATTAACCAAGATTTTCTTGGATTTGCCCCGGCCGGTCTCTCCGTGTATTATTACACATTTCCCTTGTTATTTACCTATGCTCGTGATTAAGTAAATATGGTAGGAATCACTAAGGATGTTTTTTTTTGTAACATCTTGGATCTCAATTAATTTTCCACATATGCTCATTTGTAGCGTTTCGTCGAAAAAATAAATAAATAAATAATTATTCTAGATAGTTCTGGGTAAGTACTCACTTTGCTATCAGCTAATTTCGTTGAACTCCTTTCAATAGTTACTTCTATATTACTTTTTCAACACAACCAATTCGCTATGGATTTCCTATGTACATATGACCTTTTGAAAAAGTAAGTAAGATTTCATGAAAGCTTAAAAGAAGAAAAAGATTGCATTAAGGGTTAATAAATTCGAATATCTGGTTTGTTTAATAATTATTTTTGTCCCATATTATTCGGATGTCAAGACTGTCAAAAAATGTCAAATTATATTAAATATGAACAGGTATCATGGATTTATCTTCCCCAGTCAGCGCGTTCCGTTTGAATTCCGCATGAGCGAAAAAAATTCGTTTCGCAAAACGCAACAATACAGTCAGCGTGTTCCGCTTAAATTCAGTTAAAGGTCGTTTGAAATCGTGATCAAATTCCGTTTCATTTCCGCTGCTTCAAATTTATACTCCAATTCCTTATGTTTTCGTTATTCGCTAAGGGGTAAAGTTGTCATCCTGTGTATGAAGTAATGATTTTATAAAATTATACAGAAACTTCACCTAGTATGGTTACCATTTGTGATATCGCTGTTATATTGTCATAACCATTTAACAAAATTACGACGATACCATTTCCCGAGCAGGGGTAAATAACACGGGAATACCAAATTTTGGTATTACTTGGGCAAATAACAGGGACCAAAATGTGCCCTTGGTTGCCCAGTAATAGATGGTAAAATACCATGAAATCATACCAAAGTCTAGTATGTGGAAGGGCACAACAATACCAAACCATGTTATTCCAAGGGTAAAATAATACCTCAAAATAAAACCATTTCAATACCAAGTTGAGGTCTTCTGGAGTTTTGAACATTGCTTGAATACCGTAAACTGGGGTCAATCGGGACACATGGGGCGAATTGGGACAGCAGTTTTAACCATGTTGGAGCACAATATTTTGATTTTTCTGGTTGGTTTCGGTTAGAACAGACTCAGGCCAAAAAAATGTGTACATCCATTTCCTAATTTAAAAGCTTTAAGTGCTCTAAAAACTGCTGTCCCTATTCAGACTGTAGTCCCAATTGACCCCAGATTACGGTACCAAAACTTGGTATTGCCATGCCCGCATAAAGATTTACTATAAACCAACAGTAGATTTTATGGTTATCACACGATAAATTCTATGGTTATTTTTACCATGATTCTACAGTAGCCTTTATGTTTTTTCACCATAGAATATATCTTATTTTGAGAATTTACTATAAAAAAGGGGTATTGTTAGGCACAGTCACCATAAAAATTTCGACTTTTCCCCATACAAAAAAAAACCAAAAACTATACATTCTACCGTATTTTCATTGATGCCTTTTCCGTCCAAAAAATTACCCTGACCATAGAAAACATCATACATTTATAATAAAAACAGTAACCATTACAATGGTTTGCACAGTAAATTTACAGTTCTTCATGGATTTTTCCATACTAAATAGTACGGTTTAAACTATATTCGTACATTGAAATAAATAATAACTACAGTATGATTCATTGTATTTTCATTGTATTTATTTTTTTCTCTCCACTAAATTGTACTTTAAAACATATATTAATACATTGAAATTAATGGTCAATACGGTAAGTTTTATTGTATTCTTATAGTTTTTTTTCGTTGATTAAAAAAAATAGTACTTTTTTCTGCGTCGTTTTCTTTTAATATTCTGCTTCAATCCGAACTTTCTGACGTTGTTCGAAATGTTTGTAGCCGGTGCCGGATCTACTGCGGACTCTCGCGTATTTGTGAAGCACAATCCTTAGTGAAATAGGCCTCTGTAGAAGAGAAAAATAGTAAATAAGACATGGGGAATATTTAAACATGTTTGTTTCAATACAAATTCTATTAAATTAGCTGTTTCTAAAAACTTAAAATTCAAAAATTCAAAAATTCAAAAATTCTAAAATCCTAAAATTCAAAAATTCTAAAATTCTAATATTCTAAAATTCTAAAATTCTAAAATTCTAAAATTCTAAAATTCTAAAATTCTAAAATTCTAAAATTCTAAAATTCTAAAATTCTAAAATTCTAAAATTCTAAAATTCTAAAATTCTAAAATTCTAAAATTCTAAAATTCTAAAATTCTAAAATTCTAAAATTCTAAAATTCTAAAATTCTAAAATTCTAAAATTCTAAAATTCTAAAATTCTAAAATTCTAAAATTCTAAAATTCTAAAATTCTAAAATTCTAAAATTCTAAAATTCTAAAATTCTAAAATTCTAAAATTCTAAAATTCTAAAATTCTAAAATTCTAAAATTCTAAAATTCTAAAATTCTAAAATTCTAAAATTCTAAAATTCTAAAATTCTAAAATTCTAAAATTCTAAAATTCTAAAATTCTAAAATTCTAAAATTCTAAAATTCTAAAATTCTAAAATTCTAAAATTCTAAAATTCTAAAATTCTAAAATTCTAAAATTCTAAAATTCTAAAATTCTAAAATTCTACATTCTAAAATTCTAAAATTCTAAAATTCTAAAATTCTAAAATTCTAAAATTCTAAAATTCTAAAATTCTAAAATTCTAAAATTCTAAAATTCTAAAATTCTAAAATTCTAAAATTCTAAAATTCTAAAATTCTAAAATTCTAAAATTCTAAAATTCTAAAATTCTAAAATTCTAAAATTCTAAAATTCTAAAATTCTAAAATTCTAAAATTCTAAAATTCTAAAATTCTAAAATTCTAAAATTCTAAAATTCTAAAATTCTAAAATTCTAAAATTCTAAAATTCTAAAATTCTAAAATTCTAAAATTCTAAAATTCTAAAATTCTAAAATTATGAAATTATAAAATTCTAAAATTCTAAAATTCTAAAATTCTAAAATTCTAAAATTCTAAAATTCTAAAATTCTAAAATTCTAAAATTCTAAAATTCTAAAATTCTAAAATTCTAAAATTCTAAAATTCTAAAATTCTAAAATTCTAAAATTCTAAAATTACAAAATTCTTTATATCTCAATTTTCTTATTTCCGAATTTCCGAACTTCCTAATATCCTAATTGCCTAATTTCCTTATTTCCTAATTTCCTAATTTCCTTAATTCCTAATTTCCTAATTTCCTAATTTCCTAATTTCCTAGTTTCCTAATTTCCTAATTTCCTAATTTCCTAATTTCCTAATTGCCTAATTTCCGAATTTCTGAATTTCCTAGTATCCGAATTTACTAATTTTGTAATTTCTTAATTGTTATTTTTTTTAATTTCTTAATTTCCTAATTTCATAATTTCCTAATTACCTAATTTTCTAATTGCCTAATTTCATAATTTCCTAATTACCTAATTGCCTAATTTCCTTATTTCCTAATTTCCTAATTTCCTAATTTCCTAATTTCCTAATTTCCTAATTGCCTAATTTCCTAATTTCCTAATTTCCTAATTTCCTAATTTCTTAATTTTCTAATTTCCTAATTTCCTAATTGCCTTATTTCCGAATTTCTGAATTTCCTAGTATCCGAATTTACTTATTTTGTAATTTCTTAATTGTTATTTTTTTTAATTTCTTAATTTCCTAATTTCCTGATTTCCTAATTTCCAAATTTCCTAATTTCCAAATTTCCTAATTTCCAAATTTCTTATTTCCCTAATTTTCTAATTTCCTAACTACCTAATTTCCTAATTTCCTAATTGCCTAATTTCCTAATTTCCTGATTTCCTAATTTCCTAATTTCCTAATTTCCTAATTTCCTAATTTCCTAATTTCCTGATTGCCTAATTTCCTAATTTCCTAATTTCCGAATTTCTGAATTTCTCAATTTCCTAATTTCCTAATTGCCTAATTTCCAAATTTCCTTATTTCCGAATTTCCTAATTTCCGAATTTCCGAATTGCCTTATTTCCGAATTGCCTAATTTCCGAATTTCCTAATTGCCTAATTTCCAAATTTCCAAATTTCCTTATTTCATAATTTCTTTATTTCCTTATTTCCTAATTTCCTATTTTCCAAATTTACTTATTCCCTAATTTCCTAATTTCCGAATTTCCTAATATCCTAATTGCCTAATTTCCTTCCAAGATTCAGCATTTTGAGATTCGGGCTGATGAGCAGCTCTATATGTTTACATTAAAAACAAAATTATATAAACATTTGTAATTATCAGTGGCATTCAAATTTGCAAATTCTATTATTTTATTTATTCATCAAAACAAATTTAACACAGGCACCGTGTCAATAAACGTCAAACGCTACTTTCTGTTTCTGTTATTTTCAGTTGCGTACCACTCAACAAAATTCTTTTCGTGACCTTTTCCTTGACCGTTGTTTGAACGTTCACCGTTGAGCATTAACACACAACTTACCTAACGATTTTCGCCTCCAGACGAAACGACCATCCTGAACAAATCCGGCCGGAAGTGTCCGCAGCAGGCGCCGGGCCTGGTAGAAGAAGTCCCTGTAAAAAAAAGAGGAACACACACAGTTTGTTCAGACCATTGCTCTCGCAAGCTTGACCTTGAACATTCTCTTTTGAACATAACCAAACTTGTCCGCACCCTCAGCAAACGTCAAATCAAAACAAATTGCTGCCGGATCTTTCTCCGGATCTCTCCCGTAAAAGATCCGGCAACAATCTTGTATGGCTTGAAGTTTGCGGAGAGTACCAAAAAAAGGTAAACAAATCACTTTGTGCATCAGACAGTAGCTTGGGAAATTTGCCTGAAAATGCCTGCTGCTGTTGCGGGTGCGATTCCGCCCTCTCCAAATTCAACAAAACTCCAAATACTCACCCAAATATGCGAAAATTCCGCCATCCCAGAGCCGTTCCGGTTCGGTCACCCGGTGGATTTGTCCATCAGAACCATGTTGAACGAACGCCGGAACAACTTCCTTCACGAGCACACGCGATTCGACTTAAGTATTCTCGATTTCAACTGCGCCACACAAACAGGATCAAACACGCGCGCGGGTGAAAAAAAAATGACAGCCTTGATGACAGCTCGATCAACTATGGTGTGTTCGTTAGGGGAGCGTCGCCCAGATTAGGTGTCATGGTGCGTTCGTTAGGGGAGCGTCGTGTTCGTTTTGTGATCCTTAATATTTTTTGCCGTTTCTATTATTGAATAAAAATGTTTAAATGTTTAAATGTTTAAATGTTTAAATGTTTAAATGTTTAAATGTTTAAATGTTTAAATGTTTAAATGTTTAAATGTTTAAATGTTTAAATGTTTAAATGTTTAAATGTTTAAATGTTTAAATGTTTAAATGTTTAAATGTTTAAATGTTTAAATGTTTAAATGTTTAAATGTTTAAATGTTTAAATGTTTAAATGTTTAAATGTTTAAATGTTTAAATGTTTAAATGTTTAAATGTTTAAATGTTTAAATGTTTAAATGTTTAAATGTTTAAATGTTTAAATGTTTAAATGTTTAAATGTTTAAATGTTTAAATGTTTAAATGTTTAAATGTTTAAATGTTTAAATGTTTAAATGTTTAAATGTTTAAATGTTTAAATGTTTAAATGTTTAAATGTTTAAATGTTTAAATGTTTAAATGTTTAAATGTTTAAATGTTTAAATGTTTAAATGTTTAAATGTTTAAATGTTTAAATGTTTAAATGTTTAAATGTTTAAATGTTTAAATGTTTAAATGTTTAAATGTTTAAATGTTTAAATGTTTAAATGTTTAAATGTTTAAATGTTTAAATGTTTAAATGTTTAAATGTTTAAATGTTTAAATGTTTAAATGTTTAAATGTTTAAATGTTTAAATGTTTAAATGTTTAAATGTTTAAATGTTTAAATGTTTAAATGTTTAAATGTTTAAATGTTTAAATGTTTAAATGTTTAAATGTTTAAATGTTTAAATGTTTAAATGTTTAAATGTTTAAATGTTTAAATGTTTAAATGTTTAAATGTTTAAATGTTTAAATGTTTAAATGTTTAAATGTTTAAATGTTTAAATGTTTAAATGTTTAAATGTTTAAATGTTTAAATGTTTAAATGTTTAAATGTTTAAATGTTTAAATGTTTAAATGTTTAAATGTTTAAATGTTTAAATGTTTAAATGTTTAAATGTTTAAATGTTTAAATGTTTAAATGTTTAAATGTTTAAATGTTTAAATGTTTAAATGTTTAAATGTTTAAATGTTTAAATGTTTAAATGTTTAAATGTTTAAATGTTTAAATGTTTAAATGTTTAAATGTTTAAATGTTTAAATGTTTAAATGTTTAAATGTTTAAATGTTTAAATGTTTAAATGTTTAAATGTTTAAATGTTTAAATGTTTAAATGTTTAAATGTTTAAATGTTTAAATGTTTAAATGTTTAAATGTTTAAATATTTTAATATTTTAATATTTTAATATTTTAATATTTTAATATTTTAATATTTTAATATTTTAATATTTTCATATTTTCATATTTTCATATTTTAATATTTTAATATTTTAATATTTTAATATTTTATTATTTTAATATTTTAATATTTTAATATTTTAATATTTTAATATTTTAATATTTTAATATTTTAATATTTTAATATTTTAATATTTTAATATTTTAATATTTTAATATTTTAATATTTTAATATTTTAATATTTTAATATTTTAATATTTAATTATTTTAATATTTTAATATTTTAATATTTTAATATTTTAATATTTTAATATTTTAATATTTTAATATTTTAATATTTTAATATTTTAATATTTTAATATTTTAATATTTTAATATTTTAATATTTTAATATTTTAATATTTTAATATTTTAATATTTTAATATTTTAATATTTTAATATTTTAATATTTTAATATTTTAATATTTTAATATTTTAATATTTTAATATTTTAATATTTTAATATTTTAATATTTTAATATTTTAATATTTTAATATTTTAATATTTTAATATTTTAATATTTTAATATTTTAATATTTTAATATTTTAATATTTTAATATTTTAATATTTTAATATTTTAATATTTTAATATTTTAATATTTTAATATTTTAATATTTTAATATTTTAATATTTTAATATTTTAATATTTTAATATTTTAATATTTTAATATTTTAATATTTTAATATTTTAATATTTTAATATTTTAATATTTTAATATTTTAATATTAAAATATTAAAATATTAAAATATTAAAATATTAAAATATTAAAATATTAAAATATTAAAATATTAAAATATTAAAATATTAAAATATTAAAATATTAAAATATTAAAATATTAAAAAATTAAAATATTAAAATATTAAAATATTAAAATATTAAAATATTAAAATATTAAAATATTAAAATATTAAAATATTAAAATATTAAAATATTAAAATATTAAAATATTAAAATATTAAAATATTAAAATATTAAAATATTAAAATATTAAAATATTAAAATATTAAAATATTAAAATATTAAAATATTAAAATATTAAAATATTAAAATATTAAAATATTAAAATATTAAAATATTAAAATATTAAAATATTAAAATATTAAAATAATTAAATATTAAAATATTAAAATATTAAAATATTAAAATATTAAAATATTAAAATATTAAAATATTAAAATATTAAAATATTAAAATATTAAAATATTAAAATATTAAAATATTAAAATATTAAAATATTAAAATATTAAAATATTAAAATAATAAAATATTAAAATATTAAAATATTAAAATATTAAAATATGAAAATATGAAAATATGAAAATATTAAAATATTAAAATATTAAAATATTAAAATATTAAAATATTAAAATATTAAAATATTAAAATATTTAAACATTTAAACATTTAAACATTTAAACATTTAAACATTTAAACATTTAAACATTTAAACATTTAAACATTTAAACATTTAAACATTTAAACATTTAAACATTTAAACATTTAAACATTTAAACATTTAAACATTTAAACATTTAAACATTTAAACATTTAAACATTTAAACATTTAAACATTTAAACATTTAAACATTTAAACATTTAAACATTTAAACATTTAAACATTTAAACATTTAAACATTTAAACATTTAAACATTTAAACATTTAAACATTTAAACATTTAAACATTTAAACATTTAAACATTTAAACATTTAAACATTTAAACATTTAAACATTTAAACATTTAAACATTTAAACATTTAAACATTTAAACATTTAAACATTTAAACATTTAAACATTTAAACATTTAAACATTTAAACATTTAAACATTTAAACATTTAAACATTTAAACATTTAAACATTTAAACATTTAAACATTTAAACATTTAAACATTTAAACATTTAAACATTTAAACATTTAAACATTTAAACATTTAAACATTTAAACATTTAAACATTTAAACATTTAAACATTTAAACATTTAAACATTTAAACATTTAAACATTTAAACATTTAAACATTTAAACATTTAAACATTTAAACATTTAAACATTTAAACATTTAAACATTTAAACATTTAAACATTTAAACATTTAAACATTTAAACATTTAAACATTTAAACATTTAAACATTTAAACATTTAAACATTTAAACATTTAAACATTTAAACATTTAAACATTTAAACATTTAAAAATTTAAACATTTAAACATTTAAACATTTAAACATTTAAACATTTAAACATTTAAACATTTAAACATTTAAACATTTAAACATTTAAACATTTAAACATTTAAACATTTAAACATTTAAACATTTAAACATTTAAACATTTAAACATTTAAACATTTAAACATTTAAACATTTAAACATTTAAACATTTAAACATTTAAACATTTAAACATTTAAACATTTAAACATTTAAACATTTAAACATTTAAACATTTAAACATTTAAACATTTAAACATTTAAACATTTAAACATTTAAACATTTAAACATTTAAACATTTTTATTCAATAATAGAAACGGCAAAAAATATTAAGGATCACAAAACGAACACGACGCTCCCCTAACGAACGCACCATGACACCTAATCTGGGCGACGCTCCCCTAACGAACACACCATAGTTGATCGAGCTGTCATCAAGGCTGTCATTTTTTTTTTCACCCGCGCGCGTGTTTGATCCTGTTTGTGTGGCGCAGTTGAAATCGAGAATACTTAAGTCGAATCGCGTGTGCTCGTGAAGGAAGTTGTTCCGGCGTTCGTTCAACATGGTTCTGATGGACAAATCCACCGGGTGACCGAACCGGAACGGCTCTGGGATGGCGGAATTTTCGCATATTTGGGTGAGTATTTGGAGTTTTGTTGAATTTGGAGAGGGCGGAATCGCACCCGCAACAGCAGCAGGCATTTTCAGGCAAATTTCCCAAGCTACTGTCTGATGCACAAAGTGATTTGTTTACCTTTTTTTGGTACTCTCCGCAAACTTCAAGCCATACAAGATTGTTGCCGGATCTTTTACGGGAGAGATCCGGAGAAAGATCCGGCAGCAATTTGTTTTGATTTGACGTTTGCTGAGGGTGCGGACAAGTTTGGTTATGTTCAAAAGAGAATGTTCAAGGTCAAGCTTGCGAGAGCAATGGTCTGAACAAACTGTGTGTGTTCCTCTTTTTTTTACAGGGACTTCTTCTACCAGGCCCGGCGCCTGCTGCGGACACTTCCGGCCGGATTTGTTCAGGATGGTCGTTTCGTCTGGAGGCGAAAATCGTTAGGTAAGTTGTGTGTTAATGCTCAACGGTGAACGTTCAAACAACGGTCAAGGAAAAGGTCACGAAAAGAATTTTGTTGAGTGGTACGCAACTGAAAATAACAGAAACAGAAAGTAGCGTTTGACGTTTATTGACACGGTGCCTGTGTTAAATTTGTTTTGATGAATAAATAAAATAATAGAATTTGCAAATTTGAATGCCACTGATAATTACAAATGTTTATATAATTTTGTTTTTAATGTAAACATATAGAGCTGCTCATCAGCCCGAATCTCAAAATGCTGAATCTTGGAAGGAAATTAGGCAATTAGGATATTAGGAAATTCGGAAATTAGGAAATTAGGGAATAAGTAAATTTGGAAAATAGGAAATTAGGAAATAAGGAAATAAAGAAATTATGAAATAAGGAAATTTGGAAATTTGGAAATTAGGCAATTAGGAAATTCGGAAATTAGGCAATTCGGAAATAAGGCAATTCGGAAATTCGGAAATTAGGAAATTCGGAAATAAGGAAATTTGGAAATTAGGCAATTAGGAAATTAGGAAATTGAGAAATTCAGAAATTCGGAAATTAGGAAATTAGGAAATTAGGCAATCAGGAAATTAGGAAATTAGGAAATTAGGAAATTAGGAAATTAGGAAATTAGGAAATCAGGAAATTAGGAAATTAGGCAATTAGGAAATTAGGAAATTAGGTAGTTAGGAAATTAGAAAATTAGGGAAATAAGAAATTTGGAAATTAGGAAATTTGGAAATTAGGAAATTTGGAAATTAGGAAATCAGGAAATTAGGAAATTAAGAAATTAAAAAAAATAACAATTAAGAAATTACAAAATAAGTAAATTCGGATACTAGGAAATTCAGAAATTCGGAAATAAGGCAATTAGGAAATTAGGAAATTAGAAAATTAAGAAATTAGGAAATTAGGAAATTAGGAAATTAGGAAATTAGGCAATTAGGAAATTAGGAAATTAGGAAATTAGGAAATTAGGAAATTAGGAAATAAGGAAATTAGGCAATTAGGTAATTAGGAAATTATGAAATTAGGCAATTAGAAAATTAGGTAATTAGGAAATTATGAAATTAGGAAATTAAGAAATTAAAAAAAATAACAATTAAGAAATTACAAAATTAGTAAATTCGGATACTAGGAAATTCAGAAATTCGGAAATTAGGCAATTAGGAAATTAGGAAATTAGGAAATTAGGAAATTAGGAAACTAGGAAATTAGGAAATTAGGAAATTAGGAAATTAGGAATTAAGGAAATTAGGAAATTAGGAAATAAGGAAATTAGGCAATTAGGATATTAGGAAGTTTTAATATTTTAATATTTTAATATTTTAATATTTTAATATTTTAATATTTTAATATTTTAATATTTTAATATTTTAATATTTTAATATTTTAATATTTTAATATTTTAATATTTTAATATTTTAATATTTTAATATTTTAATATTTTAATATTTTAATATTTTAATATTTTAATATTTTAATATTTTAATATTTTAATATTTTAATATTTTAATATTTTAATATTTTAATATTTTAATATTTTAATATTTTAATATTTTAATATTTTAATATTTTAATATTTTAATATTTTAATATTTTAATATTTTAATATTTTAATATTTTAATATTTTAATATTTTAATATTTTAATATTTTAATATTTTAATATTTTAATATTTTAATATTTTAATATTTTAATATTTTAATATTTTAATATTTTAATATTTTAATATTTTAATATTTTAATATTTTAATATTTTAATATTTTAATATTTTAATATTTTAATATTTTAATATTTTAATATTTTAATATTTTAATATTTTAATATTTTAATATTTTAATATTTTAATATTTTAATATTTTAATATTTTAATATTTTAATATTTTAATATTTTAATATTTTAATATTTTAATATTTTAATATTTTAATATTTTAATATTTTAATATTTTAATATTTTAATATTTTAATATTTTAATATTTTAATATTTTAATATTTTAATATTTTAATATTTTAATATTTTAATATTTTAATATTTTAATATTTTAATATTTTAATATTTTAATATTTTAATATTTTAATATTTTAATATTTTAATATTTTAATATTTTAATATTTTAATATTTTAATATTTTAATATTTTAATATTTTAATATTTTAATATTTTAATATTTTAATATTTTAATATTTTAATATTTTAATATTTTAATATTTTAATATTTTAATATTTTAATATTTTAATATTTTAATATTTTAATATTTTAATATTTTAATATTTTAATATTTTAATATTTTAATATTTTAATATTTTAATATTTTAATATTCAAATATTTAAATATTTTAATATTTTAATATTTTCAATACTTTTATTACATGATTTGCAATATTTGAAAAAAAAATCGTTAAAAAAAAGTTTACACTATGCAACTATAACATTACAATTAAACTTACTGTAACAAAAATTTGGAAAAAAAATGCATTATGAGATTTCCAATAACAAAAACATGATATTTGCTGTCTTCATGTATTTTACGGTAGTTTTATTGTTTCAATTTATAACATTTCCAATAACAAAACCATGAAATTGACTGTAACCATGAAATCTACGATAGCTTTATCGTCATTCCAATGAAGTTCAAAAAAATCAACCATAAACTAACTATAGATATTATAATATCTATTGTAACTGCATGGTTTTGACAATGCATATTATCATATAATTTTATTCGGGTGGTTTAATTTTTAGGTATTCCCGCGCCCTTGGAAAATCCGATTTTGGTATTCCTGTGGTCTTCCAAATACATGATTTTGGTATGATTTCATGGTATTTTACCATCTATTACTGGGCAACCAAGAGCACATTTTGGTCGCTGGTATTTGCACAAGAAATACCAAAATTTGGTAATTTCATACCATTTTTAGTGCAACCGTTGCAGTTAGTGAAAAAACGGAAATGATCCATATGCAACAGCCGAATCTACTCACGTGATGATTTGTTCTTAGTGATATTCTTCACCACATTGAATGCATTTGTCATTGATGAACGGCCTGTGCTTGAAGTTCTTGAAGCTTCTAAAAAATAACAAGATTGAAAAATAAGTGTTATTAAAATGAAACTGGATTGAAATTCACCAAAATTCTATAATCTGTCGATTAACTCGTTTTTCAAAGTATTTGGTTAACCCAACTTAGAGAAATTTCAACGTTTTAAAAAAAATCTTAGTGGGTATATAAAAAAAATTAAATCAGCTTTTACATTTTTGGGTTTCAAGTCATTTTAGCGCAAAATTAATTATCTCATCAAAATTTATGAAAAAAAAATTCCCATAGTTTCAGAGGAATTTGATGAAACCTTTCAATACCAAAATAATACCAAAATGTGGCATCCTGACTTAGAAAATTTTTCACAATGTCAAGTCATTTCTTTAGGGGGTATATCAAAAATGTTTGAAATCAAGTTTGAAATTTCCGGTTTTCAATAAAAACATTCGCTTTGAGAAATCATTTTAGCGCAAAATTAATTACTTTGTCAAAATTGGTCAACATTTTCCCATAGCTTCAGAGGAATTTGATAAAACACTGTAATACCAAAAGAATACCAATATGTGGTGTTCGACCATTGACAAATTCTGCAATTTTGCAATATCAAAACAATACCGTTAATTGGTATGATACCGTAATCTGGGGTGAATCGGGACTACAGTCTGAATAGGGACAGCAGTTTTTAGAGCACCAACAGCTTTTAAATTTGGAAATGGATGTACACATATTGTTGGCCAGAGTCTGTTCTAACCGAAACCAACCAGAAAAATCAAAATATTGTGCTCTAACATGGTTAAAACTGCTGTCCCAATTCGCCCCATGTGTCCCGATTGACCCCAGTTTACGGTAGCACATTTTGCTCTTGCATAATCCTTAAGACAAATTTTAAAGGGTCCAGGAATACCAAAATTTTGTATTGATACCAGAGAAAGGTATTATAACGCATTTCCCTTGTTATTTACCCATGCTCGGGATTGCCGGCCGCTCCCATCTCCACCATTCACCGGGAGAGGAAAAAGGATTCGGAGCACGGGAAATGTTGATGCTTGACTTACTTAGAAAAAGGTAGCGAAACCGCAGGCTCTTTTTCCCAACCATTTTGTGGAACTCGACCAAATTGACCGTTTGACCAAATTTGATCGAATTTAAACAACAGGGCTGCGTAAGCGTCGCGTGGAGTTGGTATTTGTGTAGGGTAAAGGTCTGGGAGTCGCTCTAAGCAAGCGATACGACTATTGGCATAAATGAGTTTAGATGGTGTGGCATTAATCTCAAAGCAAGCAATCGGATGCTGCTGTCGAGACACTTCCCGTTTATTTATTTGTCATATGTTAGAACTTTTATGGAGTGTTATATTATTCTCAAAGCAATACAAAAGATACTGCTGTTGAGACAGTTTTTTTTTTAAATTTAAGTTTTTGGTAATTTTAAAGCTTATCCCGACGCGAATATTTAGTTAAGATCAAATCTTAGGCAGCCGGCTGCGGAAAGATAGGATCCGTGTTCAATATCATTATTTCTACTCTTGACCGAAAGAGCATATCCATAACTACAACACATAAACTAATAAATTAACGCGTCCGTTGTCATTATGACTTTCTCTATCTTGCGGCATTGTTATTTCCACAGAACGTTAAATGAAATTTAAGTTGTACCTATGATAAAATGAAATATGACGTATTTGCTGTATCTCCAGATTTAATTCTGTATGCACGGATTAAATCGCAAAATGAAACAAATCCGACTCGACGTAAACGCGTTGCAAATCGTGTTCAAAAGTTCCTAAAAAATAGATCGCCCAACCACCGTAACGCTCAAAACCGAAACCAACCTTATTTGACGGCAAACCTTGTGACGGTAGTATAAATAATTTTTACGCGCAACGAACCGCTCAAAAAGTCCACTCCAATTTTCATAATCACAATCATCATCTAAGCTGAAAAGTTGTTTTTTTTTTAACAGAACATAAAATGAATATTACAATAAAGGGATACACTCACACTCACTTTTATTCTCAACTAAGCCGAATCCATAGAAACATTGGACATTTCAACGTTTCAAGAATAAAAGAAAAAAAATATTTAAGAGCAGCAAACGGATGTTGCTTATTTGTCAGCACCCAAAACATGGCACCGCTCCCCTAATTAAAAGTTATCTAGACAAGTTGTTTCGGCTCATTCCAACCCTCTTGCACCACTGTAAATGGCTAGAACATTTGACAGTCACCAAAACCTCGAAAAGCCCACGCAGTAGTATTAGTGAAGAGCCCACGTTGTTTATCGTGGGCTCTTCACTAATACTACTGCGTGGGCTCTGTGAATGTAGCAGTATTGGTGTTGTCTGTTTGTTTACACCACATCTTCAAGAAACATCACTTTTTGTGTGTGCAAATCTGTTACAAAAAGATGAGAACTGTTGCTTCCGATTGCCGGAAAGATTTGCCGGGTATTACTGGACCGGGGACTGGCCAAGTCCCGCTATTGATCCTTCCGAACAACTCGCTGGAATCTCCGGCAGGGAGTAACCGACCAAGTGCAGAAACATCCGTGATTCCGGTGATTGTGGTGGAGCTGGTCTTTCCGAGCATCCTTCGATAACCTTCTCCGAGGACTGGCCCACTCCCGACTCGCACAGGGAATCTAAGGAATCGCGTGCTTGTGTAGAATCCGACCTTTTGTGGACTCACAAAAAGTTCATCGTGAAGTAGTTCGAACAAATCTGAACTTTGAACTTGAAAAACCGTCTTCATCGCCACTTCGCGGGGCATTTATCCATAGTCTCTGGCGGATAGGGTCCTTCGGGAACTTGTGTTTGGAAATCCGTCCCGTGTCGTTATTTTTTCATGGAAATCATTTCAACATTATGAAATTATGCCTTTTTTTACCACGCGGTTTGTTTATTTTCAAATTTTGACAACAAATGCGTTCTTCATCTTCTTTGTTGTCTTCATGTTCGCGTCGAACATTTAGGTTTCATAAACATGGCCGTCGTGACAGAGGGCTGGCTCATTCTCATTCTCTCACCCACACACGCATACTCATTCAAACCTTTCAAAACAATGTTCTTATTGGAACTTTCTCACCCGCTTCCGCATGCTGCTGTCTCAAACGTCACCCGGCCGCAAATCCGCACGGATTGTTGCAGGTTGCAGCTGACACAGCACCAAATGCATCAATTCAATGCTGCACACGGAGAGACCGTGCCCAGAAATTTTAACAATTAAAATTGTTGATTTTACTTTCGTTAATTTTAACAAAAACGTACTTGTTACTGCCAATATTCCGTTAGAATAACTAAAATTTAGTATTAATTTAATAACCTGTTTGTTGAAAATGCTAGAGGCAAAAAGCTAACAGATTTCCCGAACTCGAATGAACGTGCTCGACTGTTAGCTTTGGTTTTAGGAAAATAAAAAAAATTGTTGGTTGAATATAATTTACATTTGGTTGAATATTTAAAAGATAAACTTGGGTTTGTTTACGTCTGTCATTTGAAGTCAGGATTCGAACGAGAGCGGTCGATTTGTTGAGTTTGTGTTGTTAATAATGAAGTGAGAGGATGTGAAAGGTGAAACTTACACTATTTAGCTAATGTTGAAGTGGCACATCAAAGTGTTGCAACTGGGGAGGTGGAATTGGTGAGTAGGTTTGTTGATGATTTCTTTGCAGGTAATAAACTATGAAGAGCAAGAGGACGATTTGCCATGAGGACCTCCAATGCGAGTGAGTTGAACATGTTAGAAGAATGTTTGATGGAACGAGAGGGCAATAGAAGGGAAATGCGGGCCGACTCTTCACGGATAGAGCAGCCCGGGCAAATTTAACAAAATGTTGGTTAATCCAAGTAAGTATGGGTTTATTTTTGCACAATAATTTATCTAATGTGATTCTTATTAGAAAACTGAATCATTAAAAAGCATCGTGCTTACGACGGATAAAATCTTAATGAACCATTATTTTTTTCCAGAATCATCAATTATAAAATACATAGAAATGCCATGTGTAAGCAACATAAACAACATAAAAATAGAGATGAAGTAAAATATAAAAAAAATATATATAAAATATATAAAAGAAGATAATTATTATCTTGAAAGTTTTGTTGCAATACGAATGCTCAATAAACTGGTAAGTAAAACTCAAAATATTTTTTTCAGGAATCGAAGTACGTTGAATAAATTGAATCAAATGCAATGAAAGTTTGTTGCCAAAAGTAATTGTTAAATTAATGCGAAAAATTTGCTAGAGACATTCGACTGTGGTGAAATGTTTTTACTGTGGGATTGTGAAATATGACCAGCCAGATTTGCCTCAACTGCATCCAGATTCCATAATTTGGACCAACAGATGCATCAGAGGAGCAGCAGTTGCAGCGGCACCAGACCGCAGCGCCACCGAGGAGCAGGTTGACATCGAAGATACTCGTATATGTGTGGCGTTCGCAGTCGCTCTGCAAGTTCTTGCTTGTGTTGGTGCTGACGTGGAAGAGCTTTATTTCTGGTGAGTACGTTCCAGCTAACGCGCGTGTGTGCGTGTACTGAAAGGTGAGTAAATTTCAACTAGTTTTTAACCCTCCAACGCCCATGGTTGCTCTTATTGACCAACATATAACATCTGAATAACTTTGAAATTATTCAACATTACTATTGTTTTTTTTTTTTGCAAGGGTCCTTAAAGCTCTGGGTTTCCTAATATTTCTGGGGCATTTTCAAATTAATCTCTAGATTATGTTGTTAATTTCCCGGGCGGAAAGTGAGTTGGTGGATATAACTTCGAACTATCTTGGCTTGTTTATTCGCATCTTGCTGTAAACTCCTCGAGTTATGACGACTTTTGAAACCGACTGCGTATCATGGAAAGTATATTCCATGATCATACTGCATTATCTACAGTTGATATTGAGGTGTTAGTGGTAGTTTTTTTGGACTTAGCAAAAATTTCGAAAATTTTATTTTTTCCAAAATTTTACCCGAACATCATGAAATGATTATTTTGACTTTATTTCAAATTTATGCTGGACTTAGAAAAATTAGCAGTCACTGACATAATTTTCAATTTCCGACACTTAGAATAATCTTCATGAGCTGATATTTTAAAGTTTGATTTTATTTATGCTGGACTTTGACATTTTTGCGTATATTTTTCAATTCTTTACTTTTACAGAAAAAGCATTTTTTTGGGACATAGAAAATTTTTGAGAGTTTGGAAACATGATAAATTATTTTGATGTTTATTTTTGCTTTGAACCAAAATTTCGGAAAATTCGTCGAAATTACAGGAAATTTTCGTCCGATTTTTGAAAAAACATCAGTTTGTTCCTAAAATAATATCCCTAACAAAACGTCTTTATTGAAATTTTGAAATTCGAAAGTCGGTTTTTAATAATTATTGATATACCCCCTACAAAAATCGTTCCGGCACTTAGAAAATTTACGGGATCCGGATCACGACAAGATTTTTGGTAGAATTTATTAGATTTTCAGGACTTTGCGAAATTTTTGCTCTCAGCCAGTTGAATATTTTTCAACATTTTGAAAAATTATTTTGATAAGAAACATTACCAGGCTTTTTGAAATTTTACTGTGGATTTTTGGACTTATGCAATTTTAGGAATATTTTCATAAACTTTTATTTTTAATTTAAAAAAAATGGAATATAGAGACTTGGAAAATTATTGTGACATTTTGGCGATTCAACGCTTTCTCCACAATTTTTTAATGAGTTTTTAAAGTAAAATAATTTTTCAACTTTGAAAAATCTTGTTTTGATGTAAGTGCGTATATTCCTGCAATATTACTCATATTTGTGAAGAGGAAGAAGGGGGGGGGGTCTGAATTGTGGCGGGGTGCATTAAAAACCAATAAAATTATTTTTGGGATCAAAATCTACTTTATGAACTTGATATGATTTTTGGAAGATTTCAGTTGTTTGCTACTATAAACTCAACTTGATGTGGCATTGTTGGTCAAATAAACTCAACAAGATTTTTCGCAGATACGCCTCGAACAATTTATGTTCGTGGCCATGTTCGGTTATCTCTTAACCATACCCTGGGGTGAACTTGACTTGTTCGTGTTTTTACGAACATGGGTAGATTTTTCCAAGATGCAACTTTCTGCCCGGGTTTATAATAAGTGGCTAACGTTGAAAATCTCGATTATGCTCTGTGTGTTGCATCTCGTAAAATAACATGTGTAATTTTGTTTTGATAAAATCCACTCATATTTTATTTATCCACAGAGAGCGAGTTGTGGCGCTATAACCATGGCAAAAGTGTCCAGGGCATTTGTGGAAATACAATGTCCCATCCCCGAGGGTCCCGGAGCACCAAAACTTCTTAGCATGGTGCTCCCAACGATTAATTGCTATAACTAATAGGAACGTGAGCGGGGGATCCCCACTTTTCTTCCTCCCCTGTAGATTCAGAAATGCATTGCTGTTTGAACACTCGTGCTCAAACTCAATCCAATTCATCGAATCATCTTTGCGGTTAACTTTACGCAGTTGGCCTGGCCGCTTCGACGTTTGTGATGTTTCAATGCATGTTAATGCAATGGCGCATTGCAAATGTTGATAATGACAAGAAGATGCTAGGCGTCAATCAACCTAAGGCATTCTCCAGGATGCCCTCGAAAGACTGGCTGCGCTAGGGTTAGATTAGATTAGATTAGATTAAAAGTAATTGTTAAATTAATGCAACTTTGGTAAGTAGCATTATTGATATTTCTTCTTTCCTCAATATAATTTCATTTATTTACGTTCCTTTTTTTCAGTTTATAGCCGTAATTAAGAATTTTGTATTAAATTACTAATACATTTCACATGTCTATTTGCAGCAAAAGGTTCACTTTAGTGAAAATTCTGTTTCCAACCACAAGAAAAATAACTAAACTTGAGACCATTGTAGATGATGATGACTTATCGGATGATTTCACAGGGATGGTAAGTGGATACAACACTTAATTTTATACAACATAATAAAAATATAAGCTTAAAACTTGGTGAAAATTTTGCTCGATTTCTATTTTTCAGGAATTCATGTTAAATTAAACATCTTTTTTAAATATGTTTAACAAAATTTGTAATATGCTTTTTCATTATTTTTAGTTTAATGCAACGTAATTTTTTAAAACATTAATCAAACTTTACATGTTTTATAACAACAGTTAAAAAAAGTTTTGTTTTGATGCTTTTAACAGTAACTTAACAACTTCATGCAAAAAAAAACAAATTAGTACAAAACGTTAAATTTTTAGGCAGAATAAATGCGAAAATAAAAACACTTAGCATTAATTTGTGAGGCATTACTACAAAATTTACTGCAAATTCAATAAAAATATCGCTAACAACTGCTAGTTATTGACTACATGTACGAATATTTTTCTGAATTCAAGTAAGACATTAGTTAAAATATAGCTAGAAATTCGGCCCAGCCTATATCGTTAGATAATTAAAGAAAATATATATCAACACTTACATAAATTATGTCTAATTAAGAAATGTTTTGTTATAAAATACTAATAATTTGCTGCATGCAAAAATATTTCGGTTGATACAACGAAAAAAAATTGTTGAAAAAAAGTTGAAAAACATTTCCCAGCCAGTCTTCAACAGAATATTCCACGATATTTCAGCTGAAAACAAGAAATTTTTAGTTAATTTTCTGAAAAAATATTCTAGCAGTCGACTGCTAGATTTTTTTTTTCGGCCATTTAACCAACAAAAATGGCAATTCCAAGTACTTTTTTAGTTAATTTTAATTATCGGTGGTCAGCAATTTCGGGTTAACAAAATCAACAATCGATTGTTGAAAAAAAGCTGTGTAAAAAATTAACCCATACTTTTAGTTAAATTAACCAAGATTTTCTTAGATTTGCCCCGGCCGGTCTCTCCGTGCACGGGTGGGAAGGTAGCTCCATTACTCTCATGTCACCACCAATCACCCCACTTCCATTTGAACCGATCTCTTCTCGCCTTTGGTGAAAGGCAGTTTGCACACAAACATCTCGGTTCGGAGACCATTCCAGGCAACCGAACTCGGCTCTCCAACCACACACAACCCGAGCATGGGTAAATAACAAGGCAAATGCAAAATAATACCATTCAATGGTATCAATACCAAATGTTGGTTTTCGCGAGCCCTTGAAAAAATGTCTAAAGTGTAAGTTAATACCAATCTCTGGTATTATACCAAATTTTGGTATTATTTTGTTATTGAGCAAATGTTAGAAAAATATCGAATTTTGACATACTGTTACTTACTTACATACTTAAAAACGCAAATCTACTCCAAATTAAAGCCAACTATTTTATTTTGGTCTAAAAAAGTCATTTGATGATCTTTATAAATTAGGGAATACCATACATTGGTATTGTAAAGGTATTTTAAATAAAAATATTATAAAATATAAATGGCAGTGCGTGGCCGAATGGTTACGCTGTTCGCTTTGTAAGCGGATGATTCTGGGTTCGATTCCCATCTGCTCCAACCTTCCATCGGATGAGGAAGTAAAATGTCGGTCCCGGCCTTGGTTGTTGTTAGGCCGTTAAGTCATTCGAGGTGTTGGAGTCGTCTCCATGCCATAAGTACAAACAACACACCAAACCAAGCCTACTCCGGTGGAATCGCTGGCGGCGGTTGGACTCGCAATCCAAAGGTCGTCAGTTCAAACACTGGGGTGGAAGGTTCCTTGGAGTAGAAAGAGGTTTGGGTGCTCTCCCCATTCAAGCCTTCGGACTCCTAGGTTCGAGCAGAAACTTGCAATAGAGACCACAAAAGACCCGGGGGTCGTTAATGTGGATGGTTTGATTTTGATAAAATAAAGGTGATTCATAAAAAAATCCATTTTAAATGATGTTTAACATTCTTAAAAGTATGCTGATACATTTGAAATTGATAAGAAAAACATTTATATATTTAGACGATTAACTTTACGACAACAATAGGTTTAACGTGAAAAAATTTAAATTTTAGAATGGATTTTATTTAACATTGTGTGCCTTTTGCGTTATAATCGATAAACTCAAAAAATAATGTCAATCTTTGTTAATTTGATGAAATAACTCTTTCAATACCAAAATGTTGGTATGCATGTGGTATTCGAACTTCGTTCTAAAATCCTTTTAATATTGAATTTGTGTTGAATCCTATTCAGTTGGAATCATGCATCCTCAAAAATCTCATGAAAAATGCCACGCTGCCTTTCTCGTTATGGTTTAGTTTGTTTCTCTTTCGTTGAATTTCCTGATATTTTTGCCTGCAGCTAAAAGATGTTGATGCAGCAGCAGCTCGTTTTCAACAAGCGTTGATAGCTCAGTTGGTAAACGACTTCGTTTTCCTGCCTGTTCGAAGAATTTAAATATAGCATCACAATTCTACCCATATCTCATTGCAATCCCATTAGCCAAATTGAATTCCCGTTGTAATTCTATAGAGAATTCTCATTGTTTTTTGTCCAATGAGATTTTTATTTACCCGGAAAGTTGTAATTTGTCTGGTATTCATTTGCCCTTGGAATGGCACGTTTTGGTATTGCTTTGGTCTTCCCCATACAGTTTTTTGGTATGATTTCATGGTATTATACCATCTATTACTGGGCAACCAAGGGCACATTTTGGTATTTGTTATTATACCAAGTAATACCAAAATATGGTATTCCCGTGTTATTTACCCCTGCTCGGGAAACGTCGAGCTGTCATCGGCGGACCAACACTGCACATACTACACACACCCTCCAACTCCCTCTCATTCTCTTCCTTCCACGACGCTCTCTGAGAGGGAGATTCTTGGCAGAGCTGACGTTCACTACTAATTTATACGGCAACCAAAATCAAAATGGATTAAAAATCACTTTTTAGAACCAAAATACGCATAACCTTCACCAAACCCGGAAAGCCCGTCACTTTCTCAGTTCATAGATGCACTATCCCAGACCGAAACGCTACGAAAACACCTCGAAATCAGTCAAACAACTCGCGACGAAAACAACCTGCGTCCACACCGCCGCCATGTTTTTTTAGGCTGTGGTATCATACCAATTTAAGGTATTGTTTTGATATTGCAAAATTGCAGAATATGTCAATGGTCAAACACCACATTTTGGTATTCTTTTGGTATTAAAGTATTTTATCAAATACCTCTGAAACTATGGGAAATTTTTTAACAATTTTGACAAAATAATTAATTTGCGCTAAAATGATGTCTCAAAGCGAATGCTTTCATTGAAAACCGGATATTTCAAACTTGATTTTAAACATTTTTGATATACCTTCTACAGAAATGACTTGAAATTGTGGAAAATTTTCTAAGTCAGGATGGCACATTTTGGTATTATTTTGGTATTGAAAGGTTTCATCAATTTTCTCTGAAACTATGGGAATTTTTTTAAAAATTTTGAAGAGGTAAATAATTTTGCGCTAAAATGACTTAAAATCCAAAAATGTTAAAGCTGATTTTAAAATTTTTGTGATATACTCACTAAGATTTTTTTTTTAAACGTTAAAACTTCTCTAAGTCGGGATAACCAAATATTTTGAAAAACGAGTCAATCGACCGATTATTGAATTTTGGTGAATTTCAATCCAGTTTCATTTTGATAACACTTATTTTTCAATCATGTTATTTTTCAGAAGCTTCAAGAACTTCAAGCACAGGCCGTTCATCAATGACAAATGCATTCGGTGTGGTGAAGAATATCACTAAGAACAACATGGAATCATCAGGTGAGTAGATTTGGCTATTGCATATGGATCATTTCCGTTTTTTCACTAACTGCAACTGCTGCACTAAAAATGGTATGAAAATACCAAATTTTGGTATTACTTGTGCAAATACCAGTGACCGAAATGTGCCCTTGGTTGTCCAGTAACAGATGGTAAAATACCATGAAATCATACCAAAAACTTAAATGTGGAAGACCACAGAAATACCAAAATCTGATTTTCCAAGGGCGCGCGAATATCTAAAAATAAAACCATGGCAATACCAAGTTTTGGTATTCAAGCAATGTTCAAAAATCCAGAAGACCTCAACTTGGTATTGAAATGATTTTATTTTGTAGTATTATTTTACCCTTGGAATAACATGGTTTGGTATTGTTGTGCCCTTCCACATACAAGTCTTTGGTATGATTTCATGGTATTTTACCATCTATTACTGGGCAACCAAGGGCACATTTTGGTCGCTGTTATTTGCCCAAATAATACCAAAATTTGGTATTCTCGTGTTATTTACCCCTGCTCGGGTATTGTGGACTTGCAATTCTATTTATAGAATCACAAAGGCTTCTTCTGTTATTTGGCAGATGGGACACGCAGACACGCTATTGATGAGCGAGTGTGTCGAGCGATCCACTGCCTTAACTTTGCCGCCGAAGAAATTTGAATGTTTTTGCCTTTCTTACAAAAGAAAGGTTTAAGGTTTGCTTTTTGGAAAAACGCTTTTTTCAGAAATCTAAAAAAAAATCGTGCATGGCGAGGATTCGTCCCAGGAAAAAATCCTATTACTAAATTGAAGGTTTAGATGCGCTCTTTCGATTGAATTTTGGCCCGAAACCGGGAACTCAAAGTCTGATTTTTGAGAGCTCTTTTTCTGAAATACATGAGCGATGTCTGTATCCGCTCTTAAAAATTTGTGTCTTCCATCACTGGAAAACCGCTCGTAAAACCCACCATTTTTAAAAGCCAGATCTGTAGCCGTGGGGTCGGAGACGAACATTTTACTTTTCGATTCACAATTTTCGACCAGTAAATGTGGTCAAAACCATTTTTAGAGGTATTTTTTGGACTATTTTACAGATAACACTATCAAATTTAAAGAATTCAGTTTCAAACAAAAAGCCATTCGAAAACATGCGCCATAAACTGTTTGGGCCCAAAATCTGAAGCTTTTCCAAAATGTATTTCCAGAGATATAGCGATTTTAGTGTTTTTCGACTTATTTTTACCCTATTTTTTCCTATTAAATTTTTGGATTTATACAAAATCATATACTGAACAACAAATTCGAAGTCTCGGCTCGTTCTCGCTCGAAAGCTCGACAAGCTTCAACGCCAGCGCTTTTACGCTTGCGCGTTTTACGCTGCGCGTGAAAGTGTTCTTTCTGGCTTCTCATAATTGATCGGCAAAGTGCAATAGCGATACATATTTTTTTAAGTTAATCATAGACTAACATTATAGACTGAGTACCCTTTATTTTTTTTTTAATAATGTCAATCCAATATATTTTTCTTAATTAAATTTAAATGTCTTGCGACAAATAATGTACTTCTGAAATTAAAAAAAAATGGCATTGGAGGTTTAGCCTTAAAAGATTCGAAGCTTTAGGTAAAATTCTCACTGGATGGTATCATTATGTTTTTGAAAAAATAAATGCACCAATATATTTCTCGGAGTTTCATCATTTTGTAAGAAAGGCTCTATTTCACCTCTGGTGATATTAAATCGGGTTTTAATAATCTTTGGCTCTGCCTTTTCCACTCTGTACTGTCCAAATATATAGCTAGAACTGAGGGGAACGACACAGCGAAATATCCTAGATTTTGGATAAAATTTCAGCTTGTTTTTCAAATCCGATTAAATCTGACTCAGCGTGTGAAATCCTACAAATCCGACCAAATCCGA
This sequence comes from Culex pipiens pallens, assembly GCF_016801865.2. Taxonomy (NCBI): domain Eukaryota; kingdom Metazoa; phylum Arthropoda; class Insecta; order Diptera; family Culicidae; genus Culex; species Culex pipiens. The sequence continues at coordinate 68,094,814 of NC_068937.1, forward strand.
AATCAGCTAAGCAAATCCCATTTCAGCTAAGCAAATCCGACTTCAGCGAGCCAAAATCTCGACGAATTCGATCGGCAACCTGTCAAACGTAATGTCAAATATGACACTTACGAAAATTTGTTTTGAATTTTTTTTAGGGCGAGGCAAGAAAATTGAAGCTTGTTCCGAAAAGTTGTCGGTGGCCACTGGCCACCGTGACTCAGATAATCCGAGCTTCTATAGGTTGCAACTGAGACGTTAAGGTGCCACCAGTTGATCAATTACATCCGACAGCAGCTGCTGCAAGCCGTGAACCGGACGGGGTTCGGTGGCCAGGACTCTCGGAAAGGTTTGACCGGTCGGACACAAGGCCGTCGCCAGTTCACCGATTACGAGGAGCGTCCATGGCAACCATAAAGCAGCGGCCAATCCATTCGACATTACGGAGTAACCCAAGATTTAGTCCTAATCTTCCGACAAGATGCTCGGAACTGATGTCAATGTCGCCGTTAATCTACTCTGCTTTATGGTGCACGGTCAGACTCAGAACTCAAAAGTCTCAATTTCTCTAGGAGAGAGGTGTACCAAATCTCCTTGGCGTCAGCGATATCTGAGCACCAAGCCGGTTTCCGTCCAGAAGGATTTCATTTTGGCTGCAGAACCGGCATTTATACCATAGAAGAAATCACTTGCCGGTGACAACGGCAGCGCCAATCTATGTGCTGTCACATGATGGGGGCTTTGCGTAAATGATCACCAAACGTAATCAAAATAAAAGAGCTGATACATTTTAATTAAAGTAGTTTGATCTTCAATTTATTCTTCCGAAAAAAAATGGTCGCCGATGCGAATAGCATCAACTCAATTTTCTCACGGGGTACACTGTTCCAATGACCGGTATGTTCTGCATGTTCCCGTCGAAGCTTTTTTGCTGCTTGTCCATATTACAGGAATTCCGGTAGCGACTGATTTGCTGCAACAAGGGAACATTCAATAATATCGACTGTATACTTTGAGGTTAGAAAAACGCGTTTTAGAATATTTCATTTTCATGAATACTTACATTGTCCGATCTGTGCCGAATCCAATCGGAGTTGATGGGGAGTGGCCACCTCAAATCCGCTGCCTGCATGTTCCGGTTCTTCTTTATTGGATTGGTCTTACTGGCAGACGCCTCCTCCTCTTCCCTGTTTTTCTTACTTCTTGGCGGGCTTCTACCTGCTAAAGGGGTGCTGAGGAACTTGGTTGTTCCGTCAGAGTCGGTTCCACCACCGAATGTACAAGACTGTGCCCAAGACTGCACCGGAACTTTAGTAGGTTCCGCCAACACAACTTTTTACTTAAAAAATGAATTGTTTACATTAGAAGAAATGTCAAGCGACGTACACGTTAAAACGGAAGTAAGTCAAAGTGGATTTTATCGATTGAAATCCTAGAAATCCGGTCGAATTCGATGCAATCTTTGACATCTTATCCATCAATCAAATCCTGTGTAATCGGTTAGAATCAAACAAAATGGCATGGAATCATAACAATCAGAGCTCAATGGATTACTGCCATTCCCCTCGGCTAGAACTGAAGTGCACATTTCTCGATTAAATTTTCAAAAGGTCCTATCTGCATAGGAAACCCATGAGGGATAGGTTGTTTTGAAAATCTAGATTTTACGTTTACTTATACCCAGCTAGCCCTTAAATTCTGGTTTCTGAAAAACTCGTCCCTTCAAAGCACTTTTTGCGATCGGGCCGTGGAGCTCTGCAGGGCAATTATACAGAGAACAGTTGGTCCTTACACGGAGAGACCGGCCGGGGCAAATCTTAAAAAATCTTGGTTAATTTAACTAAAAGTATGGGTTAATCTTTTACACAGCTTTTTTTCAACAATCGATTGTTGATTTTGTTAACCCGAAATTGCTGACCACCGGTAATTAAAATTAACTAAAAAAATAGTTGGAATTGCCATTTTTGTTGGTTAAAGGGCCGAAAAAATTCGTGCAGTCGACTGCTAGAATATTTTTTTCAGAAAATTAACTAAAAATTTCTTGTTTTCAGCTGAAATATTGTGGAATATTCTGTTAAAAACTGACTGGGAAATGTTTTTCAACTATTTTTCAACAATTTTTTTTGTTGTATCAACCGAAATATTTTTGCATGCAGCAAATTATTAGTGGTTTATAACAAAACATTTCTTAATTAGACATAATTTATGTAAGTGTTGATATATATTTTCTTTAATTATCTAACGATACAGGCTGGGCCGAATTTCTAGCTATATTTTAACTAATGTCTTACTTGAATACAGAAAAAAAATCGTACATGTAGTCAATAACTAGCAGTTGTTAGCAATATTTTTATTGAATTTGCAGTAAATTTTGTAGTAATGCCTCACAAAATAATGCGGAGTGTTTTTAAGTTCGCATTTATTCTGCCTAAAAATTTAACGTTTTGTACTAAATTGTTTATTTTTTGCATTAATTTGTTAAATAACTGTTAAAAAACATCAAAACAAAACTTTTTTTAACTGTTGTTTAAAAACATGTAAAGTTTGATTAATGTTTCAAAAAATTACGTTGCATTAAACTTAAAAAATAATAAAAAAGCATATTACAAATTTTGTTAAACATATTTCAAAAAGATGTTTAATTTAACATGAATTCCTGAAAAATAGAAATCGAGCAAAATATTCACCAAGTTTTAAGCTTATATTTTTATTATGTTGTATAAAATTAAGTGTTGCATCCACTTACCATCACTGTGAAATCATCCGATAAGTCATCATCATCTACAACGGTCTCAGGTTTAGTTATTTTTCTTGTGGTTGGAAACAGAATTTTCACTAAAGTGAACTTTTTGCTGCAAATAGACATGTGAAATTTATAAGTAATTTAATACAAAATTCTTAATTTCGGCTATAAACTGATAATTATATTGAAGAAAGAAGAAATATCAATAATGCTACTTACCAAGGTTGCATTAATTTAACAATTACTTTTGGCAACATTCATTGCATTTGTTTCAATTTATTCAACGTACTCCGATTCCTGAAAAAAATATTTTGAGTTTTACTTACCAGTTTATTGAACAGTCGTATTGCAACAAAACTTTCAAGATAATGATTATCTTCTTTTATATATTTTTTATATTTTTTGCCTTTCTTACTAAAGAAAGGTATAGTGTTTGCTTTTGGCTCCGACTCCAATTCAAACGGTCTATACAAGCCAGATGACACATGTCGCCATTTTGAATTTTCTTTGTGCTAAAATTTAGTGCTCATTTAGTGCTATTTAGTGCCCTATACCCCACATTTAGTGCCCTTATAGTTTCCATACAAATTGCCATACAAAAATTTGAAATACAAGCCAGATAACACATGTCGCCATTTTGATTTTTTTTGTAATAAAATTTAGTGCTCATTTAGTGCTATTTAGTGCCCTATACCCCACATTTAGTGCTCTCATAGTTTCCATACAAATCGCCATACAAAAGTTTGAAATACAAGCCAGATGACACATGTCGCCATTTTGAATTTTCTTTGTGCTAAAATTTAGTGCTCATTTAGTGCTATTTAGTGCCCTATAATCCATATTTAGTGCCCTCATAGTTTCCATACAAATCGCCATACAAAAATTTGAAATACAAGCCAGATAACACATGTCGCCATTTTGATTTTTTTTGTAATAAAATTTAGTGCTCATTTAGTGCTATTTAGTGCCCTATACCCCACATTTAGTGCCCTCATAGTTTCCATACAAATCGCCATACAAAGTTCAAAAATCAAATTTCAGATGTCACCATTTTGAATGTTTTTTCAAGCTAAAATTTAGTGCTCATTTAGTGCTATTAAGTGCCCTATACCCCACATTTAGTGCCCTCATAGTTTCCATACAAATCGCCATACAAAGTTCAAAAGTCAAATTTCAGATGTCGCCATTTTGAATGTTTTTTCGTGCTAAAATTTAGTGCTCATTTATTGCTATTTAGTGCCCTATACCCCACATTTAGTGCCCTCATAGTTTCCATACAAATCGCCATACAAAGTTCAAAAGTCAAATTTCAGATGTCGCCATTTTGAATGTTTTTCAGTGCTAAAATTTAGTGCTCATTTAGTGCTATTTAGTGCCCTATACCCCACATTTAGTGCCCTCATAGTTTCCATACAAATCGCCATACAAAGTTCAAAAGTCAAATTTCAGATGTCGCCATTTTGAATGTTTTTTCGAGCTAAAATTTAGTGCTCATTTAGTGCTATTTAGTGCCCTTTACCCCACATTTAGTGCCCTCATAGTTTTCATACAAATCGCCATACAAAGTTCAAAAGTCAAATTTCAAATGTCGCCATTTTGAATGTTTTTCAGTGCTAAAATTTAGTGCTCATTTAGTGCTATTTAGTGCCCTATACCCCACATTTAGTGCCCTCATAGTTTCCATACAAATCGCCATACAAAGTTCAAAAGTCAAATTTCAGATGTCGCCATTTTGAATGTTTTTTCGTGCTAAAATTTAGTGCTCATTTATTGCTATTTAGTGCCCTATACCCCACATTTAGTGCCCTCATAGTTTTCATACAAATCGCCATACAAAGTTCAAAAGTAAAATTTCAGATGTCGCCATTTTGAATGTTTTTTCGTGCTGAAATTTAGTGCTCATTTAGTGCTATTTAGTGCCCTTTATACCATATTTAGTGCCCTCATAGTTTCCATACAAATCGCCATACAAAGTTCAAAAGTCAAATTTCAGATGTCGCCATTTTGAATGTTTTTCAGTGCTAAAATTTAGTGCTCATTTAGTGCTATTTAGTGCCCTATACCCCACATTTAGTGCCCTCATAGTTTTCATACAAATCGCCATACAAAGTTCAAAAGTCAAATTTCAGATGTCGCCATTTTGAATGTTTTTTCGAGCTAAAATTTAGTGCTCATTTAGTGTTATTTAGTGCCCTATACCCCACATTTAGTGCCCTAATAGTTTTCATTCAAATCGCCATACAAAGTTCAAAAGTAAAATTTCAGATGTCGCCATTTTGAATGTTTTTTCGTGCTGAAATTTAGTGCTCATTTAGTGCTATTTAGTGCCCTTTATACCATATTTAGTGCCCTCATAGTTTCCATACAAATCGCCATACAAAGTTCAAAAGTCAAATTTCAGATGTCGCCATTTTGAATGTTTTTTCGAGCTAAAATTCAGTGCTCATTTAGTGTTATTTAGTGCCCTATACCCCACATTTAGTGCCCTAATAGTTTTCATTCAAATCGCCATACAAAGTTCAAAAGTCAAATTTCAGATGTCGCCATTTTGAATGTTTTTTCGTGCAGAAATTTAGTGCTCATTTAGTGCTATTTAGTGCCCTTTATCCCATATTTAGTGCCCTCATAGTTTCCATACAAATCGCCATACAAAGTTCAAAAGTCAAATTTCAGATGTCGCCATTTTGAATGTTTTTCAGTGCTAAAATTTAGTGCTCATTTATTGCTATTTAGTGCCCTATACCCCACATTTAGTGCCCTCATAGTTTTCATACAAATCGCCATACAAAGTTCAAAAGTCAAATTTCAGATGTCGCCATTTTGAATGTTTTTTCGAGCTAAAATTTAGTGCTCATTTAGTGTTATTTAGTGCCCTATACCCCACATTTAGTGCCCTAATAGTTTTCATTCAAATCGCCATACAAAGTTCAAAAGTCAAATTTCAGATGTCGCCATTTTGAATGTTTTTTCGTGCTGAAATTTAGTGCTCATTTAGTGCTATTTAGTGCCCTTTATCCCATATTTAGTGCCCTCATAGTTTCCATACAAATCGCCATACAAAGTTCAAAAGTCAAATTTCAGATGTCGCCATTTTGAATGTTTTTCAGTGCTAAAATTTAGTGCTCATTTAGTGCTATTTAGTGTCCTATACCCCGCATTTAGCGCCCTCATTGTTTTCATACAAATCGTCATATAAAGCCTTCGGCTAAGTGCAAGTATGGGGCTAAAAATGTTTTTTAGTTAGAATTTATACTTGATTTAACATATTTTCACACTGGAATGATTTAGTGCCTTCGACTTAGTGCAAGTATCGGACTGAAAATGATATTTTCTTAAAATTCAAACATGAATCAACATATATTTACACTGGAATGACCTAGTGCCTTCGACTAAGTGCAAGTATCGGACTGAAAATGATATTTTCTTAAAATTCAAACTTGATTAAACATATTTTCTTACTGGAATAATTTAGTGCCTTTGACTAAGTGCAAGCATCGGACTAAAAATGATTTTTTTTAAATTCATACTTGATTAAACATATTTTCTTACTGGAATAACTTAGTGCCTTCGACTAAGTGCAAGTATCGAGCAAAAAATGATATTTTCTTAAAATTCAAACTTAATTCAACATATTTTTACAAAGGAATAATTTAGTGCCTTTGACTAAGTGCAAGTATCGGACTGAAAATTATATTTTCTTAAAATTCGAACTTGATTCAACATATTTTCACACTGGAACGATTTAGTTCCTTCGACTAAGTGCAAGTTTCGGGCTGAAAATTATATTTTCTTAAAATTTCAACATGTTTAAACATATTTTCTAAATGGAATGATTTAGTTCCTTCGACTGTGTACAAGTATCGGGCTGAAAAAGATATTTTCATTAAATTCAAACTTGATTAAACATATTTTCTTACTATACTAGAATAATTTAGTGCCTTCGACTAAGTGCAAGTATCGGGCAAAAAATGATATTTTCATTAAATTCAAACTTGATTCAGCATATTTTCTTACTGGAATAATTTAGTGCCTTTGACTAAGTGCAAGCATCGGGCTGAAAATTATTTTTTTATATTCATACTTGATTAAACTTATTTTCTTACTGGAATAATTTAATGCCTTTGACTAAGTGCAAGCATCGGGCTGAGAATGAAATTTTCTTAAAATTCATACTTGATTAAACATATTTTCTTACTGGAATAATTTAGTGCTTTCGACTAAATGCAAGTATTGGGCAAAAAATGATATTTTCTTAAATTCAAACTTGATTAAACATATTTTCACACTGGAATGATTTAGTGCCTTGGACTAAGTGCATGCATCGGACTGAAAATGATATTTTCTTAAAATTCAAACTTGATTAAACATATTTTCTTACTGAAATAATTTAGTGCCTTCGACTAAGTGCAAGTGTCGGACTGAAAATGATATTTTCTAAAAATTCAAACCTGATTCAACATATTTTCTAACTGGAATGATTTAGTGCCTTCGACTAAGTGCAAGTTTCGGTCTGAAAATGATAATTTTTTTAGAATTTATACTTGAATTTTTAGAAAATATAACTTTCAGCCCGAAACTTGCACTTAGTCTAAGGCACTAAATCATTCCAGTGTGAAAATATGTTGAATCAGGTTTGAATTTTTAGAAAATATCATTTTGAGTCCGACACTTGCACTTAGTCGAAGGCACTAAATTATTTCAGTAAGAAAATATGTTTAATCAAGTTTGAATTTTAAGAAAATATCATTTTCAGTCCGATGCTTGAACTTAGTCCAAGGCACTAAATCATTCCAGTGTGAAAATATGTTTAATCAAGTTTGAATTTAAGAAAATATCATTTTTTGCCCAATACTTGCATTTAGTCGAAAGCTTTTAATCGTTCCAGTGTGGAAATATGTTTAATCAAGTTTGAATTTTCAGAAAATATCATTTTCCGTCCGATGCTTGCACTTAGTCAAATTCACTAAATTATCCCAGTAAGAAAATATGTTTAATCAAGTTTGAATTTTAAGAAAATATCATTTTCAGCACGATGCTTGCACTTAGTCAAAGGCACTAAATCATTCCAGTGTGGAAATATGTTTAATCAAGTTTGAATTTTAAGAAAATATCATTTTCAATCCGATACTTGCACTTTGTCGAAGGCACTAAATCATTCTGGTGTGAAAATATGTTCAATCAAGTTTGAATTTTAAGAAAATATCATTTTTTGCCCGATACTTGCATTTAGTCGAAGGCACTAAATCGTTCCTGTGTGGAAATATGTTTAATCAAGTTTGAATTTTAAGAAAATATCATTTTCAGTCCGATGCTTGCACTTAGTCCAAGGCACTAAATCATTCCAGTGTGAAAATATGTTTAATCAAGTTTGAATTTAAGAAAATATCATTTTTTGCTCAATACTTACATTTAGTCGAAAGCTTTTGATTGTTCCAGTGTAAAAATATGTTTAATCAAGTTTGAATTTTCAGAAAATATCATTTTCCGTCCTATACTTGCACTTAGTCAAAAGCACTAAATTATTCCAGTAAGAAAATATGTTTAATCAAGTTTGAATTTTAAGAAAATATCATTTTTAGTCCGATACTTGCACTTAGTCGAAGGCACTAAACTATTCCAGTAAGAATATATATTTAATCAAGTTTGAATTTTAACAAAATATTATTTTAAGCACGATGCTTGCACTTAGTCAAAGGCTTTAAATCATTCCAATGTGGAAATATGTTTAATCAAGTTTGAATTTTAAGAAAATATCATTTTCAGCACGATGCTTGCTCTTAGTCAAAGGCACTAAATCATTCCAGTAAGAAAATATATCTGATCAAGTTTGAATTTTAAGAAAATATCATTTTCAGTCCGATACTTGCACTTAGTCGAAGGCACTAAATTATTCCAGTAAGAAAATATATCTGATCAAGTTTGAATTTTAAGAAAATATCATTTTCAGATCGATACTTGCACTTTGTCGAAGGCACTAAATCATTCCAGAGTGAAAATATGTTCAATCAAGTTTGAATTTTAAGAAAATATCATTTTCAGTCCGATACTTGCACTTAGTCGAAGGCACTAAATCATTCTAGTGTGAAAATATGTTCAATCAAGTTTGAATTTTAAGAAAATATCATTTTTTGCCCGATACTTGCATTTAGTCGAAGGCACTAAATCGTTCCTGTGTGGAAATATGTTCAATAATTCCAGTGTGAAAATATGTTTAAACATGTTGAAATTTTTAGAAAATATCATTTTCAGTCCGATACTTGCACTAAGTCGAAGGCACTAAATCATTCCAGTGTGAAAATATGTTAAATCAAGTATAAATTCTAACTAAAAATCATTTTTAGCCCCATACTTGCACTTAGCCGAAGGCTTTTTATGACGATTTGTATGAAAACAATGAGGGCGCTAAATGCGGGGTATAGGACACTTAATATCACTAAATGAGCACTTAATTTTAGCACAAAACAAATTCCAAATGGCGACATCTGAAATTTGACTTTTGAACTTTGTATGGCGATTTGTATGGAAACTATGAGGGCACTAAATGTGGGGTATAGGGCACTAAATAGCACTAAATGAGCACTAAATTTTAGCACTGAAAAACATTCCAAATGGCGACATCTGAAATTTGATTTTTGAACTTTGTATGGCGATTTCTAATCTAATCTAATCTAATCAGACCCTAGCGCAGCCAATCTTTCGAAGGGATCCTGGAGAGTGCCTTAGGTTAGATGACGCCTAGCACTCTTCTTGTCATTTATTAACATTTGTAGTGTGCCATTGCATCGAAATGCATTGAAGCATCACAAGCGTTAAAGCGGCCAGGCCTACTGCGTAAAGCCGTATCGCAGAGATGACTCGTAATTGGGTTGAGTTTGAGCACTGAGTGTTCGAACAACAACACAATTCTGAATCGACAGGGGAGGAAGAAGCGTGGGGACACACCACCATACGCTCCGAGATTTGGTTGTATTCGTTGGGAGCACCATGCTAAGAAGGTTTGGTACTCCGGGGATGGGCTGGGATGGGACATTGTATTTCCACGAATGCCCTGGACATTATTTGCCGTGGTTATAGCGCCACAACTCGCTCTTGAACTTTGTATGGCGATTTGTATGGAAACTATGAGGGCACTAAATGTGGGATATAGGGCACTAAATAGCAATAAATGAGCACTAAATTTTAGCACGAAAAAACATTCAAAATGGCGACATCTGAAATTTTACTTTTGAACTTTGTATGGCGATTTGTATGGAAACTATGAGGGCACTAAACGTGAGGTATAGGGCACTAAATAGCACTAAATGAGCACTAAATTTTAGCACTGAAAAACATTCAAAATGGCGACATCTGAAATTTGACTTTTGAACTTTGTATGGCGATTTGTATGGAAACTATGAGGGCACTAAATGTGGGGTATAGGGCACTAAATGAGCACTAAATTTTAGCACAAAGAAAATTCAAAATGGCGACATGTGTCATCTGGCTTGTATTTCAAATTTTGTATGGCAATTTGTATGGAAACTATAAGGGCACTGCATGTGGGGTATAGGGCACTAAATAGCACTAAATGAGCACTAAATTTTAGCACAAAGAAAATTCAAAATGGCGACATGTGTCATCTGGCTTGTATAGACCAATTCAAACTTCGTTCTCAAATCATTTCTCGAGAAATATAAATTCGAAAAATTTGCAAAAAATCATGGACGATCGATTTTCGACGCCCGATCGATTGACAATGACAGAATTGGTCTACCTCCAATATCCGAATTTTGGCGCTTAATTTACTGTAGAGCACGCGTGACGTCCGTGTGTGGTAAAAAAGTGCTCAATTTTGTGGTAGGGGGTTTCTCAGAGCCCACATTATGGATTTAAGCTCTCTTGGGCGCATTTGAAAGGGGATGTGCTGAACCTGAACCAGTTCCATACCAAATTTGAATTTATCCATTTTTTATGGGGACTCGGAGTGTGTTTTCATCAAATCAGGCGGTTTTCAAATGAAAATTCGGTCGAAATTTGAAGTATTGAAATCGTTTATTTATCTAAAAAATTGCATTTTTCCAGCCCTACATCCTCCCAAATTTTCATCCACGTCGGTAATGTGGTTCTTGATTTACAGCTTGTGGACTAATTCACTGTGAGGGGGAAAAACCCCCTAAAAAAGGTAAAAGCCAACTTTCACCAAATGCCAAAACTATTCCTTTGGCATTTTATCTATTTTTTTTTTCTCCACATCATAATCTAGACCATACTCGATGTTCTGAAACAAATTTGACCTCATTCGGATTTACCGTTCAGATTTTATAAAATTTCCATTTTTGCCTTTCTTACTAAAGAAAGGTATAGTGTTTGCTTTTGGCTCCGACTCCAATTCAAGCGTCGTTCTCAAATCATTTCTCGAGAAATATAAATTCGAAAAATTTGCAAAAAATCATGGACGATCGATTTTCATCGCCTCGTCGACAAGTTGTCAAGTTGAGCTTCACATGCAGACGCGAGCAATGCTGGCGCGTGATGCTGGCGCGTATAGAGTTTTGATACTAGATTACCCCCTTTTAGTGCAAGTTGCTTTATCGATTGCTCGTTCATCACATATCGCCTATCATTATTTTCTATGCTAAGCTTCAGTGAACGCAAACTAGACGCAAGCAGCTATCTGTTCTGAAGCCTCATGCTCATTCTTTTGCCTTTCTTTTTTGTTTTGCTCATTCTCTGATCGAACTCTGAGCTTACGAATTTCTGGGAAGCGTCCAAGCTTCCCATGTGCCAGTGACAACGCACATCGCGGGTTTGGTTTTCTAGCTTCAGTACTAGCCTTTTTGTGTATTAGTATTTTTGTTCATCGTACCAGCGCACCAAGGTGGTTTATTCGGTACGTTTGCGTTTGTCGTAGTGAAGTCCCACCGAGCGCTCAGCCGTTGTATGCTTCCCAATCCCAAAAACGCCTAAATGCATACTACATACTCATGCATACTTATTGAAAGCTCACAATTTTGCCTAACGCCTAAATGACAGTTTAGTGAATTACAGTACCGTAATCTGGGGTGAATCGGGACTACAGTCTGAATAGGGACAGCAGTTTTTAGAGCACCTAATGCTTTTAAATTTGGAAATGGATGTACACATTTTGTTGGCCTGAGTCTGTTCTAACTGAAACCAACCAGAAAAATCAAAATATTGTGCTACATCATGGTTAAACTGCTGTCCCAATTCACCCTTAAGTGTCCCGATTGACCCCAGTTTACGGTAGGCGTTTCAAAGCTTTCAAGAACATTTATGCGGCTTTACCGTTACATCGTTGTTTACAACACGGAAAATTCTCGGGTGTTGAAACACTTTCTGCTAGTCATTTTGTAACCACTTTAACGCATTGGAGCAAGACGGAATTATTTTGTTTTCTCGTTAATTATTGATATTTTTAAAAGTGCAAAAAAAAAACACTCAGAGAATACGAACAATTTAGCGATATGCAGAAAACATTACGAACATCGCAAATTGTGAGCTAATTCTCTGTCTCAAAATCAATGTGTTCTGATTTAAAAAATCGAAAATGCTTGTGTGCGAGCACAGCTTACAACCGGCCATGGCAAATGGGGCAAAAACCAGCGCTTTTCAGTTATATGAAAAAATATGGTTGAGTTTCGAATTGTATTATGAATGGACCATTCTTTATTTTGATATTTCTTTGAAAAAAAAATCAACTGCCGTTAACTTCCTTTTGTAAGAAAGGCTCTATCTCACCCCAGGTGGGATTAAATCGGGTTTTCGTAACAGATTTGCACAAACAAAAAGTGATGAGTATGTAGTATGCATTTAGGCGTTTTTGGGATTGGGAAGCATACAACGGCTGAGCGCTCGGTGGGACTTCACTACGACAAACGCAAACGTACCGAATAAACCACCTTGGTGCGCTGGTACGATGAACAAAAATACTAATACACAAAAAGGCTAGTACCGAAGCTAGAAAACCAAACCCGCGATGTGCGTTGTCACTGGCACATGGGAAGCTTGGACGCTTCCCAGAAATTCGTTCGCTAAGAGTTCGATCAGAGAATGAGCAAAACAAAAAAGAAAGGCAAAAGAATGAGCATGAGGCTTCAGAACAGATAGCTGCTTGCGTCTAGTTTGCGTTCACTGAAGCTTAGCATAGAAAATAATGATAGGCGATATGTAATGAACGCGCAGTCGATAAAGCAACTTGCACTAAAAGGGGGTAATCTAGTATCAAAACTATATACGCGCCAGCATCACGCGCCAGCATTGCTCGCGTCTGCATGTGAAGCTCAACTTGACAACTTGTCGACGAGGCGATGAATTTTTGCAAATTTTTCGAATTTATATTTCTCGAGAAATGATTTGAGAACGAAGCTTGAATTGGAGTCGGAGCCAAAAGCAAGCACTATACCTTTCTTTAGTAAGAAAGGCAAAAATGGAAATTTTCTAAAATCTGAACGGTAAATCCGAATGAGGTCAAATTTGTTTCAGAACATCGAGTATGGTCTAGATTATGATGTGGAGAAAAAAAAATAGATAAAATGCCAAAGGAATAGTTTTGGCATTTGGTGAAAGTTGGCTTTTACCTTTTTTAGGGGTTTTTCCCCCTCACAGTGAATTAGTCCACAAGCTGTAAATCAAGAACCACATTACCGACGTGGATGAAAATTTGGGAGGATGTAGGGCTGGAAAAATGCAATTTTTTGGATAAATAAACGATTTCAATACTTCAATTTTCGACCGAATTTTCATTTGAAAACCGCCTGATTTGGTGAAAACACACTCCGAGTCCCCATAAAAAATGGATAAATTCAAATTTGGTATGGAACTGGTTCAGGTTCAGCACATCCCCTTTCAAATGCGCCCAAGAGAGCTTAAATCCATAATGTGGGCTCTGAGAAACCCCCTACCACAAAATTGAGCACTTTTTTACCACACACGGACGTCACGCGTGCTCTACAGTAAATTAAGCGCCAAAATTCGGATATTGGAGGTAGACCAATTCTGTCATTGTCAATCGATCGGGCGTCAAAAATCGATCGTCCATGATTTTTTGAAAATTTTTCGAATTTATATTTCTCGAGAAATGATTTGAGAACGAAGCTTGAATTGGAGTCGGAGCCAAAAGCAAACACTATACCTTTCTTTAGTAAGAAAGGCAAAAAGGTGATAACTGTTGCTTCCGATTGACCGGGAAGATTTGCCGGGTAGTACTGGGCCGGGGACTGGCCAAGTCCCGCTGTTGATCCTTCCAAACAACTCGCTGCAATCTCCGGCAGAGAGTAATCGACCAAGTGCAGAAACATCCGTAATTCCGGTGATTGTGGTGGAGCTGGTCTTTCCGAGCATCTTCGATAACCTTCTCCGAGGACTGGCCCTCTCCCGCTGTCGACTCGCTTGTGTTTGGAAATCCGTCCCGTGTCGTTATTTTTTCATGGAAATCATTTCAACATTATGAAATTATGCTTTTTTTAACACGCGGTTTGTTTATTTTCAAATTTTGACAGCAAATGCGTTCTTCATCTTCTTTGTTGTCTTCATGTTCGCGTCGAACATTTAGGTTTCAGAAACATGGCCGTCGTGACAGAGGGCTGGGAATTCCATAAGAAATTGCGTTTTCAAGCATTTTAAGACTAACGCAATAAGTTTCGGTTAATATTTTTACAAAATATTAATTTAGTGAAGTTTATTAAAAGTCTGTGCACCTCAAAAAAAATGTCTGGCACAAGCTTAAATGTCTGTGAAACACAGACAAATCTGTGTATCTGGCATCCCTGGTGACAAGTTCGGTTTTGTTAAAAATTACGAAAGTAAAATCAAAAATTTTTATTGTTAAAATGTCTGGGCACGGTCTCTCCGTGTATACACTGAAATAAATATCATGGTAGATGCTATTAGTTTCACATACACAGTAAAAAAAAATGATGGTAAAATTTCATCTAAAAAGGAGTACATCTTTTATGTCAGAAAAAAGCTTTGATTTTACCTCTAATAATGTGTAAATTTACATCTGGTAGACGCTAGGAAAAAATATATGTAATCCCAAAAAAATATCAAACCGGCGATAGTTATATCCAGCTTACTATGTCCACGCCCCAACTCGCACGGCCATCTCGCCGCTGTGATAACTGGACGATCAAAGCCAATGTAGCTCTATGTGCTCCGTACATTGTATACTGTATTTACTGCATATACGATACATAGAGCCGGGTCCGGTGGTTTAGTGGTTAGCGTGGTAGCCTCTGAACCTCAGTATGGCCTGGGTTCAATCCCAGACGGACCCGGTGGCATTTGCCTGACCTGATTTGCCTGACCACGCCTTCTATCGGATGGGGAAGTAAAACGTCGGTCCATTTACGTAAAAGAGGTTTTGGGTGACTCACCACACATAACCTTCGGACGCCTAGAAATGAGCAGAAACTTGCAACAGAGACCACAAAAGACCCTGTTCGGGCCGGCACGTTGACCCCACGGAAAATGGCGGAATACTCACGGGTGGACTGTACTTTGATTGTTCGAACTGGCCGTGGGTGTGGTAAAAAAGTAAACGCACTCGGATTTAACCTCGGATTTAACACTACAAACTAGCTTTATTACAACTAAGTTAAAAACTACGTGTTCTCGCTACCGAGGGTGAAAAGAGACTGTACCCGCAAAATGGCGGTTTTTTCACTCGTCCTCTTCGTCATCGTCTTCGTCGTCGTCTTTCGTCGTCGTCGTGGTTCGTCGCGCCGTTGTGCGGCCGTAGCGTTGCGCAGGGTTGTGCTTGATCGCAGGAAGCTGTTGCGGCAGGCGATCAGGGTTGCTATCTTGTGGTGAAAAATCGTAGTAGTCGTGGTTGTGAAGTGTTGCCAGTCCAACTGACACTTCGTAGATCCAACAGACCCGGGGGTCATTAAAGTGGATTACTTTGCTTTTTACGATACATAGAAGTACATTGGCTTTGATCGTCCAGTTTTCACAGCGGCGAGTTGGCCGTGCGGGTTGGGGCGCGGACTTAGTAAGCTAGATATAACTATCGCCGGTTTGATATTTTTTTAGGATTACAGATATTTTTTCCTAGCGTCTGCCAGATGTAAATTTACACATTTTTAGAGGAAAAATTAAGAGGCAGTATTTGTAAATTCTGCTCGGTTTGTTCTAGAGGTCGTATCGAGGTGCTCCGATTTGGATGAAACTTTCAGGGTTTGTTTGTCTATACATGAGATGAACTCATGCCAAATATGAGCCCTCTACGACAAAGGGAAGTGGGGTAAAACGGGCATTGAAGTTTGAGGTCCAAAAAACATGAAAAATCTTAAAATTGCTCGCATTTCCGTAAAACTTCATCAATTCCTACTCTCTTAGATGCATTCGAATGGTCTTTTAGAGCCCTTCAAAATGCGCAATAGACATCTAGGATTGGTTTGAATTTTTCTCATAGCTTTTGTATATTACTGTTAAAAATGGATTTTTTTAAAACCTTAATATCTTTTTGCAACAGCCTCCAACACCCATACTCCCATAGGTCAAAAGTTAGGGAATTTCATGGACTATAAGCCTACGGTATTAACTTTTTGGCCAATCGCAGTTTTTCTCATAGTTTTACGATTTTTCCAGAACAAACATTTTACAACGGTAATTTTTGCCCTGTAGGCCAAGAAGACGGCACTTTTTGGTCTCAATTTTGTCATATTCGGAATCCTCGGACAATTTCACGTAAGTTAGAAGTATTGGAGTTATAATTTTGATTTAAAAAATAATTAAATAAAACATTTTTGAAAAAAGAAATAGATCTTATTTACCCTATGATCAATACGTCAAATGCTGTATCAAGTAGGCGAATATCTGTTTTACCCCCAATCCGACAAAATGCTAAATAATATTTTAATTAATTCTAAATGGCATTTTATTCAATCAAATTCAAAAATCCAACACCTCAATCTAATGTAAAATTTTCTGAGGATTCCGAATATGTCAAAATTGAGACCAAAAAGTTCCGCTATGGAGGCCTACAGGGCAAAAACTAACGTTGTAAAATGTTTGTTCTAGAAAAATCGTAAAACTATGAGAAAAACTGCGATTGGCCAAAAAGTTAATACCGTAGGCTTATAGTCCATGTAATTACCTATCTTTTGACCTATGGGAGTATGAGTGTTGGAGGCTGTTGCAAAAAGTTATTAAGGTTTTAAAAAAATCAATTTTTAACAGTAATTTGCAAAAGCTATGAGAAAAAATCAAACCAATCCTAGATGTCTATAGCACATTTTAAAGGGCTTCAAAAGACCTTTCAAATGCATCTAAGAGAACTGGAATCGATGAAGTTTTACGGAAATGCGAGCAATTTTAAGATTTTTTATGTTTTTTGGACCTCAAACTTCAATGCCCGTTTTACCCCACTTCCCTTTGTCGTAGAGGGCTCATATTTGGCATGAGTTCATCTCATGTATAGACAAACAAACGCTGAAAGTTTCATCCAAATCGGAGCACCTCGATACGACCTGTTTCACATCGCTGAAAATCTCGCTCTTAAAGCTTTTTTCTGACATAAAAGATGTACTCCGTTTTAGATAAAATTTTACCATGATTTTTTTTACTGTGTATAGATTTTTGCAGAGTGCCTGTGCATTTGACTTGTATATGCGATGCACATAAACTGTATGAGCACTGCATATACATGGTTATGAATTCGAAATATGCCAACGCATATAAAAGTTATGTACCGGGATATAGACAGTATATGCAAAGCTAATAGCATGTATATGCAGTTTTCATGTTTTCCAAGTGAATTTTCATTTGATTCCCAATAGTACTACTTGTAATAATTATTTGTTAATCATGATGTTGTAAAATTTCTCAATTTTCTTTATTAGAAAATATTGAAGGATTAGTTTTTTGTACATAACTTTTATTTAAGCATATCAATGTTTTTGATCACTTATTGTTTAAAAAAATATTTGCCCAGTTGTGACGCCTCAGAATCTGCATCGTCGATTTGTACTGGCCTTGGTGATGGTGGGAACAACGGCAACGAACATGGCCATGAGCATTTTGGCGATGGTCGGAGCGGCCAGTTTCTTAAGCAGCCACATTGCCAATCATTTTGTCGGGATCACCATACTTCCAGACGTTTCCGGAGCGGTGTGGAGAACCTGGCCATGCACCACTGGAGCAGCCGTTGGTCGGTGTTGTCCGCAATGTGATTCCGGCTGTAGGTTGTGGCTAGCAGGACGTCCCGCTCGCAACTGGTTCCTTAACACTGCCTGATTATTGTAAGAAAGAGAAAAGAAATAAATTCAAGAAAATGTTAGAACCTGTTCAAAACCTACCGGTGCACTTTTGCGATGGACCACCCCTTCCGCCTTCTTGGCCGCTCCTGGTTCTGGAAAGCTTCGTTAAGCGCACCCTTGTCCAGCGGTTTCAACTATTCCTTCACCTGGCTTGAGGTGTGACCATGTCTCCGTGTTCACGATCCGGTCACCCTGTCCACACCGGATCGCATCTGCTATTCATCCCCGGTACCTGCAATCCTCAGCCAAATCGATGGCAACTTCGGCTGTTTTCGTTACCCGGTCAGTTTCTCTTTCACCCGCTCGATATCGATGCTCGACCTTTTGCGCCGCTAAATTCACACCTTTTGCAGAACGTCTCCCGCGTCCAGCCGCAACGCGTTCTCAACTCGGTCAATTAAACCGTCTCGGTATTGATGGTATCGTCCTTTGCCAGGGAAGTGGCCACGTCGAACTGGTCGTCCGGCCGGTAGTTCTCCGTCCCCCAACCGCCCCGGTTCTGGTGCAGCGCCATAATGTTCCGTCATCTGTAAATGTGTCATGCTGTAAATCAACCCGTAGGGCACCTCCTGGAATGACACCAAACACACCATGAATAAGACCATGAAAACGGACTTAAAAGCGGAAGCATCAGTCTGCGATCAGCAGAGAAGCGAGTCAGAAGAGCGTCCCTCACAAACCAAAAAAGTGCTTAAAAAGTGCAAAAATGCCTCACGGCAAGAAAAAGAGGCGGTCCTCACCAGCAGGATCGGCAGATTTGGAGAAGCTAAAAAATGCCGAAGCGCTACCTGCAAAGCCAGGCAGTTTGAGCAAGGACGCTCAAAAATTGTCTGGAAACCAGTTCGCTAACCTCCCTGTGGACGTGAGCGAGAAGGAAGAATTTGAACGACGGGAAAAGTTGCCACCCATTTTTGTGAAAACATCGTCATCGGATTCGGTGCGAAAATGGCTGACCGGATTTATCAAATCTGGTGCTTTCCGAGCTTCCATTCGCTTGTGTGCTGATGGACTCAAAATTCTGCTACCTACCAGAAAGGATCACAACTACGTTCGGGATTTCCTGAACAACACCAAGATTGAATACTATAGCCATGACGATCCAGGTAAACGCCCCATGAAACAGGTCCTCCGTGGCCTGTACGACATGGATGTGAGTGTGCTGAAAGAAGAGCTCAAAACTCTTAAGTTGAACGTAATCGAAGTCTTCAAGATGACGAGACACAACAAGGACATCAAGTATCGTGATCAACTGTATCTGGTTCATCTCGAGAAAGGATCGACAACGCCGTCTGAGCTGAAAGCAGTTCGGGCAATTTTCAACATCATCGTGACTTGGGAACGTTATCGTCCAGTGCACCGTGACGTGACGCAATGTTCGAACTGCTTGCAGTTTGGACATGGTGGAAGGAACTGTTTCATCAAGAGTCGTTGTGCAACCTGCGGAGGTGAGCACAAAACTCAAGCTTGCGAAACAATCAACGAGAACATCGAAGCGAAATGCTTCAATTGCGGCGGCGACCATTCCTCTATGGTACATTAGGTGGCCAAGTTTCAAAAAAGTGACCTTCTCCAAATATTTTTTGGTATTTTTTTCTCGAAAGTAAACATTCTAACTAAGAAAAATCCAAATTTTCAAAGCTCTAAGTTTGTTCATTACGGAGATACGCAAGCTGAAAGTCAAAAGATGGAGTAAAAAACTAGCGTTTTTCGTGAAAAAGGCTGATTGTTTAATTTTAACATAGCTCAGCCATTTTAAATATTTCATTAGGACAATTATACATCGTTGGAAAGGTAATGAGATAAGCTTTGAAACTATTTATAAATAAAATGTTGTTTCCAACCCAAAAACTAAAGTTTTCATCGAATAACTGGAGCATTTTTTTGACAAAACTTATTTTTTTGTGTTTGTTAATCGAGTACTTTTTTTGCTAACCGATGCTAAACATGAAACTAAGATCACTTGAAAGATTTGATCATAATCTAACATTGCTGAAATTTCAAGCCTGCGATTTTTTGCGTTTTCGGAGATATGCCATTTTGAACATTTACGTTTTATCAAAATTTGCTGCAATCTACATATGCGCCCGTTTATTTCACTTGCTTTGTTACCTACTTCGTGGGCATCGTCGCTTCAAAAATCAATACCTGGTTTCAAGAAGTTCGAAATGACTTTATTGGAATTTCTGTTGCCTACATTTAAAATTGAGTACCTTAGTTAAAATAAGGTATTCGTACCGAAGTTTCTCAAGCGAAACTGGAGAATCTTAGTTTGACAGCGAAAAAAGAATTATGCAAAATATTGACTTAGCATGATGAATTTCTGCGATCAATCCATGAAACTGATCCACATTTAAGTTCTATGTTGGTTAGTACAAAACGTCATAAAAGTACCTTTAACATATCGAAGCCGTCAGAAACTCTATAATCAAATGAATTTTCATGAACAAGAACATTAGGATTAGTATGAATATGTTTTGTATTTTATCGTTTTACTTCATAATTAATATTTAGAATAAAATAAATGTTTCTGTTATTTGATTTAACAATTAAAATTTTCGCAATTTATGCCCGTAAGGGTAGGGGAGGTCTCAAGTTGTATGGCATGGACTCACATAAAGAAACACACAGCAGTAAATAATAAATATTTGACTAAAAATGAATTTATTACGCTTAACAAAATTTTATTGGTGGGGAGGGGGATGGTGAAAGAAAGAGGGGGAAGGGATTATGTTCTTGAAGTGGGGATGTATTGGCTTATCCATAATTTAATAATATAGACTCGCCATACAATATATCAGCAATTCCCCACGAAAACAGCATGATTCGAAAAAAAAGTTCTCCGATCGGGCTCAAAATTTTTCTGGGGGATCCTTGGCCGAAATAATTAGACCCGTATTTTTTTGTTTGGCCATTAGGCTGACCTACGCCGTGTTAGGGTGGTCCGAAAAATGGCAATTTTCGTCGATTTTCGCAAAAACCACTTTTTTCAAAAAATCATATCTCCGCGCCATTTCATCCGATTTTAGCTGTCTTAGACGCAAAAGAAAGGTGATTAGTTTGGCTATTTGGGAAAAAAAGTAAGAAGTTTCGAAAATCTAGCTTAACCTTTAAAAAGGTCATATGAAAACTTAAAATGCTGTTTTGAAGGTCTCGGGACCAAAGAGCCTATGTCTGAAAATATTTTTATCGGATTCCTCGGAAAATTTCACATAACATATCAAAAAATGGTGAAGTTATGTTTTCGATACTCCGAGATACGATTTTTTGAAAATAAAAACTGGGTTTTTCGACGCGCCACGCGCAAAAATCAGAAAACGACGAAAACGGGAAAAAATCGACTTTTTTCACTAAAATTGCGATAACTTTAAAATTTCAGCGATGACCTATAAATGTTATGGTACCAAAAGTTGCGTCTTTTAATTACGAAAATTTTAGTACCCTAACATGTATAGGTCATCGCTGAAATTTCAAAGTTATCGCAGTTTTAGTGAAAAATGTCGATTTTTTCCCGTTTTCGTCATTTTCCAATTTTTGCGCGTGGCGCGGCGAAAAACCCAGTTTTTATTTTCAAAAAATCGTATCTCAGAGTATCGAAAACATAACTTCACCATTTTTTGATATGTTATGTGAAATTTTCCGAGGAATCCGATAAAAATATTTTCAGACATAGGCTCTTTGGTCCCGAGACCTTCAAAACAGCATTTTAAGTTTTCATATGACCTTTTTAAAGGTTAAGCTAGATTTTCGAAACTTCTTACTATTTTTCCCAAATAGCCAAACTAATCACCTTTCTTTTGCGTCTAAGACAGCTAAAATCGGATGAAATGGCGCGGAGATATGATTTTTTGAAAAAAGTGGTTTTTGCGAAAATCGACGAAAATTGCCATTTTTCGGACCACCCTAACACGGCGTAGGTCACCCTAATGGCCAAACAAAAAAATACGGGTCTAATTATTTCGGCCAAGGATCCCCCAGAAAAATTTTGAGCCCGATCGGAGAACTTTTTTTTCGAATCATGCTGTTTTCGTGGGGAATTGCTGATATACTAGCCTGGGTCAAAAAAAATAAAGTTGCTTAAATCAAAAATTAAATGAGATTGCCCGAAACAGTACTCAAAATGGAGGCTCAGGCCAAAATTTCAGCCCATTTGGTTGAAAACTGGCTTGCCTTGAGCAGGAACAAGTTTAAATGGGAATTAACACGTAAAACTGGAGCATTTAGGTAAATTGCTCTGTACATGTCAGCCGTTAACAATTGACGACATTTACATACCATGGGGTCCTAGGGGATGGTCTGAGGAACAATTCCTCCGAAGGGTGCAAGACGATCCGAGGCTCTTGGTCTTGCCTTGAACCGGATTCATTCCTGCGTCGCAGAAATTCTCATGGTCCCAGCCAAATGTATAGGGAAAAATCAAAGCACACTAAGAAGGCTGCCTCGATCAGAGGACGCCACATGTCAACCAACCACCACGTGGCAGAAGGGTATCATCAATGTTGGCTTTTAAATTGGTTTTGTTATTCCTAGGACACTTTATGCAATCAGATATTTAAACAAAAACACTTAATAAACGCTAAATGTAATTTTGAAGCCGAATTTGAAGTTATTTTCCGACCACGTGGTGGTCGGTTGACATGTGGCGTCCTCTGATCGAGGCAGCCTTCTTAGTGTGCTTTGATTTTCCCCTATACATTTGGCTGGGACCATGAGAATTTCTGCGACGCCGGAATGAATCCGGTTCAAGGCAAGACCAGGAGCCTCGGATCGTCTTGCACCCTTCGGAGGAATTGTTCCCCAGACCATCCCCTAGGACCCCATGGTATGTAAATGTCGTCAATTGTTAACGGCTGACATGTACAGAGCAATTAACCTAAATGCTCCAGTTTTACGGGTTAATTCCCATTTAAACTTGTTCCTGCTCAAGGCAAGCCAGTTTTCAACCAAATGAGCTGAAATTATGGCCTGAGCCTCCATTTTGTGTACTCTTTCGGGCAATCTCATATAATTTTTGATTTGAGCAACTTTATTTTTTTTACCCGGGCTAATATATACGCAATTCTGTTTTACTTGCAAATGTATGAAAAGTAGACTATTTATTATAAACAATCAACTATTGAAAAACTTGAAAAGTCATAAAAATAGACGTATACCATTTCAATACCATACAATTACTCAAATTTGTATGAAAAAAACATTTAAAAAGCAAAAAAATAATTTGGCCGCCTGTTTGTATGGGGATGGCCCATAGTGCATTCTACCAAGAATCGGAGCTGCCCAAAACGAGCTGAGTTTGTGAAAATTCGGCAGCAAGCGACGACGAGGCACCAACCAAATCGTCGCAAAACACCACCAACTTTCACGGACGTGGATTTTCCTGCTTTGGCGTCACCTGGAGCAGGATCTGTTCGAGTGGTTCCAAATCTGCAGCCATTGCCGTTGAATCAGCGGCAAAAAGTTGCAGAGAATACAACACCTCCTGGGTTCAGTCAGCAAATGAAGGAAAACCAACCAGCATCAACGGATGAAGGCAGTAGTGACCTGTTTTCACCACAAGAACTTCTGAACATTTTCATCGAGATGACAACAACACTGCGTGGTTGCAAAACTCGTGCGGAACAAGTAAGAACGCTTGGAGGTTTTATCTTAAAATACAGTTCGTAGTTTACTCGTTCTAATGATTTTGAATATTTTAATGAATTTACTTTTTTAGTTTTAAGTTAGGATTAGTTGTTAAAGAGCAATTCTCTGAGA
Organism: Culex pipiens pallens; assembly: GCF_016801865.2. Lineage (NCBI taxonomy): Eukaryota > Metazoa > Arthropoda > Insecta > Diptera > Culicidae > Culex > Culex pipiens. The sequence continues at coordinate 68,118,547 of NC_068937.1, forward strand.
TTTCGGTCATTCGATTTTTTTTGTATTTTTTAATCCGGCTGAAACTTTGTTGGTGCCTTCGGTATGCCCAAAGAAGCCATTTTGCATCATTAAAAATATTTTTTTCGATAAGATCGGAAAATTTCACGAATGTTTCATGTTTCGACATTGTAAATCGGATTTATAGTTGCTATGATATCGACATTAGAAAATGGCGGGTTGTTTGGGTGAGACTTAGAAAACATCAATTTTCCTGTTTTTTAGCCTTTGCATGGCAATATCTCAGCAACTATGGGTCGTATCAACAAAGTTCAATAAAGCAAAATATAGAGAATTTTCTCAGCTTTTCAAAAATATTTTTTTCAAGGGTGGGCAAACATGGGCACTAATTTAAAAAAATGAAAAACTGAGACTATTTTCAAAATAGTTACATAAAAATGGTTATAACTTGAAAACGGTGCACTTTATCAAAAATTCACTAAAGTACTTTTTGATTGCAAATTCGATTTTACATCGAAAAATGAAGTTGAAAATTTTTTGCGACCAATATTTCGATTTTTTGAAAAAATCTGTATTGATTCAAAAAATCATAACTCGGTCAAAGATTTTTTGCCTATTCTGGAAATTTCTGAAAAGTTGGCATTTTATGTCCTCTAAAACATATCAAAAATTAGAAAAAAAATTAAAAATAGTGTTTTTTTGCAAATCAAGTTTTAGTGATAAAAAGTTAAATAAAAAATCACCAGATTTTTTCTACCGTGCATCATTTTTTTTCAGTGTAGTCCATATCCATACCTACAACTTTGCCGAAGACACCAAATCGATCAAAAAAAATCCTTCAAAAGATACAGATTTTTGAATTTTAACATATCATTTTTGTATGGACAGCTGCCAAATTTGTATGGAAAATTATATGGACAAACTAATGATGCAAAATGGCTTCTTTGGGCATACCGAAGGCACCAAAAAAGTTTCAGCCGGATTAAAAAATACAAAAAATAAAATTAAAGAAAAAAGACCGATTCCGTAGAGAACTGCTCTAAAGCGATTTTTTTTTCTTTTTTACCCAAATGTATTCGATTTAATGCAAAAATGTAAAACAATTTGAAGTAAATAAATGAATGTGCACAGTTAATAAGAAAACGAAAAATATAACAAAGATGAAGAGCATGTAGCCATACCACTTAGAATGTAAATGAAATGTAATTATTATAAGAAAGTTCAATAAAGACATATTTAATTTCAAAAAATTTCAAAAAAAAGCGGAAGCACACCTCGAATAAAGTCCTTTCCGCTGTACCTCAGGTGGACGTCACTTACAATCAGAATCTTTGTCGTACGGTTCGATGCCGGAGTCTTGCATCTCCGTGGACCAGCCGGATCAGGTTGCAGCCTTAAAAAACAACTTATTTTAAAGAAAATCACAATTTACTTGAAGGCAAAACCGAGAGCAAAGCAGTTTTTCCTATTTTTCGCCATCTTGTTTTACAAAATACGTTTATGCCACATATGGGTCATTCCACCTGAAGCGGAACAGCATTTGAAAATTACCATCTCCGATTCTGCTCAAATTTGGCAGAGCTGTTCAGACTATCAAAACATGCAAAAATCCTGAATTTCATCCAAATCGGACCACCCCCTCCATTTTTGTACCCTCCCAAAAAAACGACTTTTTGGCGATTTTTGAGCGAAACCCCTATCTTCAAACGACGATAACTCAGGAACCACAAATCTTAGAGGTTCGGTCTTAGACTCTATTTTGAAGGAAATTGAAGGATGTAGAATCCATTTCCGTGATCAAAATTTAGATTAAAATATTTTTTCTACCTGTATTGCGCAATTGAAAACTTTAAATGGCCGTATCTCAAAACAGCCCCATTTATTTTTTAAATCTGACTTCACCATCGTATTCCCCGTCCAATTTTACATAAGAATCACTTATCGACAGAAAGGAATATGTTTCGTTCCAGAGATATCGAATTTTAAAGTTTTGAGTATTTGAGATTAGCTAAACTCGCCGCATATGCTAGAAACACTCAGTCGTGCTGATCAATAATTACTACCTGGCATTCTGTAAGATGAATTATTTTTCTAGTTTTATACGATTTGGAGATAATCAATACCTTGAAAAATCTACTTTTGTTTAAGGAATATTTATTGGGTAATTTTTTTCATTATGCAATGTTTTTCCTGATCTCACTGTCATTGAACCATATTAAGTAAAATTTGAACTTTTAATATTTATTTGCAAGTGCTATAGAGTTTCTGAATACAATTTTCAGAAATTTATCATTATTTATCTATTATTTTTATATTTTTCCTAATTCTTCATTTCTTCCCACTTAATCAAATTATTTCTTTTATTTCAAGCAAGAACAAATGTAGAGCTGGCTGTAGTAGATGAAATAATTTTCATGGGTTCTAGAGCTTTTGCCATGTGCGGTAGCGATATAGTGCCATTCAACAAAAACCCCAAAATCTGCCTTACGGTTTGAAAAATTGAGCATGATCATATTAAATCGATTTTTATATTGTGAGCCAGTTTCGTCTGAATAATTGATGATTTTTATTTTCAATTCTGGTACAATTAATTTCAAAAACAAAACCATATACTTCTGATACATGTGGACAGCAGCTGTATCGTCTTCCAAGATTTCGAAACAAAAAAAAAAAGATTATTGTTCGGACGGTGTCGAAATCAACACCACTGAATCTGATCTTAATCAGAATAATCTTTGTGATTTTCTTACATTTTTCAGTTCAATACTTTCCAGAAATCCTCCTCCTTAATTATGCTTCACGAGAGTTTTATTCATGTTGATTTATATTTTTTAACACGATAATGTATCGTTACTTACAAGATCAATTGCAATTTCCTGATAGCTTTGCGGGAATTCCATTTTGCCCTGTGTCTGCGCCGAGACACCTCCTCGACAGCCGGGATTGTCCTCAGCAGGACAGGGAGTGGACTGTAAGACTCCGTTGGGGATGCTTGGTCCGGATGAAGAAAAAGAGTCCTGGTTCGGTCGGCCCTTTAGCCAGGGCTTGATGGTACTGGATGGAGATTACAATTTGGGGAGCCTTTTTATAGGCGAGGGCATAGGGATTAGCAATACCTACAACAATGGCGAGTCCAAATGACCACGAAATCAAACAATAGAATAATTGGAGCAGGAAACAAAGCAACTAGGATGAGATCCATCTGATCTTGGGGTCGTGTGCAACAACTGTGCCATGGGCAGGGTAAAATGCCTAATTGCGGACGCAACATACCGGCCACCAATGGAATACCAATTCCATTCAAAAACTACAAACTAGAGATTATTTACAAGTCACACTTCTTAGTCTAGCACTTCACAGTTTTAAGATGTCGCCGCCGACTCGTTGAGCAGCTCATCGGGTGGGTAACGGACCTCTTCGGCTTCGGTGTTGTCCTTGGGTGTCGTTGCCGACGACTTCGGCTCGGTTGATCTCAGGGTGAGGTTGATGCCAGCGCGCGTGGAGCGCCAGGCCAGCTTTGGTCACGTGTTGGTGAAGAATTGGCGAGGCCCAAGCTCGTTGGCGCCTTTCGTTGATCTGCTTGCTTGATGGGTGTGGCCGTGCTCCGGGAGGCAGCCAGTCGCCTTCGGTTGCGGCTGGGGTCACTACGGCAGCGTACCATGGGCGTAGCGTAGCCCACGTTGACCTTCGTGGCGACAGTTCGGCGGAGAGAGGAGGTTTTGGATTGAGATCGGGTGGGCGTCCACGACGGTTCGTATCGAACTTCTTCCGTGCCATGTTACGGGGTTTGCTTCCAAATGGGGAACCTACGTGCAGCAGGGGACTGTGAGCTAACGCTAGTGTCAACATCCGAGGGGGACGCTTCCGGGCGCTCGTCGGCTGGCCGCGCCGGCCACCAACGGGGAGTGCACCTCTGTCGACGAGCGGGTTGACCTCGAGCCAGCACTGAGCTTGAACCACGCTCCAAGCCGGTGAGAAATCCTCTGCCGCCAGGTACGGCGAGGTTGGGGGTGGAACGCCAGGTCGCTTCAGCGAGCAGCTGAGTTCAGTTCGGGGTGAACTCGACAGCGGCGAGTATCGTCCAAGAAATGCGAGTTTGAGCTTGATAAAATCCGGGGGAGTGACGCCAGCGAGCATTGCGTAGGTGTCCAGCTTGCGAGTTCCGACGTTATCCTCAAACGAGCCGTGCTTGGGAGACGCAGAGTGCTTGAACCGGATCGCTGCCGATTCGAGTGAGCACGAGTGAGCCAGAGTGTTCACCGCGCTGCCAGCCAGGGGAGTGAGCTGCTGAGTGAGCTTGCCGGTAGTGCCGAGCGCGTGTAGCTCAGTCTTACAAATTCCCGGGAGTACAGGGCCAGCAGTGCACTGTATCCGAAGCAGCCAATCCTGGAGACCGCCGCCAGCGAAACTTGGACACCAACGCAGACTGCGTCGCAGCTGCGCTTCGATGACGATGCTTTGTAGCGAGACGACGTCTAGATCGATCGCGATCCGACAGGGGAAGGATGAACCTTGAGCGAGTTTGGCCTTTGGTTCAGACCGGTTAATCTCGACCTTGGCAAGAAAGGGCGAGATTGAATCTGTTTCCACATCTTTCGAGAGGGAAGCTCCAGATGCAGCGCCCAGTGGGACAAGCTGAACTTCCCAAGGGACTGCCGGCTGAGGGTAGTTGTGTTCGGGGGTTGGTGTGAGGGTGAGGGCTTCTGTTTGTGTGAGTGAGGTGTGAGTTCTTTCCGAGGGTTGCAAGACGGCATTCTTTCGTGACCACGTCAGAGGTGGCCGATCATCAGGGGAGGGAGGATGCAACGAGACGTGGTGTTTCTGCCTGCATCGCCAGCAGGGATTCGAGGAGCATACACGCGTGGGGTGGCTGGCTGACAGACAGATCTGGCAGAGATTTTTCTGAAGTATAGTTTCGAGCTTTTGATCGTACGGCAAGCGTAGATACTGTACGCACACAGTTGTGCGATGGGATTGAGAGCACACAGAACAACCGCTGGGGATAGAAACAGGGGGCGGACAGAGCGCAGCGGCCGGATCAGGTGTAGTCGGCCCATGTGACGCCAAGAAATCTCGCAGCCGGTTGTAGCGATCCTCCATGTCCACTCTCTGGTTGGTGTATTCTTCCCGTGTTTGCGTGTCGTCTGTCGATAGCTCAAGATCGACTAATGCTGCCATGTGGCGCTTCACAAGTTCGTCCAGCCGTTGAATACGGAACGGAACTTTCTCGCAATCAAGGTTAAAATTGAATGCGTCCACAAATCGTTCAATCATCAGGATGGAAGCTTTTGTGACGTGCACGAGCGTCGACAGTTCTCGTAGCTTCGACATCCTTCACTCAGTCGCTCCAAACTAACAAAAATCGTATGTTTCACTCACCCCAGCTGCTCCAAACCAACATACAAATCCTCTGTGGCTGGCCAGCAATGTCAGCCACGTGCTCGTGCAGGTTTTGACGCCAAACCCGGGGAAACGGCGTCCCGCTCGTGCAGCCGGTTGTTCTGGAATCAGGAAAGTCCGGGTTGACCAGCGACAGCAGTACAGACGCCACGTGCTTGCTCAACAATGGCGGGTACAAAATGGCGGCTTGCTCAGGAACCACGCACTTTAAACGACCGCGCCACGTGGCCCGCGCAGTAATGGCGGATTCTGCAGCGATCGTGTATCCTTCTCCGACGACACCAGGTCGGAAACGGCAAAGCTTCTTCTGGAACCACTAATCACTTTCACTTTTGGGTCGCCACGTGATCCGCACAACAATGGCGGCTTCACAAATTCCGATGACCACGCCACGCTGTCTGCGCAGCGATGGCGGTCTTCACAACGCTTGGGGACCGCTTTTTCTCACTTTTCGTTCACACACTTTTCAGTTTCGGACACGGTTGAACAATCGTTCTTGATCACGTGTCTGTGGCAGCGCCAGGTGCCACCAGGACCGCGCCGGCTCGGGTGAGCCTCGCGCAGCGTTCAACGTTCGAATCGGGGGGTACACGTTCTTTACAAGCAACCACGTGCTCTTCCGAATGCTCCAACGGACTTCGGGGGCTTCCGGAATGAAACCGATTCACTATTGTTCCACTTTTTACACTAGCACAAGAACACGTGCTCTTCCGACCACTCCGCTGAGCTGGACGGGGTACCCGGGATAGACCGGCACTTTATTTGTCCACAATCTCCTTCGACCGTACACGAGACACTTTCTTGCACTGATAACTTCCGCGCGACACAGGAACCAACTTCCGCTTCCAGACCAAGCTTGAGGGGGGAGGGAGGCAACGCCAGGTGCCAACCCAAGCGACGGCGGCTCGCACAGGAGCTCCACACCGTGCTTCCAATGCTCGTGAAGAGCGAGGCGAGGGGTACACTTCGAGGGGTCCGAGTCCGATCCGGTTCGAAGGACCAGAAAATGTCTGCGCCGAGACACCTCCTCGACAGCCGGGATTGTCCTCAGCAGGACAGGGAGTGGACTGTAAGACTCCGTTGGGGGTGCTTGGTCCGGATGAAGAAAAAGAGTCCTGGTTCGGTCGGCCCTTTAGCCAGGGCTTGATGGTACTGGATGGAGATTACAATTTGGGGAGCCTTTTTATAGGCGAGGGCATTGGGATTAGCAATACCTACAACAATGGCGAGTCCAAATGACCACGAAATCAAACAATAGAATAATTGGAGCAGGAAACAAAGCAACTAGGATGAGATCCATCTGATCTTGGGGTCGTGTGCAACAACTGTGCCATGGGCAGGGTAAAATGCCTAATTGCGGACGCAACACCCTGTATTGCGTGTCGTTCTTGCTCTGTCCTGTGTGCTAACACACAAATTCAACGTATACTATTTTTTTTTTTTTGTTAATTTAGGAGTTTACAGCAGTTTCCTACAGTGGTGTACATTAAACTTTTGCTTAATTTGCTAATTATTATTTGAGATGAAATCTTATTTCAATAAATAACCAGGTAGTAGTTATTGATCAGCGCGCCCGAGTGCTTCTAGCAGATGCGGCAAATAAAGCAAATACAGGTAATCTCAAATACTCAAAACTTTAAAATTCGATATCTCTGGATCGAAACATATTCCTTTCTGTCGATAAGTGATTCTTATGTAAAATCGGACGGGGAATACGATGGTGAGGTCAAATCTAAAAAAATAAATAGGGCTGTTTTGAGATACGGCCATTTAAAGTTTTCAATTGCGCAATACAGGTAGAAAAAATATTTTAATCTAAATTTTGATCACGGAAATGGATTCTACGTCCAATTTCCTTCAAAATTGAGTCTTAGACCGACTTTCTAAGATTTGTGGTTCCTGAACTATCGCCGTTTGAAACTAGGAGGTTTGCTCAAAAATCGCCAAAAAGTCGTTTTTTTGGGAGGGTACAAAAATGGAGGGGGTGGTCCGATTTGGATGAAATTCGGGATTTTTGCATGTTTTGATAGTCTCAACAGCTCTGCCAAATTTGAGCAGAATCGGAGATGGTAATTTTCAAATTTGCATTTTTTCTTGCACACTTCAGGTGGAATGACCCATATTCGAGACCCGTCCATAAATGTCGTGAACATTGCATATAAGTTCTATGTGTAAAAGCATACTGCAAAAATCTATAGCATAATGCACATACAATTTATATGCGATGCTCACAAAGGGTACTTGCGAGAACAATATTTTTCATCAAACAGAATTCAAGCTTGGTTATGTGCAAGATGCATATATGGTTCAATGTGATAGCTCATGGTTTTTATTGCGCTGCTTTAAGATTCAGTTATGTGCAGTTAGCATATGGAATCAATAATGATTTAAGTTTCAGTGTACATGTGAAGAGTACAGGGGAAAGGATGTGCCAAGCCATGTGGGTTTGAAAACACGACCTTCCGCTCATAAAGCGAAACCTCTAACCATTAGACCACAAGAGCTCGGCAAGCGGAGAAGGTTGGATTGAAGGTAAATGTGGTGAAGTCGAAGTATCTACTGACAGGACCGACAGGAACCGAATCCCTTAGGGTTCGCATAGGACCGATGATCGACGGGGATTGTGTACCTCGGATCGTAGGTGAAGTCGAACAACAACTGCAGCTGGGAAATTCGGAGGCGCATCATCACCGGTAGTCGTGTCTTCTATGGACTCCACAATACCTTAAGGTCTGGAATTCTTCCTCGACGTACAAAGTGTACCATGTACGAGACGCTTATTAGGCCGGTCGTTCTCTACGGGCATGAGACGTGGACAATGCTCGAGGAGGACCTGCAAAGCGGCCAGGCCAACTGCACGCAGAAAAATAAGGCATATTTGAATCAACAAAACGTTTTGTTGATTTGAAAATCAATATTTTTGTTGAATCAACGCTAAACGTCAAAGCAGCTTTCTCAAAACAAAAAAAGACTTTTGTGGAATTAAGAAAATCAAGGTTTGTTCCAACGCATTTTTTTTTGTTTATTGAGCAATTCTCTGAGATTTCGGTCTTTCGATTTTTTTTTGTATTTTTTTAATCCGGCTGAAACTTTTTTGGTGCCTTCGGTATGCCCAAAGAAGTTATTTTGCATCATTAGTTTGTCCATATAATTTTCCATACAAATTTGGCAGCTGTCCATACAAAAATGATATGTGAAAATTCAAAATTCTGTATCTTTTGAAGGATTTTTTTGATCGATTTGGTGTCTTCGGCAAAGTTGTAGGTACTGAAAAAAAAGATACACGGTAAAAAAAAATTTGGTGAATTTTTAATTTAACTTTTTGTCACTAAAACTTGATTTGCAAAAAAACACTATTTTTAATTTTTTTATTTTTTGATATGTTTTAGAGGGCATAAAATGCCAACTTTTCAGAAATTTCCAGAGTGGGCAAACAATCTTTGACCGAGTTATAATTTTTTGAATCAATACAGATTTTTTCAAAAAATCGAAATATTGGTCGCAAACATTTTTCAACTTCATTTTTCGATGTAAAATCGAATTTGCAATCAAAAAGTACTTTAGTGAATTTTTGATAAAGTGCACCGTTTTCAAGTTATAACCATGTTTAGGTAACTTTTTTGAAAATAGTCGCAGTTTTTCATTTTTTTAAAATAGGGCCCATGTTTGCCCACTGTTGAAAAAAATATTTTTGAAAAGCTGAGAAAATTCTCTATATTTTTCTTTTTCGGACTTTGTTGATACGACCCTTACCCACTCAGCGCGTTCCGTTTGAATTCCGTTTAGAATTCCGCTTGAGCGAAAAAAGTTCGATTCGAATTCTAAACAGTGTTCGTTTTAGATTCTAAACCGCATTCCGTTTCAAACGCAACAACCGGTTCCGTTTGAGTTTTCGCCGCAAATCGGTTCAAGCGGAATTCAAACGGAATCGAATCGGAATGGACGGGTTAGTTTTGACAGCTGCTTCTTCTTCTTCTTGTTCTTAATATAGTGATTTTCTTTTTTGTTTTGGTTGAATCAAATTCAACCAGAAAAATACAGATTGGAATTTTGGTTATACTTTGAGATTATTTTTATTAATTCTATCTTACTTAAGTCAAAACCATTACAGGTTTTTCTATATGTACTTAGCGCCTTTTGAATTATTAATAAAAACACGAGTCCCAGCCCCAAATTCCCCAATTTTAATAATCTTTTTTTTCGCAAAATTACATAGGCTTTAGTGAGTGAGATGATGTGAAATTCGTTCTGCTGCTTCTTGTTGCTGGGCGTCCGCGTAATCTGGATAGCCGAATCCAGACTTGTCGGTTTTCGTTCCGATCGGGTGGATTTTATTTTATCTTGTCCGCCGACTTGGAGAGTCGCATCGAACGATTCGACCGTACTCGACGCCGGGATGATACACGCGGGATTCCATCGTCTTCGTCTTGGCCGCCGTCGATCGTATCGGATGATTTCGTCGACTGGAGCGTGGCCGCTTGATCCAGGTGAGCCTCGTCGTCGTCGCACCGAGGTTAGGGAGCTTGGCAGGCATTCGAATGCCGGCGATCCGTGCTGGAAGATGTTACGACTGCGAAGGTGGTCCACTCTTCACCCGTAGGCCGGCGCAGGAGGAGGTGGTGTTGGCGGTCCAACGCAATCGGAGGGTTAGGCACGACAAGGGGATTGGGACGTCATCGAGTGTTCTCCCGCCGCTGAACCATGCGCGCCTGGGCCATGCTTTCGAACGCGTCACTGCTGGCGCCGACACTATCAGGCGCGTTTGGTACGAGCTCCGCCAGGTTGCCGTCCATCGGGTTCGGCAACTTAGACACGACGGCGTCACTCTCCGGAGGCGGCACGAGCAATTACGCCGCGACCGGCGTTTTGTTGGGCAAAACAGAAGGACAAGCAGCAACTTTTCAAAGACAGCAATTGCTGATGCTGTTTTGTTGTTTTGAAAGTATTCGGGTGAGATTTTCTAAGCCACGTGAGGTGCCCTCGCTGGGTGTTGTTGAAGCGGTGAATTTTTCTGCAAAGGAGATAACAAAGAACGACGATCGTTAGAACATGCTGTTGACGACTTCCAACATCCCACTCGAACTCACCCGTCGAAAGTACGATCTCCTGGCCCACAAGCTAGATCGACAGCATCGTGTCGCCCCCAGCACGCAGGACAGGTCAGGCCTTAGGCCCACACACATTCCGCAGCTGGCTGGTTTCAGTGGCCACAACCCTCCAGCGGGCGCATCGAGATCGACCGTTTAATTCAAAGTTGGCCAACGTTCAAATCGAGGAACACCCCGCGATTGTCCACCTGTACTAAAAATATTTCAAAGTTGGTTTTGATTATAAATAAAAAGTTTAAAAAAACTTACGTGCGCTGTGAAAAAAAATCGTGCACGTGTGCTTCCTCAGAAGAAGCGCCTCTAGGCCAGTCCGGCCAAGGCTAAATCGGCCATCATGGCCAAAGTGTCCCAGCCACTAGCGTCGACCAAGGCAGAGTTCGGTGCCGCCGGGAATGTGGACCGCAGAATGAGAACCCCGACGAAGGTTGCACAAGCTGGACCGGATGAAGAAGATACGGCTGGAAGAGACATGAAAGAAGCCGGTTCCGTCGATCCCGTGTAGGGCGGCCAGGAATCTGAAAGAGGAGTCGTCGGTTATTGGGTTAATAGTCCGAATCCTTAGAAACGTAGCGTAACTCACCAGCTCGATTATTTCCACAGCAAGTTTTTTTAGCCGAAAAAACGTGGCGCGAATGAACAGGATCGAACACGTTGTGGTTTTTGATTTTTCCCTAACACTTTGACGTTTGATTGAAAAAAAATCAACAAGAAAACCGCTTCGGCGAAACGCGGCGAAATGTCATCGAGGTTCTGCCGTACACCAGCAGGTGTCGCTAATGTGCTAAAATGGCTCAAACGGAATCTAAACGGAGTCCAACCGGAGATTCCGTTTAGAAAATTTCGAAGCAATTTTCGAAGCGGAATTCGAAGCGGAATGAACCCGTCAAGCGGAGAACGGTTTGATTGGGTAGTTGCTGAGATATTGCCATGCAAAGGGTAAAAAACAGGAAAATTGATGTTTTCTAAGTCTCACCCAAACAACCCACCATTTTCCAATGTCGATATCTCAGCAAATATAGGTCCGATTTACAATGTTAAAACATGAAACATTCATGAAATTTTCCGATCTTTTCGAAAAAAAATATTTTCAAAAATGTTAAATCAAGACTAACATTTCAAACGGGCAAAACATTCAATATTACGCTCTATTTTTAATTTTTTTTTACCGTGTATCATTTTTTTCAGTGTAGTCCATTAGAGTGTAACAAAAATGACTTTTTGGCGGGCATTCAAGGGTTTGTTCCGGTGGGCATACTGAGCCCAAATCCAAAATATGAGCTTGATTGGACGTAGCAAGAGCTGGCGCTCCGCCCTTCAATTTTAAATGGGATTTAACCCGTAAAAAAAACTTTTTTCAAACATGTCACTTTTTGAGACACTTTGGCCATTGAAGCGTTTATTTTCAACATCATTGGCGTATAGGCCAGATCCTTGCGCATCTTTTGGTATATATAACATTGAAATTTGGAGCACCCTGGAGCTCGGTACAGACCTTCAAAGTTTGGCATTTTTTCAATAAATCTGTCCCGGCAAAAAAGATATGCGTCGCGCCTTGCGACGCCCTAGACGCCATTTGATTTTGCTGGGGCCGATTTTTCGAAAAATTGCCAAACTTTGAAGGTCTGTACCGAGCTCCAGGGTGCTCCAAATTTCAATGTTATATATACCAAAAGATGCGCAAGGATCTGGCCTACACGCCAATGATGATGAAAATAAACGCTTCAGTGGCCAAAATGCCTCAAAAAGTGACATTTCTGAAAAAAGTTTTTTTTACGGGTTAAATCCCATTTAAAATTGAAGGGCGGAGCGCCAGCTCCTGTTACGTCCAATCAAGCTTATATTTGGGATTTGGGCTCAGTATGCCCACCGGAACAAACCCTTGAATGCCCGCCAAAAAGTCATTTTTGTTACATCCTAGTAGTCCATATCCATACCTACAACTTTGCCGAAGACACCAAATCGATCAAAAAATTCCTTCAAAAGATACAGATTTTTGAATTTTCACATATCATTTTTGTATGGACAGCTGCCAAATTTGTATGGAAAATTATATGGACAAACTAATGATGCAAAACAATGCTGTTAATCGTTGAATCAACGTCATCGATGTCTTTTTTTTTTTTTTTTCATAAAATTATTTTTATTAGGTCCTTTTCGGTACTGGGACCTGGTTAGGACCGAGTCGGCTTTTGTAATTACATTTGACTTAATAATTACAGAGGATCTTGTGTGTAAATGTTAGTGGGAGGGGAGCCGATTACCCGCGGCCTACTCGGGGTTAGTAGGGAAGGGATTGATGTTAAAGACAAGGCGTGGGAAGGGAAGGGGGATTGTGTAGGGGTCTTGGTTGGCTCTGCTGGCCTTTGCGTTTTGTCCTCAGCCGCAACTCGGTGTCCAGCTGCTGGGGCGATCTTGCTTTGCTTCCGGTGCAACCAGAAACGACGGCTTTGTGTGAAGGCGAGTTATACTAACTGGAGGAAAACTAACTGAAGGGAAACTAACTGGAAGAAAACTAAATAGATATTTTGGAATCTGAGAGGAACTGATAGATAGGATAGAGAACATCAAGGTCTAGTTGAGATAGCGCGTCTCGCATCGGGATTTCTGGTGGTCTTCCTCGGGCCCTGAGGGTATCTTTCAACTTAATTCTGTGAGCCTGGTGATCTGGACACGCCCATACGAGATGGTCGATGTCCTGATAACCCTGCCCACAGTCGCAAAGGTTCGTATCACTCATGTTGATACGGTACAGATGAGCCTTGGACGAGTAATGGTTCGACATAAGGCGGGACATCGTTCTGATGAATCCACGCGTCAAGTCCATTCCCTTGAACCAGGCTTTTCTTTGCACCTTAGGTCGTATGGAATACATCCAACGTCCTTTGGTGTCGCCGTCCCATTGTGTTTGCCAATCCAGAAGCGCACGCTGTCTCGGAAAACCGTAGCATTCTTGTAGGCTAATTGGCCTTTCAAAAATGTCTCCACTCTCTGCACCCTTCTTGGCGAGCAAGTCCGCTTTCTCATTACCCGGAATCGAGCAATGAGCGCGGACCCATACCACCGTGATGCTGAAGGACTGAGCCGCCAGGTTGTTTAAAGTCTTGCGTATTTCCGTAAGGAAAAACGTAGACTCCCTGGTCGGCTTCAGAGTCCGGATAGCCTCAACAGAGCTAAAGCTATCGGTGAAGATGAAGTAGTGGTCAGGTGGCATGGTCTCGATGATTCGCAGTGCGCAGTAAACCGCGGCTAACTCTGCGACGTAAACCGAACTCGGGTCCTTCAGCTTAAAGAACAGCTGATAAGATTCATGATAAACACCGAAGCCCGTACAGCCGTCGAGCTTGGAGCCATCGGTGAAGAATCTGTTGTTTGGAGGAACATGGTTGTACTTTGATGCGAAGATCGACGGTACAACTCCCCGCAGAAGATGGTTTGGGATACCGCGAGTATCGGCTTTCATGGACGTGTCGAAGCCAATCAGGGTGCTGCTGGTTAACGGAGGCGTGCGCTGTACCGTTGTGCTCGGGCTCCACTCCCACGATGACATAAAGTCATAATATAGAAGCATGCGCCGAGACTCAACGTGAAGGTTCAGCAACGTTTCAAAGTTGTCAATTACCAGTTTATTCCTGTAGTCGCACCGGATCAGGAACCGGTAAGACAGTTCGTAGTAACGAGTTCGCAGAGGCAACACTCCCGCCAAGACCTCGAGGGTCATGTTGTGAGTTGAGTGCATGCATCCCAAGACAACGCGAAGACTTCGGTACTGTATCCGCTGGAGAACCAACAAGCGTGATTTCGCAGCTGACTGGAAGCAGAAACTGCCATATTCCAGCACCGAGAGTATCGTTGTCTTGTACAGTCGAAGCAGGTCAGAAGGATGAGCACCCCACCGGTTGCCAGAGACACTGCGCAGAAAATTAGTTCTTTGCAGGCACTTTTGCTTCAGGTAGTTAATGTGCTTCCCCCATGTTCCCTTTTGATCGAAGATGGTACCCATGTACATGAAGTGGTCCGACTGCTCGATAGTCTTTCCCGAGAGAGAAAGATTGAGCTGTGCCGGTTCATGCTTCCCTGTAAAAACGACCAGTTCCGTCTTCGCCGGAGAGAATTCAATACCCTTTTCAACTGCCCAATGGGCCAAGTTGTTCAGGGTATCTTGCAAGGGTTCTAGCAGATCGAATTCCTTCTTGGCAGCGATTGAAACCACTGCGTCATCTGCGTACTGTATAAGGGTGCAGTCTCCGGTCAAGCAATCATCGATATCGCTGACGTAGAAGTTATACATGGATGGGCTAAGGCGTGAGCCTTGTGCCAAACCCATGTAACTTATCCAGATCAGCTTGCACAAAGTGCATGTGTTTTTCTGACAACAGGTTGATGAGGAAGTTGCACATCGTCGGATTGAGACCGCTCCGCCGCAGCTTTACTCCCAACACATCGATGGAGACTGAATCGAATGCACCCTTGATGTCTACACTGAGCAAAACTTACACAGCTTAACGAAGTGTTCTACACATGATCTGACCCTGCTGTACAGAGCACTCAAAAATCAATCGCAAAACACTTGAATTTTGGGCACCTAAAGATGCTGTCCATTCAATAGCACAACACTTGAATTTGATGTGTTGTGTCGCATGGAAAACCACGTTATTTCTATTGGTTTTAAATGATTTTTCCTTCTATAATCAATGCATGTTTGTATGTAATAGAAATGGATTTCGATTTGTTAAAAAAGAGAAGAAGTTGCGTTATGAAATTTATTTGACAGCTTTTATTTGCTTGTCAAAAATGGAACATTTTTTTTGTTAAATTATCTCTTCTTCCGGTTGTCCCTGCTTTCAGGATCGTTCTCCTGGTCAGGTTCGGGTTGTTCGCCACCATCGCTTTCTGCGGAGAAGGAGGCCCCCGAGGAACCTTCTTGTTGATTCGGAACCGCGGTTGGTTCCAACGAATCACACTGTGCCTTGACCATCCGAAAGACGCATTGCTTGGCCCGGCGGGTGTTTTCCTTAATTTCATCAAACTCTTCCTGGTACGGCATCTGCAGCTCAATCGCATCCTTCCTGCAATTCACACAACATAAATCCAAAAATCAAAACAAAACCCAACAAATAAAATCTTTTTTCCCACTCACCAAGTGGGTGAATCTCCGGAAAAGAACCTCTATCGCCAAAGTTGGCCTCCTACCGGGTCCGGGAGACCGAGCCCTTCCACTGGCCATACGGATCCTGAGCCCGAGGACGCAGCCTTGTGGCGATGCTCGTCTTCGCGGCCACAAACCGGGCAGGCAATTTACTGGACAGGAACATGGCGGCAGCGAACTCACGCGGTCATTCGGGCCTACGAAAAACGAACACACCGGACCGCCAAAACACAAATGAAGAAACGAAGCAAAGTCTGAGAGTCTGACGAAGCTGTCACGAAACTGCATTTCAAATCAAAACAAGATCAATTTCAAGTGTTTTCCTCATCACTTTGAATAGTTGAGCACAGTGGGGCAAATTCATGAGCAAAACACTTGAAAAGTTTGAGCCACCCGAATGAAAATAAGGTGTCAAAAAATACCAAAAAGTCAATCGTTTAAACACTTGAATTTGATAATGGATTGGATTGAAATTCAAACACAAACAAATTAGATCTAAGATGTGGCTTTATTGAATCTTTCAAGTGTTTGGGCACTTGGAAAAAAAGTGTGGCGTATTTTCAGTGTAGGAAGACAGAAGCCATTTGCTGTTTTTTACCACGGGCTATGTCGATTCCTGTGGCCAGCAAGGCTAGACAGTCGCTTGTTCCCTTGCCTCTCCGGAAGCCGTACTGCGTGTCTGACAGCAAGTGCTCTCGTTCCATCCATGGTTCGAGGCGGTCGAGGATCATCTTCTCCAGCAACTTGCGTAGACACGAAAGCAAGCTGATTGGACGATACGAGTTATGGTCGGACGCCGGCTTACCGGGCTTTTGAATGGCAACCACCCGGACCTGTCGCCATTCGTGTGGAATTACGTTCTGCTCCACGAACGTGTTGAACAGATTCAACAGACGCTGCTTGGCGACGTCCGGAAGATTCTTCAGCAAGCTGAACTTGATCTTGTCCGGACCAGGAGCAGTGTTGTTGCCCGTCAATAGTGCTATGGAGAGCTCTACCATCGAGAAGGGAGGATTAGAATCGCTCCCATCAACAACGTCGAATGATGGTTGTGTCGGCACCGAGTCCGGGCACACCTTCTTGGCGAAATCCAATATCCACTTGTCCGATTTTTCCACACTCTCGTTCGGAACGGAACCCCTACGCATGGCCCTCGCAACGCGCCACAGAGTGCTCATGGACGTATCTGCTGGTAGTCCTTCAACGAACTCCCGCCAGTACATTCGCTTCTTCCGCTTCAGAGTATTACTGTACCTGCGATCAAGAGCTCTGTACTTTTGGAAGTTCGCTGGGGATCCACACTTGCAGAAGTCCACATAAGCTACAGACCTGGCCGCCGAGAGATCCGTACACTCCTTGTCCCACCAGGGGAGTGGAGGGCGCGTTCGGATGTATGGTCCCGGGACGGGTTTCGTCTGAGCTTGTAACGCACTGTCATAGATCGTATTAGCCAGAAACGCATATTCTTCAAGCGGTGCCAACCCAGCTCGCAACTCAACTCCAATGGAGACTGCCTCCGCGTACTGTTTCCAGTCGATGTTTCGCGTCAGATCGTAAGGCATCTCCACCGTTGTCGATTGCTGTGGGCCATGGCTAACCAGAATAGCGATCGGCAAATGATCACTGCCACGAGGATCTTGAAGCACGGTCCAGTCACAGAGAACTGCCAAACTGTTGGAACAGAGCGACAAGTCGATGGCACTCGCCTTCGTACCGGACGTAGTTGGCGTTGGTGGTGTTGCAATCCGCGTAACTTGCTTGTCCCTGTTTAGGAGGGTCATCTGGAAGTCGTCGCACAGTTCATGAATCAGATATGCTTGAGGGTCTGTTTTGTGACTTCCCCACTCGGTGCTGTGAAGATTAAAGTCACCCAGAACCAGTCGCGGTGCCTGCAACAGCTCAAGCATACCCCACAACTTTTGTCGAGTTAACGACACCTGTGGGGGAACATAGACGGACACAATGCAAACGTCCAGTCCTCTGATCCTGGCCTGTACTGCGACTGCTTCGATTCCTCCTAGCTTCGGGAGCGTGACCTTTCTAAAAGTGTGGCATTTCCTGACCCCAATCAGTACGCCTCCACCTCTATTTGGTCCTGCCCTGCTCTCTGTGATGATGTTGTACCCCCGGAAAGCTGGCGTCTCATCTCCGATAAGAAACGTTTCGCTCAGCGCAAACACATCACAGTCCCGTTCGAATGCGAATTGTTGAAAATCGTTTAACTTGGGGGTTAAACTTCTACAATTCCATTGTAGGAAGGAGATGCCATTTTTCGTTTTTGGTGTATTACCCATCAAAGGAAATGAACGACAAGAGGGGCATCGTGGTAGCAAGCTGTTTCCCGATGTGTCTAGCGAGAGGCTCAAACCGCTTTATGATTAAACGCGTCGGTTCACTCACGAAAGAGCACAGCCATTCCACGATTGTGGAAAAAGGAAGGACTCCTTTGAAGGCATCGGTGATCGGATTCGGTTGAGGAACCGGTTTTAGGGGGATCTTTGGCAGCTTGGGAACGGGCTTCAGCGGCTTGAGAGGAATCGGTGCCGGCTTCGGTGTCGGCTTCGGAGCGGGCTTACCCGACGGACCGAAAGGAAAATCCTCCTCGAAGTTCAACGAGTCACTTTCCTTACCCTTGCCGCCAGCGGCTTTTGTGGACTTGGAAACCTTGTTGCGCTTCGGATTTGGTCCGGAAGAGTCACTTTCCTCGTCTCTCCGGAAGAGGACTTCCTCCTCGTTTTCCTCGTCCCCCGAATCATCTGCCAAGGGGGCGAAACGATTGGATTGGTTCGCCTGACTAAGGATTTCCGCGAAGGACTTCTTGGAGCGTTCCTTCAAGGATCGCTTCATCTTGTCCTCGCGCTCCTTGTACTTTGGGCACTGCCGAGTTTTGTGCGGTTCCCCGCCACAAAGCAGGCATTTTTCAGCCTGCTTTTGGCATTCCACGTCCTTGTGGGGGCCTGCGCACTTTGAGCACTTGCTCTTGTTGCTGCAGTAGGTCTTGGTGTGTCCCAACTGCTGGCAGTTTTCGCAGCTCATCACACGCGGAACGTACAATCGAACTGGAAGCCGAAGCTTGTACAGCTCAATGTAGTCCGGCAGAGCTGACCCTGCAAAAGTCACCCGAAACGAGGCAGAAGGAATGAACTTCTTCTTGCCACCCTCGGTGGTGACGTTGCCCAGTTGCCGGCACTCGAGTACCTCCACAGCTGGAAGTTTAGGGTTCTTGAAGCGTCCCACCGCCCTTGAGAGGTCGACAAGCGACAGACTGTCATCGGTCACCACGCCGTCGATTTCGACTTTGTGGGCCGGAATCCAAACACGGTACTCGACACAGAACCGAATGTCTTTCACGATCTGGTTAGCTTCCTCCGCGGAGTTCACGATCACGCTGAGCTTGCTCTTGTTCAGCTTAGTACATTGTACCAGCCCAGGATAATGGTTATGCAGATCTTTTGTGATCCGAACGAAGTTAAGGGGTTTTTGTTTGGGCCGGAAGAAGACCACCCACTCCGTCTGCGAGCCCCCCACGTACTGGCGAGCGCGAGCTTGAACTGGTCTTTCCTTGTCACCTGGTGGATTTGGATTTGGAGGGATCGGAGGGGATGGTGCCGGTGGAATAGGATTCGGATTTGGCGGAATCGGAGGGGTTGGTGCCGGTGGAATTGGATTCGTATTTGGCGGGATCGGAGGGGTTGGGTTCGTTGGAATAGGAGTTGGATTTGTTGGGACCAGAGGACTTGGATTCAGTGGAAGAGCTGGATCCGGTTTTTGTGTTGGAGGGGAAGTGGGATCAGGTTTTGGGTATGGTTTCGGAGACAGTCGAGACTTGCGTTTCTTCGCTTTGCGCCCGCCAGTGCCCTTCACAACGACCTTGGTGTCCTTTCCGTAGAGTTCCAACGCGGTTTGGTTAGAAGGCACTCCTGGGAGAGGATCAACTTCACCCTCGTTGTCCGTGTCCCAGTCTTCGGACTCGGACATTTTTTCCACCTGGTCCTCATCCGGATCCATGGTTGGAATGAAAAACGAAAGAAAAACTAATACAAAAGCTAATCAAGATTTACGCGAAAAAGAAAAAAAAAACCCAAGGAAGAAGAGAAAAAAAAATATGACTAACAAAAAAAAACTATGAGAAAAAAAAAAAACTAAAAGCAAACAAAAAACTCGCCTTTCACACTCACCGCCGAACTGGCCGCACTGGCTGCCGCCCGCAGCGGGATGCGCGGGAAGCTCGTTTTCGCGCGCTTGTTGTTGTTGTTGTGCTGCCTGCTGCCAGCCACACACAAACACCGGGGTTGTCTCCGACCTGGCCTGGCCGAAAACTGGTCCGCCGACCGCAGTCGACTCTCCGGGGCCGCCTCCTGCGACCACCGCTCGTCTGCGTCTGCCGCCGCCTTCTCCTGCTGCCGCCTCACGGAAGCGGGAACTCGGGAAGCTGCCTTGGGGAACTGCCGCTTCTGCGCCGTCGCCGTGTCCACTTCGTCCGAAACGTGGTCCGCACCACCTGCAACCGCCGGAACGGGAAATCGCCGTCGAAAACGCCGAAAAATCACACCGAAAACTCGCGTGTAAGAGACTCGCTAAACACGACCGACTCGCACCGAGTTTGACAGGGTTGTGGTCATCGATGTCGATGATCGTTGATTTAAACGTAATCGTAATCGCAGCCATCGTTGATTTAATCGTCAACGTCAACGGACTCGTTGATTTAAACGGCGTTGATCAACGCGTTGATTATCGAGAGTTGATCAACGGCGTTCTTTTATAGTTTTCTAAAGTTTTATGAGGAAAGAACATTTTTTTCATAAATGTTTTGATTGGGAAACATTCTCAAATTGATGTGGCATGGTTGTTCGGGGATCCGGGTGTACCAAGAGGACCGAAGTGACCGGATTTTAAACGTAATTTAAGCCCTAGCTACACGGAACAAAATCCGGTTTGCGGAATCGCAAACTTTGCTTCCGATTTACTCTAAAAATCGCAAATCTTGGTTTGCACCCGTCAGCAGGAAGCATTGCTTCCAATATCGCAAACGATGATTTCCGATATCGCAAACGTAACGCTCTTTTGAATCCGTAACGCTGCTCTGTCAAAAGCACGCAGCACGCAGCCACTTCAAATTTCTGCTATTCAAATTGACCGTTGGAGTTCGAATAAAATTGTGCATTCCAATAAGAAGAAGAAGAAGAAGAAGGAGAATTTTGTTGGTAAACATCATTTTTATTTTATTTTCAATTAACCGTTCGCTTTTGTTTGATTAATCTGGATTAGTCCGTCTAATAGACCAGCAAATTTTTGATTGCTAACAAAAATTTGTTTTTTTCTTCCTTGCGTGGTGAAATCACTTCCTTGCCATCGCGGAAATATTTCACCAGGAATGCCAAATTGACGGCAAACGGCGCCAGGGCATATTTCTGCGCGAACTACACGTGTTCTGAATGTGCCGATGAACATGCCGTTCCGGTTGCGCAACATCAGCCCCGCAGCATTTCGGCAACGAGAGTTTTGCCACCGCTCTTCGGAAGCGCGTAGGTCAGGCGGTGCCGCTCGACGATCTCCGCCAGAACGAGGCAATCTTTTTCCCAGTCTAGGGGGTGAGGGAAATAAATGAGGAGTCCAATTTAAATTAAGTATCTCTCCAACTCACCGTACACCTCATAATCCTGCGGTACTTCGCAACACCAGCGACACCGACTTGCGAATCACCAGCTTCGATCTTAAAAAATGCTGGCCAACCGGAACCGACTGCTTTACACCGCGGTTGTAGCAGCAACAGTTGATTCGGCCAGATCCAGATCAGCTACCAAGGGGGAGTGGGGACCTCAACGTTGCTGGTGTCGAGCATGGTGCTTTCAAACTCCCTGAAGCCTCCCGTGATCTGCTGACACTGCTGAGATGAGTCCACTTCCCGTGTCAGCTGACTTTCCGCAAAATCGTTTGCTTGGTTTTCCTCCACCATCAAGTGCTCGAAACGGATGCATTGGAGACAGGTGACGTTGTTTTAAACCATCGAGCTCAACTTAGGAGATCTCAGCGGCGTTCCGATCCGCGTCAACGGCCTCTTGGTAGCTCGGGAAGCGGCAAGCTCCCAGCGACCGTCTCCGGTTCTATCTGTTCACTCTTCGAGTCGTCGAACACATGCGAGCTATAACATGTCCAAGAGTGGTTCTTTCGGGATCTTTACATAACGACGCGACTCAACCGCGTTTGAACTCTTTTGCTTGGCCAGACGCGAATCGAATAGAGACTTTCGTGAATAAGGAATGAACGCAGAGAGTTTCCCTGGCGGAGATTCCTTCCGATGTACTGGTTTGGACCACAGAGCGAGCCTCCTTTGGCTATAAAAAGTTGGGTGGCCGGGAACAGTGGAGCAAGCAGCTGAAAATGAATAATTCCGGTAAAATATTTTGCTCATTCAACGGTTTCGGTCAACTAACCTTACAAGATCGAATCAGCTCGGAAAAAAATCAGCTTCTCGAAAGTGACCGCAGCCAGCTGGTGTTCCTACTGGGAGGTAGTCCTTCGCTGCTAGGACTTCCATTCTCGAATTGCTGCGAAATAGTCGATTCTGAAAAAATAATTCAAATCGTTACATATGAGTTGCTTTTCGAATTCACGAAAAATTTTATCTAAACTAAAACAATTCAAACGTGTCGTCGTCGCTCATGTGCTATCTTGTGATAAGAAAAAAACCCCAAAATTCTTGAAATTTTTCAATTTTTGTTTTTTTGCAATTCCTAAAGTTGTGAAAAATTCATAAAATAAAAAAAAAGATTGCTGGCTTAGAACAAATCCAATACATAATTCCCTATTTGAAACAATTTTTTTTTTTCAAATTAAATAAAACGTTATTACATTTTTTTTTTATTTCTATAGAGGAAAATACTCGAAATCTGCACACTTTTTTATAGGCTTATCACAACTTCGATCAAGAATTACAGCTTTATGTGAAGTAATAATAAGCTTAAATAAAAAAAAGATTTTTGTTTAATTTAAAAATAAATTGAAAATTTTAAAAATTTTCAATTCTAAAAATTTTTAAAATTCTAGAAATTTTAGAAATTCAAGAAATTGGAAAAAATAATTTAAGAAATTAAAGAAATTAAAGAAATTTAAGAAATTAAAGAAATTAAAGAAATTTAAGAAATTTAAGAAATTTAAGAAATTTTAGAAATTTAAGAAATTTAAGAAATTTAAGAAATTTAAGAAATTTAAGAAATTTAAGAAATTTAAGAAATTTAAGAAATTTAAGAAATTTAAGAAATTTAAGAAATTTAAGAAATTTAAGAAATTTAAGAAATTTAAGAAATTTAAGAAATTTAAGAAATTTAAGAAATTTAAGAAATTTAAGAAATTTAAGAAATTTAAGAAATTTAAGAAATTTAAGAAATTTAAGAAATTTAAGAAATTTAAGAAATTTAAGAAATTTAAGAAATTTAAGAAATTTAAGAAATTTAAGAAATTTAAGAAATTTAAGAAATTTAAGAAATTTAAGAAATTTAAGAAATTTAAGAAATTTAAGAAATTTAAGAAATTTAAGAAATTTAAGAAATTTAAGAAATTTAAGAAATTTAAGAAATTTAAGAAATTTAAGAAATTTAAGAAATTTAAGAAATTTAAGAAATTTAAGAAATTTAAGAAATTTAAGAAATTTAAGAAATTTAAGAAATTTAAGAAATTTAAGAAATTTAAGAAATTTAAGAAATTTAAGAAATTTAAGAAATTTAAGAAATTTAAGAAATTTAAGAAATTTAAGAAATTTAAGAAATTTAAGAAATTTAAGAAATTTAAGAAATTTAAGAAATTTAAGAAATTTAAGAAATTTAAGAAATTTAAGAAATTTAAGAAATTTAAGAAATTTAAGAAATTTAAGAAATTTAAGAAATTTAAGAAATTTAAGAAATTTAAGAAATTTAAGAAATTTAAGAAATTTAAGAAATTTAAGAAATTTAAGAAATTTAAGAAATTTAAGAAATTTAAGAAATTTAAGAAATTTAAGAAATTTAAGAAATTTAAGAAATTTAAGAAATTTAAGAAATTTAAGAAATTTAAGAAATTTAAGAAATTTAAGAAATTTAAGAAATTTAAGAAATTTAAGAAATTTAAGAAATTTAAGAAATTTAAGAAATTTAAGAAATTTAAGAAATTTAAGAAATTTAAGAAATTTAAGAAATTTAAGAAATTTAAGAAATTTAAGAAATTTAAGAAATTTAAGAAATTTAAGAAATTTAAGAAATTTAAGAAATTTAAGAAATTTAAGAAATTTAAGAAATTTAAGAAATTTAAGAAATTTAAGAAATTTAAGAAATTTAAGAAATTTAAGAAATTTAAGAAATTTAAGAAATTTAAGAAATTTAAGAAATTTAAGAAATTTAAGAAATTTAAGAAATTTAAGAAATTTAAGAAATTTAAGAAATTTAAGAAATTTAAGAAATTTAAGAAATTTAAGAAATTTAAGAAATTTAAGAAATTTAAGAAATTTAAGAAATTTAAGAAATTTAAGAAATTTAAGAAATTTAAGAAATTTAAGAAATTTAAGAAATTTAAGAAATTTAAGAAATTTAAGAAATTTAAGAAATTTAAGAAATTTAAGAAATTTAAGAAATTTAAGAAATTTAAGAAATTTAAGAAATTTAAGAAATTTAAGAAATTTAAGAAATTTAAGAAATTTAAGAAATTTAAGAAATTTAAGAAATTTAAGAAATTTAAGAAATTTAAGAAATTTAAGAAATTTAAGAAATTTAAGAAATTTAAGAAATTTAAGAAATTTAAGAAATTTAAGAAATTTAAGAAATTTAAGAAATTTAAGAAATTTAAGAAATTTAAGAAATTTAAGAAATTTAAGAAATTTAAGAAATTTAAGAAATTTAAGAAATTTAAGAAATTTAAGAAATTTAAGAAATTTAAGAAATTTAAGAAATTTAAGAAATTTAAGAAATTTAAGAAATTTAAGAAATTTAAGAAATTTAAGAAATTTAAGAAATTTAAGAAATTTAAGAAATTTAAGAAATTTAAGAAATTTAAGAAATTTAAGAAATTTAAGAAATTTAAGAAATTTAAGAAATTTAAGAAATTTAAGAAATTTAAGAAATTTAAGAAATTTAAGAAATTTAAGAAATTTAAGAAATTTAAGAAATTTAAGAAATTTAAGAAATTTAAGAAAATTTAAGAAATTTAAGAAATTTAAGAAATTTAAGAAATTTAAGAAATTTAAGAAATTTAAGAAATTTAAGAAATTTAAGAAATTTAAGAAATTTAAGAAATTTAAGAAATTTAAGAAATTTAAGAAATTTAAGAAATTTAAGAAATTTAAGAAATTTAAAAAATTTAAAAAGTTTTAAAAATCGTAGAAATTTTAAAAGTTTTAAAAATCGTAGAAATTTTAAAAGTTTTAAAAATCGTAGAAATTTTAAAACTTGTAATTTTTTTTTCTTTTCGAAAGTTTGGCTGCGGGTTCGATAAGATAAGATTAGTTTAAAAAAAATCCTATAAATTTTAATTCGAAATAATCTATTTTTTCTTATTTCTTTTGTTTTAATTTACGGTTTTTGAGTTTCAAAAAATTTCAAATAAAAATAAAATCACATTATTTTCTCAGACTTAATAATAAAAAAAATCCAAACATTTTTAAAATTTATTAAAAAAAATGAGATGCCTAAAATCACAAAAATAAAATATTAATAAAATATTAAATAAAATCTCATATTTTTCAACGTTTGTAAAATGTATATATTAATAAATTTCTAGTTTTTTTATATTCCATTTTTTCCCAAAAAAAATTCAAAAAAATTAAAATTGAATTGTCTTTTCAAACTGAATACCCACTCGAGTCTCTAGGCGATCTGGCTCGAGATCGAGCCTGAATTGAATCGAGGCTCGAGCCAAAACTCTCAGTGGGTATTAAATTAACGGGACAAACAAAGAACACCTAGAGGAGATGGGCGGGATTCGAACCCGGACCCCTTAGAACACATGAGGAATCGGTGTCTAACCATCATGGTTAAGTGTAGTAGTGTGCATAAGCACAGAGGTGAAATTAAAAGTTTACTCTCAAAGTCACCATTGTCTTAAATATAATTTCTAATCACCGGTGTTTTACTGTATTATTTTTCATCAAGACTCACCTGCTTTCCCGGAATCTTTCTGGACAATTTTGAATAACCTCATTTGGCTTCCATCTTAAATCGTGGACACAAGTCGTTGCTGAGAGTTTCTAAAGGTAAACTCGGTCAAGGCCATTCTCGGTTATCAGGCGGGTCCATGAACCAGGTGCTACCAATTCCTTCAGTGCAATTTTTACCCGGAGCAGTAGGCCTGTGTTGATCTCCTGACGCTCCTCGGATTCCGTTTGATGGCACTGGAATAACTAACAGATTAGTTTTGCACTACTACTGTTGATTTGACCACTTACCGAGGGCGGTTCTGATGGAATCCGTGCTCTCGTAACACTTCCGGTGAAAAAGTTCTTAATGGCGCGGATACGGCTTCCGACACCAAGTGACTAAACTGACCCGCCTGCTCGATTCGTTCCGTTATTCCATCAGCTTTAGGAGCAGCATTTTTAATCTAAATGGCATTGATTTGGATTAGGTTCTCCGGCAGGGCAGGGTATGCTTCGGAAAGTCACGGAATGCACAACCGTCGTCAAACCAATATTTGATTCCGTGCTGGTAAGACTTATCACATAAAATTGTTTAGGTTTCACACTTTCGAATCACAATCATGTTTCCGGGGAGCAACCGGCAGTCGTGAGATCAGCGGAAACCGGATTATACCGATCTACAATCGGTCGAGAACTGAGAGCGAACGAACAATCTTATAAAATTGTTCCGGTCGAGCCAGCAGGGAGCTAAATTTTGGTTCCAGCGATCGATGTAGATTCCGTGGTTTTTCCGAAGCAGATCCATCACTACCAAATGTCTAAATCCGGCCAGTTGAGAGGAACCTAAATCACCTAAATCCCGGGACGCGACCCACTGTTGTTCGTTTTTTCCTTTGCGCTCGATTTGAAGTTTGTTTACTTTAAATTTAGGTAGCGCGACCAGCTGATTCTGACAGCGTAACGCATCAGCTGCGGTGGCTGCGGCGGATCGCTCAGAAAAATGCGCCGCAAACAAGATGTTTGCGATTTCGTAAACATTTAGCTTCAACATCGAAAACAATTCTTCCGATTTTGCAAACATTTTCCTTGATTTCGGAAACATTGAATGTTTTCGAATTCATCGCGAATATTTGTCGGATCCGCCGACCGGATTTTGTTCCGTGTAATTGATGATCACTTCCATCTCCACTTTGGTTCCCAAGTCCAACCAGGATTTTCTTATGTAAATGAAACCGAGATCGGACAATTGGGAACCGAGATATGGTCGGATTTTCACCGGATTTATTGTTCCGGCGGGTTCAGTAAGAGTCTCGCGTGGCTCAATATCGACACAATTTGTTTTTCTATGATACAATACTGAATTGACCACATGACCCATGTTCCAGAACCCAGATTAAGATTGGCCAAGATGTCAAACTTCGTGACAGACCGGAGTAACCTACTGTTATTGATCAATGAGTAAACAAAATATTTATGACCTACTGCGATTGGATTGGTTCGACACCACGCGAAAGATTTATCTCTTGGGATTCGATCGAAACTCATTGATCACCAACAGAGTAGGCTACTCCGGTCTGTCACGAAGTTTGACATCTTGGTCAATCTTAATCTGGGTTCTGGAACATGGGTCATGTGGTCAATTCAGTATTGAGCAATTCTCTACCAAAACCGGAAATGGATTTTATTTGTATTTTTTGATTTGGCTCAAACTTTGTGGGGGCCTTCCCTATGACCAAAGAAGCCATTTTGCATCATTAGTTTGTCCATATAAATTTCCATACAAATTTGGCAGCTGTTCATACAAAAATGGTACGTAACTATTCGAAAATCTGTAACTTTTGAAGGAATTTTTTGATCAATTTGGTGTCTTCGGCAAAGTTGTAGGTATTGTTAAGGACTATTTAGAAAAAAATAGGTACACGGAAAAAAAAAATTCCCGATTTTTTTATTAACTTTTTTTTCACAAAAACTCAAATTCCCAAAATACGTATTTTTTGATTTTCGAGATTTTTTGATATGTTTTAGGGGACAAAAATCCGCAACTTTTGAGCTATAGAGAAACATGGTCAAAAAATCTGCCGCCGAGTTATGATTTTTTGAAAAACTAGTGATTTTTGGAAAAAATCGAAATTTCATACATAAAATTTTTTTGACCTCATTTTTTTATGCAAAATTGAATTTGCAATCGAAAATTACTTTACAGATTTTTTGATAAAGGGCTCCGTTTTTAAGATATAGCCACCGAAAGTTTGATTTTAGCGAAATATTTGCAGTTTTTCGATTTTTAAAAATAGGGACCATGGGCATAATATTCAAAGTTTGGCCCTTTTAAAATGTTAGTCTTGATTTAATTTTTTTCAAAATATTTTTTTCGAAAAGATCGGAAAATTTCACGAATGTTTCATGTATTAACATTGAAAATCGGACCATTAATTGCTGAGATATCGTCATTAGAAAATGGTGGGCTGTTTGGGTGAGACTTAGAAAACTTCAATTTTCGTGTTTCTTTTTCTTTAAGCCGCTGTATCTCAGCAACCAGAGGTCCAATCTTCAATGTCTCTTAGACAATTTTATAGCAAATTTTCTGAACTTTTCAAAAAAAATATTTTTAGAAATGGTCACTCATGGTCACTATTTTTAAAAATTGAAAAACTGCAAATATTTCGCTAAAATCAAACTTTCGGTGGCTATATCTTGAAATCGGAGCCCTTTATCAAAAAATCTGTAAAGTAATTTTCGATTGCAAATTCAATTTTGCATAAAAAAATGAGGTCAAAAAAATTGTATGTATGAAATTTCGATTTTTTCCAAAAATCACCAGTTTTTCAAAAAATCATAACTCGGTGGCAGATTTTTTGACCATGTTTCTCTATAGCTCAAAAGTTGCGGATTTTTGTCCCCTAAAACATATCAAAAAATCTCGAAAATCAAAAAATACGTATTTTGGGAATTTGAGTTTTTGTGAAAAAAAAGTTAATAAAAAATCGGGAAATTTTTTTTTCCGTGTACCTATTTTTTTCTAAATAGTCCTTAACAATACCTACAACTTTGCCGAAGACACCAAATTGATCAAAAAATTCCTTCAAAAGTTACAGATTTTCGAATAGTTACGTACCATTTTTGTATGAACAGCTGCAAAATTTGTATGGAAATTTATATGGACAAACTAATGATGCAAAATGGCTTCTTTGGTCATAGGGAAGGCCCCCACAAAGTTTGAGCCAAATCAAAAAATACAAAAAATAAAAATGGTCGAAATCGGCCGGTTTTGTAGAGAATTGCTCTATTGTATCATAGAAAAACAAATTGTGTCGAGTATTGTATCATAGAAAAACAAATTGTGTCGATATTGAGCCTCGCGAGACTCTTACTGAACCCGCCGGAACAATAATTCCGGTGAAAATCCGACCATATCTCGGTTCCCAATTGTCCGTTCTCGGTGTCATTTACATAAGAAAATCCTGGTTGGACTTGGGAACCAAAGTGGAGATAGAAGTGACCAGCAATCAGCTAGGGCTTAAATTACGTTTAAAATCCGGTCACTTCGGTCCTCTTGGTACACCCGGATCCCCGAACAACCATGCCACATCAATTTGAGAATGTTTCCCGATCAAAACATTTATGAAAAAATCGTTCTTTCCTCATAAAACTCTAGAAAACTATAAAAGAACGCCGTTGATCAACTCGTTGATTATCGATAACCAACGCGTTGATCAACGCCGTTTAAATCAACGAGTCCGTTGACGTTGACGATTAAATCAACGATGGCTGCGATTACGATTACGTTTAAATCAACGATCATCGACATCGATGATATAAACGCCGTTGATTTCAACGATTAACAGCATTGGAAGCACGGGGTTGGGCACATGGTTGATCCGTAGCGCATTGGATTTACTTCCGTAAATATTGCGTAAATATCGTAAATACAAGCGTAAATATTATTTATCTGCACGATATTCGGAATTGAATTTTGTTCAGTGTGGATAGTGACAGTTCAGAACTGTCACTTGTTTGTTTCCTTCAACGACGACGCAAGTGTGCTGGGGCAAAATAACGACCAAAAAGCACAAAACGTGGGAGGGCGACGGAACGTTGACCATCGTGGGCGGGAAGAGCGTCACGTTGGGCGACGAGGACGGCAAGGTGATTGGGAGCTCCGGGTTGGTGAAGGGGGAGGAGCTGGAGGAGGGTTCGCGGTTGAGCAAGGAGATTGAACTGGTGGAGCGGATTGATGGGGAGGTGGCCAAGGAGAATGATGTGCCGGTGAAGATGGTTCGATTCGAGGCGAGAGGAGGGTTTAGGCCGCCGGCGGAGTCGATGTGCGCCGGGAGTCCGATTGTGGTGTCGACACGGGTGTCGAGCTGGTTGGGACTGTGGGGAAAAAGCGATTGCGGAGGACTTTGTTCCGTTGATGATGCGGGAGCCTTCGCTCGATCAGTGGAAGTATAACAAAGGGTTGCGTTCCGTACTGCGTGGCTAAGCATTTGCGGCCGCACCAGCGGGAAGGGTTTTGGGAATGAAACGCGAAGACTCGGAACAGTTGGGAGCGATTTTGGTCGACGAGATGGGACGGACGGGCAGCCGGTTGTGAAGCGGGTTCTGATCGTGACTCCGAGCAGTTCGGTGGACAACTGGGATCGAGAGATAACAAAGTGGTTGAAGCAGGAACGGATCTTTACGTTCATCGTGGGGCCGAATAGCAAGTTGAAAAAGTACGCGCACCTGTTCGCAACCCAACGAGTTGTCGCATGGGGGGAGAAGGGAGAGGTCAATATCGTTTTTTTTTCATCATATCTAACAATATACAAAAAACTGATTTCACAAATAAAAAGAATTTAAACCACCGGCGACTTTTCCTTGGTCAGTGCGGACGCGTCCCAGACGAGCTTGGCACCGTCTCCGATGAACATCTGCACCAGCTACTGGCCGGCCAGCTTCAGGTAGGTTGACTTCGGTGGATGAATTCTCAGGTTCTTGAACTTGTCCTTGTGCGTCGTCGGCAGCACGACGGCCTCAATCAATTTCTGGATTTGCCTGTCCCACCCGCCAATGTCCGAATACTGCTCGGTCGGTCGGAAGTGTCTCCAGGATGAGGTACGAGTCCTTGTTTACGCCCACCAAATCGCCCGGCTTGAGTTTCTCTTGATCAACCAGGCCAAACACGGGCAAAAAGTTCGTCTGCCGTGTCAAAGTCTTGATTACGATGCGCTTGCCCTTCCGCTTGGAGTCCAGCACCACCACCGCCCGTCGTCCTCCGTCTCCTGAGGGTCCACGTCCAGCAGCTCGATCGACTTGTCCTCCTGGGTTACCACCATCTCGATTGCTGGTGCCTTACTGAGTCCAAACACGCACTAAATTCAACACAAAACAATGGAAAATCCGGATTTACTACGACGAAGCTGCTGGCCCATGAAATTGCCGGATGAGCGCCAGCGAATCGCTCGGCCGGAAAATGTAATAGAGACAGATTGATTTTTTTGTTGTTTGTAAACAGTGCGCGCGTTTGCGATGACAGCTGTGAACACTGAAATAAAATTCATAGAGGAATGGTGTATGCACGTAAATATGGATGCACATACGGATTAACTTATGAAATAAATGCAATATATTTGGAGTGACCACCTCGTGATTGGAAGGCACCAAAAAAGTTTCAGCCGGATTAAAAAATACAAAAATTAAAATTAAAGAAAAAAGACCGATTCCGTAGAGAACTGCTCTATTATATTCAACAAAAATGTTATTGATGATTAGTGCGCTGACCACGGGGACGCGCTGTCTTGTTTTTGCATGTTCATTTTCATTTCTTTTGTGTCACTGTTTGTGTGCTTGGGTGAGTGGTTATTATAATTAAATAATGGGGGGGTCATTGTGCTAATGAATATTGTTGCGCGTCTACACACAAAGAAAAATTACTCTAAATTTAAAAAGATCGTTCGTTGGATTAAAAGTTCGCGTTGGTGAATATTCGTAGAAAGTTCAAACTTTTCAATTTAAAAGTTGGAAAGTTTTTGATACTACTATGAATTTATGGAACAAAATCGTTGTATTGGTAAAAGTATTTTACTTTTATTTGGAAAAGAAACCTTTTAGGGCAAGAATACACAACATTTAGCACTACAGGGATAATTTCAGAAAAATGTGCTTGGTTTTTTACATTTATTTAAAAAAAATTAAACTGTATGTAAAAAAAACATTTTTTATTGTATTTAACGCTTCTTCACTAGCTTCACCTCAAAGTAGGCCAATATCCGAGTCCAAGCTGTACCGATTCATACGGTACGCCACCGGTCACTTCCGAATACCCCAGGACAGTTCCGGATGGAGGTTTCGACGCGCGACAGCAGTGTAACACGATGGTCACGTTTCCGGCCTCAATCAGGATAGTCTTGGAGGAGTTGGCCGTTGATTCGGGAAGGGTGGTCGACGTTTTCCGGCTGGAAAGTAAAGTGCCTGAACGGGGAGTTCCCGATCCTGGAAGCGCATCCGGAACATGGAGTTGATGAGGCCCTCGGAACGGAATTCGATTTTGAGCACGTAATCCTACTTCGGGAATGACACAGATTTTTTTTGGCTAACTGTCCAGGCTGAAGCTGCGCCGTCGCGAGGAGAGTGTTTGTGGGCGGGAAGTTGCTAAAAGAGATGGAAAGTAAGTGAAGTTGGCTAGCCACTGCACACATTCTCAATACTCACCGGTGTTGTAAACCGCCGGCACCGAGTGCAACATCTGCGCTGACCACCTCCGATTATGTAGCTTTTCGTCGTCCTCCTCTTCGTCGGATCCTTCTCCTCACCGTGAAAATAAACTTTCTCGTACTTGTCCAAAAACCGGAAGTTAATCTTCTTCAACGCAATCTCGTTGTTCACGCAACGCTTCGGCAGCGCCATCTCCTCGATGATATCGCCCCAATCCCGGGCCACCACCACCGAATGCAACCGGTGCGAATCCACATTCCTACCTCTCATCCTACAAAAACAAACAAAATCAATCACAAACCCCCCAAAACACCCAAGCTTCCTTCTTACGCATTCCGGCCGTGGAACAGCTGCAGTTCCTGCAGGAAGCTGGCCTTGTCCTTTTCGAGCACTCAACATCGTCCCGCTCCTGCACCACCCTCCTTCGGAGGCGTTCCGCTGCTGCTGTTTGGCTCACGAAGGTTTCCGCGTCCGAGTCCTGGCTGCTGCCGCGGTCGGCTTTGCTTTGCGTCCTAGACTCACCAGCACCACCGGACCCACCAAAGTGTTTGTTTACATTTGCGACTTAGGCGTACACGGTTACACGAGAACGTCAAAATGAAAGAAATTTTACAGTCGAATTGAAAGTAAAAACTTTTAAATCAGTGAGCAAAGAGATTTTCAAAAACTGTAGCAGTAAAAGTTTTCATTTTCAAAACAAGAAAAAAACTTTTAAAGTAGCAAATTTTAACAACATTTCAATTCGAAAGTAAGTTACTTTTGTCATTACCGTAATATTTTTTTGTGTGTATCGAAGTCGTGATTATTCAGGTGAATTTTTTTTGTGTGTGCTTTTGTGTCGCTGTTCGTATGGGGTGAGGAAATGTGGTAATTTTACTGTCTGCATGTAAATTTATCAACTCACTATATGATTTATATAATTGTTTATATTATTCCTCATCCTTTTCCTTTCCTGTAACATACCATCTCCTCATACCATATATGATCAAATTGTTTAAATTAACGAAACTTTCTAGAACAGCATGGGAACCATCTGGAGCATTTATATTTTAAATTACTGCAATTTTTTTTACAGCTTCCTGGAATCATATATTTGTTTCATTTATAATTATTACAAAACTATATGCTTATTATATAATACACTAAAGACTCACATTTACACGTACAAACTTCCAAATCATTTAATACATTACGCCTTCAAAAATTTTCATCGGCCCGATGAAATTCCCCTAACCCCCATTCCAAACCTCCCAAAAATATTCCGTTCACTTTTAAAAGTCTGCACTTTTGCCACTAGTGAACAATAGTGAACAACAAAAACATCCTCTCCCAAATCCCCACGGGACTGTATGAGCGTAGCCTTGGAGCACAGTGTGGAAATTTACGTTCTTTGATATTTTTGGATGTACCGGGCAGCAATCAAATTGTCTAAGAATATTGAATTGACCATTGTGGCACCCCCTACAGCGTGGTGCAGACCCGTTAAGCTATGTTATCAACCCTCTGGCACCACTGTAAATGGCTAGAACGTTTGACAGTCACCAAAACCTCGAAGAGCCCACGTAGTAGTATTAGTGAAGAGCCCACGTTGTTTATCGTGGGCTCTTCACTAATACTACTGCGTGGGCTCTGTGAGTGTAGCAGTATTGCACTATGGGGTTTCAGGCGGCCATAAATCGAAAAACCGACATACTCTAATTATTTTTTTGGTATTTTTTTTCGAAAATAAACATTCTAACTAAGAAAAATCCGGAGTTTGAAAGTTGTAGGTTCAATATTCACTGAATTGCAGACCTTCAAAGGCGAAAATGGTAAGAAAAAACATGTTTTTTGACAAAAAAATGATTATTTTTCATAGTTGCACTGTGTAGCTGTTTATGTATTTTTTCCTGCATCATTATATATATTCAGAAAGGTAATTGATTCAACTTTTCAATAACATTTTACAAAACACACTTTTACAGGCAAAAAAAAATAATAAAAATCAAAAAAGATGGATTTTTATTTAAAATTTAGTTTTTTTCAACTTTGTTAATGGAGTACTTTTTTTGTGTGCATTTGTGCGATCTGAAAATTTTGCAGCTTAAAATTTGAACCATGTCCTAACTTGTCTCCAAATTTCAAAGTGCACTTTTGTGCACTTTTTGAGTTATGCCATTTTGAACATTTTGATTCATGCAAGAAAATTAATTATTTCGCGTATACGCTTGGTTAAAATCACATTATTTACCTGCGGAGGCAGAAATGACGTACCTGCTATGTATGTTTTGAAATTGATTTGATATTCATGACTTTGTTGGTACTTAGGTACGTTTAATAAAATTAGAAATTCCTATTCTAAGTATTTTACAGAAACGATGCGTCGAATATTCATATCAGTTCGTTGTTGTGTTCTTTTGAAAGTATGGATAATAATACCGTAGTGTCCCGGTACGATATAACGAAGCACTATTCTGAAAACGTGAGAACTGCTTTCGAGTATATTTGTAAGAATTACAACATTGCAGAACCATCACATGATCAACTCAGGGAAAAACCACAGAGGAAAAACTACGCACGTTGTTCTGTAGCTTCAAAACGAGATATACAAAAGCCCATAGAAGAAGTTCATATTTTAAGTAATCTAACGACAATCGGTTACATAGTGATTTTGATTTAGAAGAATTTATCGTGGAAAACGTGAATTTTGCAAGTGGATCAACCAAAAACGTGGACGAGAATCCATACAATGTTCCATAAAATAAACCGTCTAAAATTCTAAAACACCGCAAAAATCAAATTTTAATTGGATGGGGAGGGGGGGGGGGGGTTCTTCAAAGAGAGGTGGATTTTAACTCAAGAAAAAGGGGAGGGAGATTGAACGTAAATCAAAAACTTTAACATAGCATAAACCGCCATTCCGTGCATCAAATAGACAGAGCAAGAATATTAAAATTCACCACTTTAATGCATGTGGCATATATGAAAAAAATCGAAAATTAAACTTTTTTTTTGGAAAAATATCAAAATTCATTTGTTTTCATTATACTTAGTACAAACAACACAAAAAAGTCACAAAAAAGCAAAAAAATATTTTTGGCCGCTCGCTTATATGGAAATACCCCATAGTGTATTGGTTGCCTGTTTGTTTACACCAAATTTTCAAAAAACATCACTTTTTGTGTGTGCAAATCTGTTACGAAAAAAAGGTGAGAACTGTTGCTTCCGATTGACCGGGAAGATTTGCCGGGTTGTACTGGACCGGGGACTGGCCAAGTCCCGCTGTTGATCCTTCCGAACAACTCGCTGCAATCTCCGGCAGGGAGTAACCGACCAAGTGCAGAAACATCCGTGATTCCGGTGATTGTGGCGGAGCTGGTCTTTCCGAGCATCCTTCGATAACCTTCTCCGAGGACTGGCCCAATCCCGCTGTCGACTCGCACAGGGAATCGAAGGAATTGTGTAGAATCCGACCTTTTGCGGACTCACAAGAAGTTCATCGCGAAGTGGTCCGAACAAATCTGAATTTTGAACTTGCAAAACGTCTTCATCGCCACTTCGCGGGGCATTTATCCATAGTATCTGGCGGATAGGGTCCTTCAGGAACATGTGTTTGAAAATCCGTCCCATTTTTTCATGGAAATCATTTCAACATTATGAAATTATGCCTTTTTTGCCACGCGGTTTGTTTATATTTTGACAGCAAATGCATTCTTCATCTTCTTTGTTGTCTTTATGTTCGCGTCGAACATTTAGGTTTCATAAACATGGCCGTCGTGACAGAGGGCTGTATGTTATGCTATGCTATTATATTCAACAAAAATGTTATTGATTCAAATCTTGTACAGGCTGATCCCGGGAACCGTGGTGTAAGGGTAAGCGTGATTGTCTCTCACCCAGTCAGCCTGGGTTTGATCCCAGACGGTCCCGGTGGCATTTTTCGAGACGAGATTTGTCTGATCATGCCTTCCGTCGGTAGGGAAGTAAAGGTTAGGTCGTTGGCAAAGTCCAGGTGTAGGAGTCGTTTCCCTGGGTACTGTCTCGGTGGAGTCGCTGGTATGCAGTTGGACTAACAATCCAAAGGTCGTCAGTTCGAATCCCGGGGTAGATGGAAGCTTAGGTGTAAAAAGAGGTTTGCAATTGCCTCAACAATCAAGCCTTCCGACACCTAGTTTTGAGTAGGAATCTCGCAACCGAGAACGCCAAGGCAATGCTTTTAGAGGACATCAAATGCCAACTTTTCAGAAATTTCCAGAATGGGCAAAAAATCTTTGACCTAGTTATGATTTTTTGATATCAATACAAACATTTTAAATCAATACTAACATTTCAAAAAGACCAAAAATTCAATATTACGCCCTTTTGATATGTTAGTCTTGATTTAAAATTCATGAAAATATTTTTTTCGAAAAGATCAGAAAATTTCACGAATGTTTTATTTTAACATTGTGAATCGGACCTATAGTTGCTGAGATATCGACATTAGAAAATGGTGGGTTGTTTGGGTAAGACTTAGAAAACATCAATTTTCTTGTTTTTAAACCTTTGCATGGCAATATCTCAGCAACTAAGGGTCGTATCAACAAAGTCCGAAAAAGCAAAATATAGAGAATGCTCCGCCGTCGGTGTGTTTTTCGTTTTTCTCGCGTGCGTGTGTGCGTGTGAAGGTGCGGCTGGCTTTGGCTGTCCCGATGACAGTTGAGCCAGTCAGATTTACGATTCCTTTCCGTAGGGTCGTAAGAATTTTCGCGTCCGCCGTCGGTGTGTTTTTCGTTTTTCTCGCGTGCGTGTGTGCGTGTGAAGGTGCGGCTGGCTTTGGCTGTCCCGATGACAGTTGAGCCAGTCAGATTTGCGATTCCTTTCCGTAGGGTCGTAGAATTTTCGCGTCCGCCGTCGGTGTGTTTTTCGTTTTTTTGGCGTGCGTGTGTGCGTGTGAAGGTGCGGCTGGCTTTGGCTGTCTCGATGACAGTTGAGCCAGTCAGATTTGCGATTCCTTTCCGTAGGGTCGTAAGAATTTTCGCGTCCGCCGTCGGTGTGTTTTTCGTTTTTTTGGCGTGCGTGTGTGCGTGTGAAGGTGCGGCTGGCTTTGGCTGTCTCGATGACAGTTGAGCCAGTCAGATTTGCGATTCCTTTCCGTAGAGTCGTAAGAATTTTCGCGTCCGCCGTCGGTGTGTTTTTCGTTTTTCTCGCGTGCGTTTGTGCGTGTGAAGGTGCGGCTGGCTTTGGCAGACAGTTGAGTCAGTCAGATTTGCGATTCCTTTCCGTAGGGTCGTAGAATTTTCGCGTCCGCCGTCGGTGTGTTTTTCGTTTTTCTCGCGTGCGTGTGTGCGTGTGAAGGTGCGGCTGGCTTTGGCTGTCCCGATGACAGTTGAGCCAGTCAGATTTGCGATTCCTTTCCGTAGGGTCGTAAGAATTTTCGCGTCCGCCGTCGGTGTGTTTTTCGTTTTTCTCGCGTGCGTGTGTGCGTGTGAAGGTGCGGCTGGCTTTGGCTGTCCCGATGACAGCTAGCCAGTTTTATTTGACCCTATCAACACCCTATCATACCATTTCAGCTCGATACACATCGAAACTCGTCGTTCGCACCGTTAATCAGTACCTCACTAAACATCAATCATTTAAAACTCGTAAAATCATCTCAAGTTAAAAGTTACATTGTTTAATCCTTCATTCTTTAATTACAAATGATTTTGGTTCTATCTTTCCACAGCCGGCTGTCTAAGACTAGACCATTTCATTTAAAATTTAACAACCGATAAACGGGAAATGTCTCATCCGCAGCATCCGATTGTTTGCCTTGAGAATAATATATAACATCTTTCAACAAACACTATGATTTTGGGTCGCATCATCATCTTCTATGATGAATCCTGACCAAACACCCTATCCTACTAACAAGTTTTCAGGTTCCTGGCGCTCGTGGGGTGTAAGCACAGAGTAAATCAGCTGCCCTAGTAGCAACCTGCGCTAACTAACATTCCCGTCCCTTAAAATCGAGGTCTACAAACTGACATGGCGGGCGCCGTTGGTGGCCAATGACTGTTACCTATTCGCAACTGATCTAGCTTTAGCAATCATGGTGTTTTATCTTTTCAGCGCATTCATACATGCTGTTGATAAGGGAAACACCACTAGATCGTCGAAGCCTATAATCAGTAGTGCTGAAAGGATATTACGGTTCTGTTCAGCAACGGAGGGGCAACCATGGGTGATCTCTCATGCTCATGCTCATGCTCATGCTTTGCATGGCAATATCTCAGCAACTAAGGGTCGTATCAACAAAGTCCGAAAAAGCAAAATATAGAGAATTTTCTCAGCTTTTCAAAAATATTTTTTTCATAAGTGGGCAAACATGGACACTATTATTAAAAAATCAATAACTGCTACTATTTTGAAAAAAGTTACATAAAAATGGCTATAACTTGAAAACGGTGCATTTTATCAAAATTTCTCTAAAGTACTTTTTGATTGCAAATTAAATTTTACATCAAAAAATGAAGTTGAAAAAATTTTGCGACCGATAATTCGATTTTTTTTAAATTGTATTGATTCAAAAAATCATAACTCGGTCAAAGATTTATTGACCATTCTGGAAATTTCAGAAAAGTTGGCATTTCATGTCCTCTAAAACATATCAAAAATAAAAAAAAAAATAAAAATAGTGTTTTTTTGCAAATCAAGTTTTAGTGACAAAAAGTGAAATTAAAAATCACTATTTTTTTTACCGTGTATCATTTTTTTCAGTGTAGTCCATATCCATACCTACAACTTTGCCGAAGACACCAAATCGATCAAAAAATTCCTTCAAAAGATACAGATTTTTGAATTTTCACATATCATTTTTGTATGGACAGCTGCCAAATTTGTATGGAAAATTATACGGACAATCTAATGATGCAAAATGACTTCTTTGGGCATACCGAAGGCACCAAAAAAGTTTCAGCCCGATTAAAAAATACAAAAAAAATTGAATGACCGAAATCTCAGAGAACTGCTCTTTAACGAAACACACCGCGTTTTGATTATTCTGCAGGGTGTACTGTCATGCGCAGACTTTGTGGTCGTAAAAAATTACAGTTAACTCACCTGGCCTGGCAACTCTGTTTTCATGATTCTGTCATCGATAGTTAATATTCACAGTTTCAATTGAAGTTTATGTGAACACAACTTTTCAGAATTTCTCGTAATATCAATATAAATTATTCGCCTGTTGTAAACGCTTTTCATCGGTAAGTAGTTGAAAGTTCACTGTTTCATGATTATAACTAGCTTTATATTGAAACGGTTGTTCTGAAATTGGTGTTTTAAATTTGCCGTAAGCTGGTAAGATTGAGATGGCTTAAACAAAGTAAATGGACCAATGTGAACTTGTAAACAAAGAGTGTATCCTTTTGACGACAGTGGTTGCTTACTTTTGAATAGAGCAGGATACACTCTTTGTTAACAAAATCACGTTGGGACATTAACATTGTTTTGCTCGAAATATACTAACTGTAATACAAGCAAAACAATGTAAATGGGCCGATGACGAATTGTAAACATAAAGTCTATCCGGCTCTCATCAGTTGATGTTTACATTAGGAACTAGCAGGATAGACTCTTTGTTTACACTTCGACATTGGCCCAATTACAGTGTCCACTGTACATTGTTTTGCTAGAATAGAGTTAGGGGCCATCCACAAACCACGTGGACACTTTTTTGGAAATCTCAAACCCCCCCCCATCGTGGACAATTACCATACAAATAAAATCTTTTTTGTATGGAGCGTGGACATTCGCCATACCCCCCCCCCCCCCTAAGTTGTCCACGTGGTTTATGGATGGTCCCTTATCTACGTGCGCATATATTGTGTGTATGTGTATAAACACGAAAAAATTTGACATTAACTTTTGTACCAGCCAGCAAAACAAATGGCGTGGTAATGTGCGTTAAATCGGGTTTAGATTACTCTGTAGTTGCATAGAATAGGTATCGAGAAATTAAAAGTGAGAGTGTGTGCAACATGGAGTTAAACTTTCTGTAAAGTTGCTGTGAAAATTACCATGGCACTTTGAAAAGTTTAACTCCATGTTGCACGCACACACTCTCACTTATAATTTCTCGATAGGTAGAATTACCTCTATCGTTGCTCACCCCATATAATCGCTTGGCGACACTGCCGACAGCGCCATCATCAAGCCAAACAGGGAACTAAAAAGTCTGCAAACTAAGTGAGGTGTGCATTTTTTGGCACGCTGTCTCACAGTGATAGATAGCGGGCGCGTTTTGATTTTGAAATATACCCTTTCTAATCAAACACCTATCTTTGTCATATGGAGAGTTTGATGCTCGATTAAAGCTCCAAAAATACTATTAAGGCTATAAACTTACTAGCAACAGCACCGCCTCAAGTAAGCACGCAAATATATGCCATTTACTGGCCAAAAAGATCAAATTTAATGCTCTTTTGATCATAATTTCTATTTTGCGAGACCATTTCTCATCATTTTGGTGGTACACACATCCACACGCAAGATCAGAGGTTAACTGCTTAACGAAAGTCGCCATCAATATCTTTTCACTTGCGCTAACGATTTCAGAGCGCTTTAAGCGGTATACGCACTTCGGAAGGAACCGGTCAAGAAAAAAAATCAAATGGGCAGCAGCGGCAGCGCAAGCAAGTCAGAGAGGGTGAAGAAAAGCCCCAAGAAATCGCTCTCACTCCTTTGTTCTGCTGTTCGTAAAGCTGTTTCTTGACCCCTTTCCTTCCGATCAGCATACTAGCACAGACAACAGACGTTTGGGCTCGATTCTTCACTTGTGTAAATCATTGCTACAGATTTTTTAGTTGTAGCAATCCGTTTGTGGCGCTGCAGTCGCTTTGCCCTGACACATTGCCCAATGTCAAAATATCGCTTTCCGCCTACTGTCATTTTTCATTTTGTTGGTTTTCAACGTTTGTAATCGTTTGTTCTGGTTCTGGCGTTTGAGGATCGCTTGCACTAGAAATCTGGTTTGTCGGTTCCGGAGATAATCTTCGGAATGCGGTCGTTTGGGGCCAAAACGTTTACGGGGTTGGCCGTGATAATAGCTCTTGCTGACGGGGCCGATGACAGCCAGACTTTACCGTGTCATACCTTGCTGTTTTTCCTTCTTCGACAGTTCCGGATTGTTTCGTTTCTGGTCCGGAACCTTTTATCCTCCAAGAAACGCTTGCCCATCCTCCTGATTTCCACCGGGTCTCCTCCTCCTTTTCGCTCACCTCTGTTGGTTTTGTTTATAAACACAACCAGCAAGAATTTGACAGCCTCAAGCGCGGCCTTGGTTGCTGTGTTTAAAAAAGCATCAGATTAGACTATTTTTTTAAATATCGATGATTAAATGAAAAAAAACTTCCATGTGCTCGTAAATCGTGTTTATTAATAATTAAAGTAGATTTACTATAGCATAAAAACATAATCTTTACCTTTTATTTTTTTTTTCGAAAAATTGAAATAATATATTTTTTAAACATTTCTGGGCAGTGTTGGTATTATCGCGCTCTCGCGAGAAAATTTTCTCTCTCTCGAGTTCTCGCCGCGAGTCTCGAGCTGCCGAGAGAAACTCACCGACTGCCCGTGCTCTCCTCCGCTCGCGAACGGGCTTTCTCGCGAGCCAGAATTGCCCGTTCGCGAGAAGTTGAACGTGTTAGAAACGAACAAAAAACAACACAGCGATTGAAGTTAC
This sequence comes from Culex pipiens pallens, assembly GCF_016801865.2. Lineage (NCBI taxonomy): Eukaryota > Metazoa > Arthropoda > Insecta > Diptera > Culicidae > Culex > Culex pipiens. The sequence continues at coordinate 68,160,657 of NC_068937.1, forward strand.
ACCTCTATACCATCGCCTGGTTCGTATTCATAAGCCTGATGAACAAATTGCTTGCTTGGGATGAACGGCTAGCACGAGGCGCTCGCGAGCGCTCGCGGCGAGAGCGAGAACGCGAACGAAAATGCGAGCGCGAGCGAGAAGAGAAAAGTACTACAAGTTCTCTCCCTCGTTCGCGAGCGAGAAATGCTTTCCTTCTTCTCGCTCGAATTCCAACAATGTTTCTGGGTGATGCATTTTCAAACACACCTTCTCAGAAAACCATCATGGCTGCTTTAGAGAGTGGCAATAGGCTAACAGATGGCGCTAGTAGATTAGCAGGATGCGGCAGCCATGTTTTTACACACGATTTTCAAATTATTTTGTTCTAGCCGCTACGTCTGTTGTCTGTGATACTAGCCTTTAGATATAAAATTACTTCCAACTACCGGCAACATGTTCTTTTGCTCATTAGTTAGTCACTCATTTGAAAAATAATCCCGAAAAATGTAAATAATTAGCAAGCACCATCAAAAACACAAACGCGCTAAGTCTTCTGACGTTTGAATTATGAATACCCATTCCAATCGAAGGCTGAAGAAAACCGAGCGAGGAGCGAAGGCAAATAAAGAACAAAGGGTGGCCACCAACACCACCAACATGCTGGTGCAGCGCCTGATGGAGTGAGCAAGTGCTGCCAGGAAACTTTCGCTATAAATGCTACTTTTCGTGAGTGTTCGCTTAAAATTTCATCAATTTTGGCAGCACTAAGCAGACCCAAAAGAGCGCTTAAAGAAAAAAAGAACTAAGCTGAAAATAGAAAAATGGGCGTGGCCCTAGGGGGGCGACACTTCGGTTCTGCCGGGTCTGGCACCTCGAGCTCGGAGCCAGCGCCGAGCTGGAACTTTCCTGGAACCATGCTTGGAACTTTGATAAAAAATAGCAAGTTTTTTTTTAATCAGTTTAGCGTGCAACTGTCACTGTCAATCAACAAAATAAAAACAAAAGCCACGTTTTTTTCTATCGATTTTTCACACGGTTTCCTTCGGTTGTTACGGTAATTTTTTTCATTTCTGTACAAAAAAAGACATTTACAATACTTGATTTTTCAACCTGCAGAAATAAAAGTTGTTTGACTCTGCTCCACCGCCATATCGCTCGTCTTCGGAGCTGCCAACAACAGTGGCGGTGGCTTCAAGTAGTCGAACCGTCTGATCGCCATCGCTCCGGCTACGCCAAGAATTGCCGCTCGCAAGGAGAACGTCCTGCGTCTGTGGAACTATCGGCTAGAACTGCTACGAGCCCGACGAATGCAGCAAAACTTCCAGGGGAACTCGATGAAGGAGATCAAGCAGCGTCTGCTGACCGACGATTACGGCAAGCATGTGATTGGTGTCGCAAACCTGCTTCGGAGACACGAGCAGCAATTGACGAGCTGGTTCCCCAGGGGCACTTCGGTGCCGATCGTATCGACTAGCGATTCAAGGAGATCCTACTTATGTGGAACAACTTGCATGACCTCAACGTTTCCCGTCGCAAGCGACTTCTTCCAACTGTTTGCCGATGCTGATGATATCGATAACTGGATGCTGGGCGCAATGCGTCTCATGTCTTCCGAGGATGTTGGCCGTGACGGAGCGAACGTGCAGAGCCTGCTGAATGTTGCCGATGAGCTGTAGAACTACGCCGAAACGATCGAACGCACACGCTGCACACTCAACCGGAACAGCAAAAGGTCCAGGAACGTCTTGCCGCCATCGATGCCCGCTACAAGGAGCTCGTGGAACTGATTAAACTGCGCAAGCAGCGTCTGCTCGATGCGCTCAGCTTGTACAAGCTCATTTCCGAGAGCGACGGCGTCGAGCGGGCGTCGGCGTGCAGACCTGTCGCCATCTAGGCCAAGCTGACCGCCCTGGAAAGCGAGCCCGATGTCAACGAGGGTAATCTGTGCTACGTGTGGACGGCTTCGAACTTGGTTGAGTGCAGGACCAAAACGATAGCGGAAATTCGGAGCAGAATTGGATCTGATAGGGGATAGTGATGGTCACGGATTATTTCAGCGAACCAGGGCACACCCGATTACGTATTTGACGGAGGTAAGTTGGGCCTAGAAAAGTGTTACGGAAGTCAATATGTATGAAATTATCTGCTCTTTTCCTAGGTTCCTGCTGAACCGGAACGGGATCTCCTGCGACCGCGTCGATATTCTTGTCGAAACCGAAAGTCATCAAACGGCCTCAAGACGCGTTCTAAAACTCCGCTTCTACAGCCGGCGGTTGCATTCTGTCACTTGACTTCTGCTTTATCAAATCCGTTAAAGGTTTTCAGTTGTTTGGTTCCAGCGGTTCCAGGTTATGATGGTGTGGGTTTTGACCCCTGAGTCACAACCAACTTCGATTCTGTTGTGCGTCAAATTCAGTAGGCCTCAAAAAAAATCAAACCATTCACATTAACGAACCCCGGGTCTTTTGTGGTCTCTATTGCAAGTTTCTGCTCGAACCTAGGAGTCCGAAGGCTTGAATGGGGAGAGCACCCAAACCTCTTTCTACCTCCACCCCAGTGTTTGGACTGACGACCTTCGGATTGCGAGTCCAACCGCCGTCAGCGATTCCACCGGAGTAGGCTTGGTTTGGTGTGTTGTTTGTACTTATGGCATGGAAACGACTCCTACACCTCGAATGACTTAACGGCCTAACAACCAAAGCCGGGACCGACATTTTACTTCCTCATCCGATGGAAGGTTGGAGCAGATGGGAATCGAACACAGAATCATCCGCTTACAAAGCGGACAGCGTAACCATTCGGCCACGCTCTGCCAGTAGGCCTACGAGCTGTAAAAAAGCTGATTAATCACTGGTCCGAATAAAGCGGGTTGAAGTTATTGGGGATTTTTTTTTATTGAATATGGGTCATTCCATCTGAAGCGGAACAGCACTTGAAAATTACCATCTCCGATTCTGCCCAAATTTGGCAAAGCTGTTGAGACTATCAAAACATGCAAAAATCCCGAATTTCATCCAAATCGGACCACTGAACGTGCCCGAGCGGTTTAGGCTTTCAGGATTTTTGTGATATTTACTTGTAGAGTCAAAACAGATCAGTAAACTTCACTTATTTGTATATTACACTTTTTAAAAATTACATTTTTGCGGTAACACTCTCAACTTTTACGCGCACGATCACATCACTCAACTTTT
>NC_068937.1:68163929-68298929 GCF_016801865.2 Culex pipiens pallens
TTCAACTTTTTGGCGATTTTTGAGCGAAACCCCTATCTTCAAACGACGATAACTCAGGAACCACACATCTTAGAGGGTCGGTCTTAGACTCAATTTTGAAGGAAATTGGACGTAGAATCTATTTCTGTGATCAAAATTTAGATTAAAATATGTTTTCTACCTGCATTGCGCAATTGAAAACTTTAATTGGCCGTATCTCAAAACAGCCCTATTTATTTTTTGAATTTGACCTCACCATCGTATTCCCCGTCCGATTTTACATAAGAATCACTTATCGACAGAAAGGAATATGTTTCGTTCCAGAGATATCGAATTTTAAAGTTTTGAATATTTGAGATTACCTAAATTAGCTACACTCGCCGCCTCTGCTAAGAGGACTAAGTCGTGCTGATCAATAACTGCTACCTGCTTTTATTGAAATAAGATTTCATCCCAAAAAATCATTAGCAAAATAGCCAAATATTGAATGTACACCACTGGTTTTAGTGAATTTCAAGGAACAATCCAGATTATCCAGCATCATTCTCAATCAATTTACGAAAAATCAAAATCAAAAATGCTTATTGATCTGCACGTCCTTTAAATGCTCTTCACTCAAAAAAAACCCCGATTTAATCCCACCTGGGGTGAGATAGAGCCTTTCTTACAAAAGGAAGATAACGGCAGTTGCATTTTTTTCAAAGAAATAGCAAAATAAAGAATGGTCCATTCATTAATCCATTCAAAACTCAACATGATTTTTTCATAAAACTGAAAAGCGCTGGTTTTTGCCTCATTTGCCATGGCCGGGTATAAGCTGTGCTCGCACACAAGCATTTTCAATTTTTGAAATCAAAACAAATTATTTGTGAGGCAGAAAATTAGCTCACAAATTGCGAAGTTCGTAATGTTTTTTGCCTATCGCTAAATTGTTCGTATTCTCTGAGTGTTTTTTGCACTTTTCAAAATATCAAGAATTAACGAGAAAACAAAATAATTCCGTCTTGCTCCAGAGCGTTAAAGTGGTTACAAAATAACTGGCAGAAAGTGTTTCCACACCCGAGAATTTGCCGTGTTGTAAATGATGTAACGGTAAAGCCGCATAAATGTTTTTGAAAGCTATGAAACGCCTACTGAAATTCACTAAACAGACATTTAGGCGTTAGGCAAAATTGTGAGCTTTCAATAAGCAAGCCAGAAAATTATGTAGTATGCATTTAGGCGTTTTTGGGATTGGGAAGCATACTGCGACTGAGCGCTCGTTGAAACTTCACTACGACAAAAGCAAACGTACCGAATGAACCACCTTGACTCATACGCTGGGTTCATTGCCGTCGAGCCGATACGATGAACCAAAATACAGAATGAGCAAAACAAAAAAGAAAGACAAAAGAATGAGCATGGGGCTTCAGAACGGATAGTTGCTTGTGTCTAGTTTGCGTTCACTGAAGCTTAGCATAGAAAATCATGATAGGCGATGTGTGATGAACAATCCGCGCCTGATCAAAATTAGCCAGCAAATCCGCACCAGATCCGCGCTGTGGTGCTGACCTTTAGTTATGCACACCTTGTTAGGCCAACCTTGGATAGATGGTTCCTGACACATGAAGATCTGTCAGTGAACTGATAGATGTCAGAGTGGGAAGTTGTGTGTTAGGGAGTGCAAGTGTGTGAACCGAGAGCGGATGTTCCCTGCAGGTCGGTGTGGCCATCAAAGTTTGTTCCGTGATAATACGGTACCACAAATGGCGACGAGGATTGATTGGCGAAAGATTGGTAAGAATGTTTCAATTAGTTCGCCAGCTGAACTATCTTCCCGAAGCGGAAGAAAGGAAAAGGTTAACAAATGATATATTCGTTTGGGTCCGCTGCGAGAATTCTCCCTAGGATGGATAATTACTGGCCATCAAGGTTTTCTTTGGTCACTGGTGAGCCGCTTAACAGACAAACATAAAGAAGAAGAAATTCAGTGACAACCAGACAACTTATACTGACGTTTGTTTGGGCACTTGGGTGGAAAGCTCACCGGATTAAGAACTCGTTGAGATCCAAGCGAATATAACCAAGAGGTGGCAGGAAATTATACTGTACACAGTGTGGAGAGATAATATGCTCAAGAGTTTTTGATCTAAAGTTGAATCGTGTTTATATTTGAGTAGTGCGGTGCCTGTGTGGACGCGCAGTCCTGTTTTTTTCGTGTTATTTTCCGTCTCTTTGTGTCGCTGTTCGAGTGCATGGGGTGATTGGCTATTATAATTAAATAATGGCATCAGTAGTGCGGTGCCTGTGTGGACGCGCAGTCCTGTTTTTTCGTGTTATTTTCCGTCTCTTTTGTGTCGCTGTTCGAGTGCATGGGGTGATTGGCTATTATAATTAAATAATGGCATCAGTAGTGCGGTGCCTGTGTGGACGCGCAGTCCTGTTTTTTCGTGTTATTTTCCGTCTCTTTTGTGTCGCTGTTCGAGTGCATGGGGTGATTGGCTATTATAATTAAATAATGGCATCAGTAGTGTGGTGCTTTTCGGGACGCGCAGTTCTGTTTTTTTACCTTCTTTTTTTTCATTGTTTTTTTTTCCACTCGCGTTCGTTGGCCGATGAGTTTTGTTTTGTGTTGTTCTCTATTTATAGTTTTCTATAAAAACTATCCTATTTCTTTTTTTGAGACTAGCAAGTCGTATTGCTGGATTAAGCCCTTTCTATATCATTTCAATAATCATTTCAATAAATGAAGCCCTTCTTACATCACCGTTGATCGGAAGGCACGCCGACGGAGAATTTCTGGAGAATCGCGGTCGAATTAATACTATATTTAAATCCCTAGATAGCTATCTTTCCGCAGCCGGCTGCCTAAGATTTTTAAAATTTCAACCGATAAACAAATTGCTTATGGTCGCATCACCTACCACAGTGAATCCTGACCTCATACCCATCTTACTAACCCCTCAAAACTCATGTGATACTTTGTCGGAGACGCAGTCGATTTGGCGGTCCCATCACTCAAGTATCGGACTAACATTCCCATCCACTTCCCCGTGTCTTACCTCTGGTCGTGGCCGGCGTCGGTATTGATCAGCATGATAAGGACCTTTGAAAATTGCGAAGGGGTGATGATTGGTTCCTACTTTTCATCTGTGGTCCACGGAGCAATGTTTGGGGGTCCTGGTCAATAACGAAGTAGCAGCTACGGGTAGACACCAATGCTATGCTATGCAATGCTATGCTATGCTAAAGTTGAATCGTGTTTATATTTTAATTGGTGGAAATGATGCATGGTCGAGACGATTTTCACTTCTGCTCTGCTTAAAAAAAACAGTTTTCGGAGTTGAAAAAATTAATAATTTGAAATATTAAAATGGCACGAGTAAATAATCAAATGAACGGAAATAGACAGGCGCCTAACATAGTGAAAATGGTAAATTTGCAATGTTTTGAATTGTGTTGTTTTGTTCATAGACAGATACACTGAACCTCCGGTGGAGGGTCACATTGTAGATTGTACCCCGTTGGTTTGACAAAGTCAAATTAAAGGAGACCCCGTTCGTTTGACAACAATTGGTGTCAAACCATTGGGATTGTAGTACATACAGGATCTAAATTAGAGTGGTTAAGGCCAAATACAATTTAAAAAGACCGGAAGCTTGACCGGAAGTCGAAACCCGGAAGGGTAGACTTCGAGGCTTCGAGCCAGTTGAAAATGACGGGAAAACCAAGAATGTGACCCGAGGCTTCGAGCCTGTTGAAAGAGACGGGAAAATCAAGAATGTGACCCGAGGCTTCGAGCCAGTTGAAAGAGACGGGAAAACCAAGAATGTGACCCGAGGCTTCGAGCCAGCTAGAAAAGGCGGGAAGACCACGAGTCGGATCCCAAGGCTAAGAGCCAGTTGATGATGAAAGAGGAAGACCACGAATCGGATCCCAAGGCTACGAGCCAGTTGTTGATGGAATGGGAAGACAAGGAATTGGATCCCAAGATTTTGAGCCAGTTGTCGATGAAACGGGAAGACCATGAGTTTGAATCCTAGTCGGCGTGCCAGTTGTAAATGAATCAGATAGACTAAGGGTCAGATCGACAGTCTTGCCTTCTTCTGCGCTTCTTTAGCGTCAACCAGAGCGTTTTTTACATCCAAAGCGTCCTCCAACACCTTCTCGGCACGGCAATAAATAAAAACCCTCCAACTCCAGCCCTAGACTAAGGGTCAGATTCTAAGGCTACGAGCCAGGACTTAATCATTCTAGAAGGACTAAGAGTCATCACCCAAGGTTACAAACCAGAAATTTATAAAGGTAGAGTAAGTGACTGATTGCTAAAGATTCGAGCCCGAAATTGGGAAAAGAGTAAGTTTATACTCACTCCTCCTTGAGCCAGAAAGGGCCAAGAAGAGTACAACAATGAAAGAAGCTCCAGGATCCAGGAAAGACCATGTGTAAAGAACATCGAGCTGGATAAATTTTGCATGATTAGACTTCGAGGTTACCCAGAGGTAAGGTCGTTAGCTCAGTCCAGGTGTAGGAGTCGCCTCCCTAAAAAAAACTGTCTCGGTAGAGTCACTGGGCGGCAGTTGGACTCACAATCCAAAAGTCGTCAGTTCAAATCTCGGGGTAGATGGGAGTTTACGTGTATAAAGAGATTTGGATTGACTTCGATTGACTGGAAGCCTACGGACAGCTAGCTTTGAGTAGAAATCTCACAATAGAGAACGCCAAAGTAATACTGTAGAGCGAACAATTTGATTTGATTTTTGTTAATTAGAAGAAATATAAAGAAATAATTAAGTTAACGATGCAATCAGTTGAAGGAGGTAAAACAAATTAACTTCCCGTAACTACATGAGATTACAAAATGGTGGGAAGATTAAGAAACTACTGCGACAGATCGGAGCAATATTCTTAAGGAAAGTGAGCGATGAGTCAAAGTTCAGATATTAAAAATATTAGATGATCTGAATGAGCATGTTTGGACAGTAAAAAAAAGGAAAGTGAAGGTGAAGTATGAATTCCTAAGGTCTGCCAGGTGGATAGAATTGATAGTAATGTAGCAATAGTAAAAATAAAAATTAAATTAAATTAAAACGAAATGAGAAATTGAAAATAAAGATGGGAGCCGGTAACATAGATTGAAACATTCGCAGCTGTCATGAAAAACTTCTCCATGTTGCACTTTGACAATCGTGGCAATCGTGGTAGAAATTTCGTCGTGGCTGTAGAAATTTAAATAAGCATGTTTATCAAATAAACGCAGAGTATTCGAGATTCAAAGCAAAATTTCAGGTAGTGACTTTCTTGAACGATAATATCTTGATTGATGGCTCGCTCTATGGGGCCACAGTTGATTTATGGAATCACAGTCGATTTTGAATTTTTCGATATTTGCATGAGAAAAAAAGAATGATTAGAACAGCTGCTGAAGCAACCTAAGCCTTTAGGATCTAATCATCAGTAAGTCAATGCAGACTTTAGGGCATACTTTTAGAAAGTAAACCGAACCGAGAAATAGCTATAAAGGTAAAAGACAGCCGTGTAACCGTTCAAGGATGATGTATTCTAGAAAGTTTTAAACAAATTATGTGTAAAAGGTTTATACGCAGATGGGACCTTTTGGAAAGGAATCCAATAATTTAAAAAAAAAAACAAATATAAAGGGTGTGAGGCGGAGTTAGTGGATTGATAAGCTGCTAAAGATGAGAGTGGTTTAAGATGGGAATTGAACTGACCCTATGTCAATGATGCAGAATATTCCGTCAGTCTACTTAGTCGATCCATAGTTCGGATTTGGAAATAAAGTCTGATGTGAAATTTGCTGTTGGTATTTGCACTGCAGAAGTAAATAGTTTGCTTTTGAATAAGAGCTAATCAGGCTCTCAAGTGGAACGTGTGACATTCTATTATTTGGATGATGAAAATGTATGTTGAAAACGAACATTATCGTAAACGAGAGTTTCTGGCCAGACTAGCTAAGACTTGGTAAAAAGATCTAGATTTAAATGCACATAACAGTTCCCAGGAAGCGTCCAAGGTTATCTGTAATCGGTAGTCTACCGTCTGTAGAGAAAACGAGATGTGGTGCTGACCTTTAGTTATGCACACCTTGTTAGGCCAACCTTGGATAGATGGTTCCTGACACATGAAGATCTGTCATTGAACTGATAGATGTCAGAGTGGGAAGTTGTGTGTTAGGGAGTGCAAGTGTGTGAACCGAGAGCGGATGTTCCCTGCAGGCCGGTGTGGCCATCAAAGTTTTTTCCGTGATAATACGGTACCACACGCGCTATCCGCGCGAAACGCGCCATCCGCGCGATCCGCGCCGTCCGTAACAACCCTGGATGTTGTTCTGGGCTCCAAATTCTGGGGGAATTCCTGCAGACGCCAGATTGCTTGAGCTGTCCTCTACCTCGGTCAGGTTTGTTTCCGCTGGGGGTCGGCAAATCGTTTGCGCTTCGGTAAGTCAACTTGCCCAGTCCCCGGAGGACTTCGATCGCAACGCTAAGCCGATACTTGCGACCGGCTTCGTCCACTTCGTAGTCTTCATCGATCATCTACTTGTCCACCTCCGGCCGGATGTAACCCTCTGACAGGGACCAGAACGCCCTTTGTCTTGTTGGCGGCAACGTCAAGCTGCTCCGCCGTGTACTGGACAACGGTGGCCAGGATGTATTCCTTGAGCTGCGGCCATGTCCAACACTCTTTTTGCAACAGCAACTTGCAGCACCGCCGTCTCAAAACATAAACAAAAATAAAAACAAGTCCTACCGTTGCGCACTGTAAATCTGGTTTCAAAAATGTCACAACATAATTGGGATTTTGATCATTTTTTTAAATATTAGACCAAGGAAATATTATGTTGTTGTTGTAATAACACATTTGTTCATTATTTTGATTTTTTTAACATAACTGTTCATAATAAGTGTTTTCAAATAAAATATTAAAAATCCAGAGATACCACCCGATACGGTAACTGTTTACGGCACGGTGGTGCCATCTGTTGGTTTGAATTTAGTTCTTCAAAACTACCACCAGGGGGATTTGGCGTTGAACAAGTGCGAACCTGGTGGTAATTTGGCTGCCCGTACCCCATTGGATGATTGAATCGATATCACTCAGGAAAAGAGAAAGTAAAAAGTGAAAACCAAACGTTAGTACACGCAGAAAAATAAGGCATATTTGAATCAACAAAACGTTTTGTTGATATGAAAATCAAGATTTTTGTTGAATCAACGCTAAACGTCAAAGCATCTTTTTCGAAGCAACAAAAGATTTTTGTGGAATTGAGAAAATCAAGGTTTGTTTCAACGCAAAATCAGCGTTGATTATATTCAACAAAAAATTTGTTGAATCAAACCTCGTACAGGCTGATTTTACAAGATATTTTTCTGTGTGTATTTTTGTTCTTTTTGTTTTATTATTTGTTTAAACATTATTAGCTAAGAATCCACTCTGCTTAATTGGTGGGTTTTTTAAAGAAAGAAGTAGCACACAAATGATTTACAATCAGCAAAATAGTTTATACGATCAGCCTGTACGAGGTTTGATTGAACTTTCAATCTTGTGAATTGTACAACATTTATTGTAGTTATTAAAAACTTGCTTAACGTTTTGCGTTGATTACAAATACAAAGAAATCTCTTTTTACGCGGTGGCGTTACGCTTTTTTTGACGATTTCTCTTAATCCATACAATATTTTTGTAAGCTTCAAAAAGCGTTTTGTAGATCTGAACAAAACCTACAAATTGCTTTAAAAGATTGAAAAACGTTGCGCTGTTCCTGAGAAATCGACAAATTAGAAAATCGTAACGCATCGCGTAAAAAGTGGTTTCTCTGTACTAGTTTTTTTTTATCAGAGTATTGCACACTTTGCACCAAATTCTCCGCCTGTGCAAATCATAACTGCACACCAAATATTTGCACACTTGAAATCCTACCTCTTCTTTTGGCACGCTTTTGGGCCCGCTTTGACCACGATAACGGGCCTATAAACGGGTGACCGACGTGCCGGAAACCGGGGGGTTTCTCCTTCCTGATTACTTCGGATTTCAAGTTAGGGCGATTAAATAAAATAGGGTGACAAATAAACAAGACATATTATTTTTTTTTATTTAGAAAAATATTGAATTAACAACAAAACTAAAACTAATTACTTAACCAGCTAAACAAAATATAAATTGGGTTAATATGTTAACAGGACTTTAAATTGATTTTATTGGTAATTTGGGCAAATTTAGTTTATTTTAGTTAGATTTAGTTAAATTTAGATACACTTAGTTAAAATTAGTTAAATTCAGTTAAAATCAGTAAACTTTAGTTAAATCAGTTGACTTTAGTTAACTAAGTAAAATCTAGTGAAATTTATTAGGATTTTTTTTTAAATTTAGTTGAATTTAGTTAAAATAAGTAAAATTTAATAGGATTAAGTAAAATTTAATAAAGGTTCGTAACATTTCGTTAAATTTATTTCAATTTAGTTAACTTTGGCTAAATTAAGTTATATCAAGTTAAAATTAGTTGAATTTAAATAAATTTAGTTAGTTTAGTCAAATTTAGTTAGATTTAATTAAATTCCGTTAAATTTAGTTGCATTTAGTCAAAATTAGTCAAATTTAGTTAGATTAAGTATAATTTAATTAAGTTTCGTAAAATTTCACTTATTTTTTTCAATTTAATTAATTTTGGCTAAATTTAGTTATATTAAGTTTAAATTTGTTAAATTTAGTTAAATTGAGTTGAATTTAGTTAGATTTGATTAAATTTAGTTGGATTTAGTAACATTTAGTCAAAATAAGTAAAATTAAGTTAGATTAAGTAATATTTAATAAAGTTTCGTAAAATTACGCTTAATTTATTTCAATTAAGATAGCTTTGGCTAAATTAAGTTATATTAAGTTTAAATTAGTTAAATTAAGTTAAATTGGCTTAAATTAAGTCATATTTAATTATTTAGTTGGACTTAGTTAAATTTTGGTAAATTTAGTTACATTTAGTTGATTTTAGTTAGATTTAGTTAAATTTACTTATTAAATTAAATTTAGTTATAGTTTATACTAAGTTAAATTTAGCTAGATTTAATAAGATTTTATTAAATTTAGTTGAATTTAGTTACATTTAGTTGGATTAAGTAAAATTTAATTAGGTTTTGTAAAATTTCGCTTAATTTATTTCAATTTTGTTAACTTTGGCTAAATCAAGTTGTAACAAGTTCAAATTTCACAAATTAATTTAAATTGACTTTAATCGAGTTATATTTAGTTAAATTTAGTTATATTTAGTAAAACTTAGTTAAATTTAGTTGAATTTAGTAAATAAGAGTAAAATTTAGTTTTATTTAGTTTATTTTGGTTAGATTTAGTTAAATTTACTCAAATATAATTAAATTTAGTCAAATTTAGTTAAACTTATTTAGATTTAATTAAATTTAGTTCAATTAAGTTACATTTAGTCAAAATAAGTGAAATTTAGTTAGATTAAGTAAAATTGAATTAAGTTTCGTAAAACTTCGCTAGATTAATGTCAATTTAGTTAAAATTTATTAAACTTAGATAAATTTGGTTAAATTTAGTAAAATTTAGTTAAATTTATTTAAATTTAGTTGTATTTAGTTAAAATTAGTTAGATGCAGTTCAATTTAATTAGATTTATTTAAATTTAGTCTAGTTCAGTAACATTTAGTGACATTTAATAACAATTAGTTAAATTTAGTTAAATTTAGTTTAAATTAATTTAGTTAACATAATAAAATTTAGTTATCTTAAGCAGATTTCATTTATTTCAATTTTGTTTTATTAAATTTAGTTAAAGTTCACTAAATTTAGGAAAATTTAGATAAATTAATTTAAAATAAGTTGAATTTATTAAATTAGGTTGAATTTAGTATAATTTATCGATTTCTGTTAAATTTAGTTAATTTAGTTAAAATTATATTTGGTTTAATTTATAAAAAAAAAATGGTTGAATTTAGTAAAACTTAGTTGAATTTAGTTAAGTTCAGTAAAGTTTTGTTTTATTTGGTTTAATTTATTAAATTTTGGTTAAATTTACTTGGATTTATTATTATTCAGTTTATTTGATTTAAATTTTACTGCTTATTAATTTGGAAACGATAAATTTGGTTATTTTCAATTAACTGGACTCACAATCCAGAGGTTGCTGGTTCGAATCCCGCGGCGGGCGCTCTAAAATTCTTTGTGTAAATATGGGTATTCGGCGCCGTCGCTCCGTGCCATACTTTCATATACTTAGGAGCCCAGGGCGGCGAAGTCCTTGTAGATAAAAGCAAGACACTATTGGTTGGTACTAGCTATGGTGGCCGACAGCTATAAAGTCAACTTCGTTTTTTTTTAGTGAAATTTTGCTAAATTTGGTTAAATTGAGTTTAAAGTTTAATTTAGTTATATTTAGTAAAATTTAGTTTAATTCCGATATTTTTAAATTTAGTTAAATTATTAATTATTTAGATTAATTTAATACATTTAGTTAAAATTAGTAAAATTTGTTGAAATTTAGTTAAATTTTAACAAATTTAGTTGAATTTAATAAAATTTTGTTAAATTTTAATAATTTTTTTATTTAAGTTTAAATTAGCATAGCATAGCATTGGTGTCTACCCGTAGTTGCTACTCTGTTATTGACCAGGACCTCCAAGAATTGCTCCGTGGACCACAGATGAAGAGTAGGAACCAATCATCACCACTTCGCAACTTTCAAATGTCCCTATCATGCTAGCCAATCACAGCGCCGGCCACGACCAGTGGTAAGACACGGGGGAAGTGGATAGGAATTTTAGTCCGATACTTGAGTGATGAAGACCGCTAAATCGGCTGCGTCTTCGACAAAGTATCACGTGAGGTTTGAGGGTGTTAGTAAGATGGGTGTGAAGCCAGGATTCACCGTGGTAAGTGATGCGGCCGGTCAAATCTATTTATAGTCCTTTATTCTTCGTATGTTCTTGGATTCATTTTGAAAGCTTTCCAATTCGGTTCAATTTTTTTATTTAAGTTTAAATTAAACCAAATTTAAACAAATTAAGCTACATTAAACGTAATTTAAGAAATTATACTAAATTAACTAAATTTAATTCAATATAACTAAATTTAACTTAATTGAACTAAATTAGCTGAATTTTACCAAATTTAATCGATTTTAACTAAATTTAAATAAATTTCAATGAATTTAGTACATTTAACCAATTTAAACTAACCTCAACTAAATGTATCAACATTCAACTAAAAATTTCAAATTTAAATCCAACTAAATGAAAATAAATTTAAATAAATTTAATTAAATTTAATTGAATTAAACTGATAATGTAACAGTTGCACTTGTTAGCATTTATTTATTTATTTATTTTGGTTTTTCCGTTCGTCTTTAAATGTAATTTGATCTTAGCCCTCACGATCGTTGGTAACTTTCGTTACCGGTTTAAGACCTGGAGAGAGAATCTCGCGGAGGTCGCTCATATGTTGAATCCTTCGGGAAGACGGAAAGGGACGGTCAGAGCCATTACCGACCGCTAGAGTGAGACGGGAACTCAGATCTTTAAAGATCCGAAGAAGCCCGAGGCAATCTCCGGGAAACGGCGTACCAAAAGTACGTCTGGGGCCACTTTTCCCGTTCTGAGGAACCTAGTACTCGTTCACTTTGTCCCAGACCTTTGTGAAGTGTGGAGTACGCGGACTTTTATCCCGGGTTCCCCTGTCCAGTCCTGAGGCTTTAAATTCTAACTGCCCCCCCCCCCCCCAAGGTCTCGACAAGGTTAGGATCGTGTGTGTGCGAAGAAGTGAACATTTGTGCGGCCTAGCTAGAGATCAGGTAAAACCGTTACCCCGTGCGACTATCCCCGTGCATGTGCTAACCTCGTTGCGAAGTACGTTGGCTTCGCTTCTTTCACCCTACCAGCCAAGCAGCACCAGTAGGAGTACGAGCGCGCGTCCACCACCGCCCCGCATCGAGTGTGGGACAAGTTTTGACCCGGCACACGCTACATCGCCGGAAGAGACGAGCCGTCAACATCTCGTCTGGAGGCGGTCCATCCGCCCACGTGCTGGCCCGGAAAGTTCATTCCCGGCCCGCGCAACATCATCGAAGTCGACCGCGCACCCGCAGAGAGCTCGATGCGTCTCTGCCCGCAGGTCGAACCGGCAGCGTCGTCCGCGCCGTCCACAAGCACGCGGCGAGGAATTAGCAGCAGCGTCAAGTAACAGGAGCAGCAGTCCGGTGAGTCCGTTCTTTTTCATCGGGTGAAGGGTGACGGCCACGAAAGGCGTCACGAACGTTTTTCCGTTCCGGCTGCGGCCGTAGAGCGGACGCCATTTTGATGGAGGGCGTCCATTTTGTTTAAGCGCGTGTTACCATGCGCTCGGAGTGTGACGGCCTTTATTGACACGCCCCACACGTCCACGAAATCGCACTCTAGTGCCTTTTGTCTGCCGCAGTCCGCTTGACTGCCGGTGACGTCAGACGATCCAGCTGATGAACTGAAGATTTGGTAGAGGTTTGTGCACAAAAGCACGGGGTAACAGAAGAACGAAGAGTAGACAGTAGGGAGAGCGAACGCACACAGTACACACTCAGATTTTTATGCCGAACTTCGGCAGAATTCTGCCGAAATCAGAACAATAAAGCAGAAATATATGCCGAATCTCGGCAAAATGTGAGTCATTGTACCGATTACTCGGTGAAAAATGACAGTTAATTTGCCGAAGTTCGGCATTTTTCTGCCGAAGAAATCAGTTGTTCTGTTTTCGGCAGAATTCTGCCGAGCTCGAAAACCAAAAATGAGTGTGTAGGACAGTGTTTCTCAACCGGTGAGGAATTCCCCCCTGGGGGGGAATTTGGCCATTCTGGGGGGGGGAATGAGGGTTCAATAGAAATTCAATGTCTTGAATCATTATCTGACACATAATTTGAAACTTTCAGTTTCTTTGATTAGTAATAACAACATTTGTTTTTTCCCCAAAAAATAATTATTAATGTTTCATTTACTGTTGATTTTGACATTTCTTTACTGCCCACCATTGAAAAAACGGCTAATATCCACTTTTGGCGAAAACGAGATATTAGCACCAGGTAACGCACCTTCTGGAACTTGAATTTTACTGAAATAGTGCTTAGACTTGGCTGCCGATGCGAAAAACCAAACGGTTAATATACCACTCTTATGGGAAATTGCCTTGACGGAGATTTTGTCACAAACACTAAAACGCGTTTTTCTCGGAATAGTTGATTTGGCATGGGCAGTTTAAACAAACAATTTAATGATTTTTTAAATATTTCTCAGGCATTTGTATTTTATTGGACACAAGATTTTTTTTTGTGACAGATTTTTTGCTGGATTTTCTGAGATTTTTGTACACTTTTTAACAAGATCATTTTATTGAAAAATAATTGAAAATTAAAAAAAAGTATTTAAAGTATTATTTAAGATTCTTTGAATTCTTGTCTTTTTTTAGAGTAATCTGTCTTCTACCGCAGATAGTTATTATTTTTTTATATTTGTACATATTTCATAATTGTATTTATTTATTGTAATTTAAACAAAAAGAAGCCTAGAATAGTGTTTTATTTTTTCAAGAAAAAATGATCAAAAAAACAAACAATCAATCATATTCAAACCTGCGAAATTGTCAAATTGTCTGTAAGTTTTTTTTAAATAAAAATAAAACGTTTTCAAATACCTACTATAGTTTATTGCCTATTCTACACTTTAATTTGTTATGATAATTGTAATCTATTTGCAAACCTAGAAAAACGAATTATATATGGGCATTGATACCAATAAATTAAAAATAAGGGAGGGTGGGGGGATGAAGTTCTTGCAAATCCGTCAAGGGGGGAATGGATCGCAAAAGGTTGAGAAACACTGGTGTAGGAGATGTCTAGACACTAGAAATGCTTCGTGAAGTTCTCTGGTGGCGGGTGTCGGTACTACCCATGATGATTCATACGGGCACGGGGGGTCCTATACTGGCAGATTTCTGAGGAGCTTTTTCGGGAGGCTGGGCTTTCCGTACCGTTCTTGTGGGTCACTTTGGTACGCTGGCCGATTCGATCTTGTTTCTTCCCTGGGAAGAAGTTCAACCGAGCACCTCTTCGAGAGTCACAAATCGGGCAAATTTAACATGGCGGGCAGTCTCCTTCACGGGAGAGCGCATAAGCTGCACCGTTTCCAACCGATCGAATCGCAACGGCTACAATAAGAACTTAATTTTACTATTTTAACGAAACAAAAACAACAACAACAACGAAACTTAACGGAAGTAAACTAAATTGCGTTTAAATTAACAAAATTGAACTAAATTTAACCAAATTGAGCAAAATTTCATTTTGAACATTAAAAAAAGTTTTAATTAATCTAGCCAGTTTCAACAATATTTAACTACAATTTTTTTTAAAACTAAATTTAACTTAATTTACTAAATTGAATATAATTAAGTAAACCTTAGTGAAATTTTGCTAAGTTTAGTTGATTATAGTAATTTTGAGATAAATTTAGTTCAATTTATTTTAATTCCGTTTAATTTCGTTTGATTATGTTAAATTAATTTCTATTCAGTTTATTTTATTTGTTTAAATTTAGTTAAATTTATTATTGTTTATTTTGATTATAATTTGAAATTCTAAGTTGAATTTTGATATATTCAGTTAAATTCAGATTCATTTAGTTTTAATTTGTTAAATTTTGTTAAAGTTTAGTTAAAATGAATAAAATTTAGTTTTATTTAATTAACTTTAGTTAAATTCAGTGAAATTTAATTCAATTTTATGAAATTTGATTAATTTTAGTTAAATTCAATTCAATTTAGTTAAATTTAATTTAGTTGAATTTAGTGAAAATATTTTAAAAAATTGTTCAAATTAGTGTATTTATTTTGAGATTCTGTAGGCTTGTTTTTTATTTTTATTTTTTTGTAATTTGGTTATTGTTTTTATGAACGTTGTTATGTATTCTTGGATTTTACTTTCTTATTATTTTTACATTCTTGTATTTTAATATCTTTATACAGCAATTCCCCCGAAAACAGCATGATTCGAAAAAAAAGTTCTCCGATCGGGCTCAAAAATTTTCTAGGGGATCCTTGGCCGAAATGATTAGACCCGTATTTTTTTGTTTGGCCTACGCCGTGTTAGGGTGGTTCGAAAAATGGCAATTTTCGTCGATTTTCGCAAAAACCACTTTTTTCAAAAAAATCATATCTCCGCGCCATTTCATCCGATTTTAGCTGTCCTAGACGCAAAAGAAATTGATTAGTTTGGCTATTTGGAAAAAATAGTAAGAAGTTTCAAAAATCTAGCTTAACATTTGAAAAGGTTGAATGAAAACATAAAATGCTGTTTTGAAGGTCTCGGTTCAGCGATGACCTATACATTTTAGGGTACCAAAATTTTCGTAATTAAAAGACGCAACTTGGTACCATAACATCTATAGGTCATCGCTGAAATTTTAAAGTTATCGCAGTTGTAGTGAAAAAAAGTCGATTTTTTCCCGTTTTCGTCATTTTCCCATTTTTGCGCGTGGCGCGTCGAAAAATCCAGTTCTTATTTTCAAAAAATCATATCTCAGAGTATCGAAAACATAACTTCACGATTTTTTGATATGTTATGTGAAATTTTCCGAGGAATCCGTTAAAAATATTTTCAGACATAGGCTCTTTGGTCTCGAGACCTTCAAAACAGCATTTTAAGTTTTCATACGACCTTTTCAGATGTAGAGCTAGATTTTTAAAACTTCTTACTATTTTTCCCAAATAGCCAAACTAATCACCTTTCTTTTGCGTCTAGGACAGCTAAAATCGGATGAAATGGCGCGGAGATATGACTTTTTGAAAAAAGTGGTTTTTGCGAAAATTGACAAAAATTGCCATTTTTCGAACCACCCTAACACGGCATAGGTCACCCTAATGGCCAAACAAAAAAATACGGGTCTAATTATTTCGGCCAAGGATCCCCCAGAAAAAAATTGAGCTCGATCGGGGAACTTTTTTTTCGAATCATGCTGTTTTCGTTAGGAATTGCTGTATAAATATATTTAATCTTATGTATTTTTGATATTCTTGTTATAGCCGGTTTTAGTATTTTTTGCTTTTTAAAGATGTGTTCTTATTTTTTTTGTGTGTTTTGTATTGTGGTTGTGTATTTTTATCTTTTTTTGGTGGTTTAAGATTTTTGTTTTTTTTTTGTGTTTTATCTTTGTATTTTCATATTTTTTTGATTTTTATAATTGTGTATATTTGGGTTATTTTGTTTGTATTATTAAATTTGTGTTTTTATACTTCTGTTTTTTTTCTCTTGTATTTCACTTGACTGTTCATGACTTGATCTGGTGCTGATGAAGGATTGTGCCAGGAATTCAGCACCGCAGGATCGTACTGGTCAGACTCGTACTTGAAGGTTGTCGCTGTCGAATTCCCCGGAACATGGCATCGGTCTTAACTCCGGGTACCGGAACCGGCTGCTCCACAACCGGCGTCTTTGGCCGATTATTTTGGTCCCGAAAGACGACGTCGCTCTCATACCTTGGCAGCAGGTGGTTCAAGCGGGAAAAAAGAACGTTCGCGACAGGACGTTTTCGTTTTAAACTCGTCACGGCGAGGACGGCCACAGGGAGGAGAACCCAATCGTCACGTTGGGCGACTGATTACGGTCTGGGCCGTCGGATTGAGGGGACGCTGCTGCATGACACGCTCGATGAGGGGATTCACTTTGTTGGGCTGGACTTGGGGATGCGGACGCGGTTATTGGGGCGGAATGATGACACGTTTCACGTTTCCGGGTTCCTGGGTGCGGTCATTGTCGTCGGATAAGCCGTGATGGTCTCCGACCGGTTTGGAGGTGGGAGACGGGTGGCAGCGGGTCGAGATTAACGTTGTGCTGAAATGAGTAAATTAAACAGTCAGTAATCTAAGGTTAAACTTCTAGAAATCTTTTACTCACCATCGCCTCAGACGACCGCTTCACAAAGGTTCTCCCCCATATTTTCTGCACCCCAATCCGGTCATACCGGTGCGGAAAATGGCAAACGTCAGCGACGTCTTCTTCGCCGGCGTAACCCACTTCCCCCGGGAACAAAATTGAACTCTCCAGCCGTGGCCTCCTTCAGTGTCCGATTCCTGTTCCATTCCGGGCACTCCCGGAGAACCGATTTGCATCTCACTGGGGGAGTCTTCGGCGCCGGTTCTCGCATTGCGGACGTGCTTCAAACCGCGCGGGATACGCGGCCGGGGGAACTCCGGGGACGACCGCGAGCTTTCTTTGTTGGAGCTGGTGATGACGACTAAACACGTGAAATTGCAAATTTTTGACAGCTGCTGGTCGCGTTACGAAAGGGGATTGTGTTCGTGAGAGCGGCAAAGACCAAATATGTTGGTGTGTGTGCAAAACAAATATACATTTTTTTAAGGATTGTGTCCAGACTAAAGCGTCTTAACTGGCCCTGACGATGCCCGATAATCGCCCGCAGCCCCCCTAAAGTTAGAGTGGGTTGTTGGAGAGCTTTTTACAACTTGAACGATTGTCTAAAAATCTTTGAAATCCGCAATATGTAGTTCTCTAAGTTTAGATTTTTTTTAATTTTCATTTTTTGATTTGGATGAAACTTTGTCCATGCATTCCCTATGTCAAAAGAACTCATTTTGCATCATTAGTTTTTCCATACAAGTCTTCATACAGTATTGGGGGCTGAAAATAAAAAAAAATGGGTATGTATTGCGCCTTGCAGCAATTCCTAGAGTTTAGTGTCAATCGTGCTATGCCTAGATTTTTTCATCACACTGCTTTGCAGGACTGAGAACTGTCAACTTTGCGCACTTTGCACCTCAGTAGAGTGCTGCGGGATTATTTTCAAAAAGTTGGCAAACTGATTTTCCATCACACCATCATGTTGAGATGGCAACCACTGCCCCATTACCTTTGCGCGCTACTGCGCCAACAGAACTGTCAGCAGCGGTTCCTGTTTACTTTATTTACAATAAATCTTAGTCTATTAACAACCGCTCTAAACGTAACACACGTGTTTTAATTATCCTCCTGTAAGCCATCCGAACCTCTTTTAGGTTATGGGCCCAGCTCGTTGCTAATCACAGTAAACTTGTCGGGATGTCGGAGGACGCGGTTGTGCGCGAGGATCGCTACCATGTCGCGCTGTTTGACGGCAGGAACTTTGCCGCGTGGAAGTATCGAGTTCTGGTACTCTTGGAGGAGTACGAGCTGGACGACTGCATTCTACACGAGGTTGGAGAGCTTCCTGAGCAGATTCCGAAGACGGAAGATTCGACGACGGTTTCGGCGGACAAGGAGAAGAGGCGGAAAGAACAGCTGAAGAGAAGGCGGAAGTGCAAGCGTTTGTTGATCGAGCGCATCCACGATTCCCAGCTCGAGTACGTTCAGGACAAGCAGTCGCCGAAGGAAATCTGGACGACGCTCAAGAATGTGTTCGAGCGGAAGAGCGTCGCGAGCCGTATGCATCTCCAGCGGCAAATCCTGAGCATGCGATTCGACGGTGGCCGTTTGACGGACCACTTCTTGCGCTTCGACAAGCTGGTGCGTGAGTTTCGTGGAACCGGGGCCGTGATGGACGACATTGACGCGGTATGCCACCTTCTGCTGACGCTCGGGTCGGCGTTTGCTACCGTAGTGACGTCGATCGAGACCATGGCGGAGGAGAATCTATCGATGGAATTCGTCAAATGTCGGCTGCTAGACGAGGAGACGAAGCAGAAGGGTTTGGGCGTCGATTCGCTCACCGCCGGGAACGAGGCCGCTGCTTTCTCCTGAATGAAGATGCAGAAGAAGATCCGCTGCTTCAGCTGCAAAAAGGAAGGCCACAAGAGTGTAGACTGCACGGAGAAAAAGAAGAAGAAACAACAGCACTACCAAAAACAACACGGTGCGAAAGCAAACGTTGCTGGCACGAGTGAGCGGAACAGTGTTTGTTTTGTGGGCGTGAGCGGCGGGTAAAGTGGTTCCTTGATTCAGGGGCGTCGGACCATCTGGCGCGAGAGAAAGAGTTGTTCGTCGAGCTGCACAAACTGTCCAAACCGATCGAGATTGCTGTGGCCAAGGACGGGGAGTTTATTGTGGCCGAACACGCTGGCACTGTGAAGATGTTTTCTGTTGTGGGTGGCCGAAAGCCGGGATGCGGGTTGTTTTCGACGATGGTAAAGCGCTGATTTACCGCGGCGACGAAATTGTTGTGTGTGGTGCTCGACGCGATAAGCTGTACGAGCTGGATTTTCGTCCTTTCGATTGCGAGAAGTCGCTGTTGTCTTGTGGCCGCGTTCAGAATGATTCTGTGTTGTGGCACCGTCGATTTGGCCACCTCAACGAGAGAAGTTTGACAGATCTCGCGCGAAATGACATGGTGTCAGGGCTGACACTGACAGTCGACAAAGGAGTCGACCAAACGATTGTCTGCCAATCGTGCATCGAAGACAATTGGAGTCACTTTACCGTCGTGTTCCTGATGCGATCGAAGGACGAAGTGCTGGGCTGTTTCGAGCAGTACGAGGCGCTGGCCACGGCGAAGTTCCAGGTGAAGGTTTCCCGTTTGCGGTGCGACAACGGTGGCGAGTACACCGGCCGGCGTTTCAAGCAGTTTTGCCGTACGAAGGGGATCCAGATCGAGTTCACCGTTCCGTACACACCGGAACAGAACGGGACGAGCGAGCGCATGAACCGGACGCTGGTCGAAAAGGCCAGGACAATGCTGCTGGATTCGGGACTGGACAAGCGTTTCTGGGGGCAAGCGGTGCGAACGGCGGCATATTTGCTGAACAGAAGTCCTATCAGCGCAGTTGTTTACAAACAAACACCTTTCGAACTTTGGGAGAAGAAAAAGCCGGACGTTTCGAAGCTGCGAGTTTTTGGGTGCGAAACGTTTGTACATGTGCCGAAGGAACTCCGGAAGAAGCTGGACCCGAAGTCTTGGCGTGGTTTCCTGGTCGGTTACGCTGCGAACGGGTATCTGGTCTGGGATCCGGTCAACAAACGAATTGTCACTGCTCGAGATGTGGATTTTGTCGAAGCCAAAACGACCGTGAAGAAGAACGACCAGCATGAAGTGGAGCAGTTCGTGGTGTGCCCGATTCCTGACGAAGCTGAAGAACCTGTCGCCCCTGTCGCGCCGGCCGAGCGCAAAGGAGAAGAAGAAGTGACGTCCGATGAAGAGTTCGGCAGTTTCGACGACGACGAAGAAGCTGACGGCGATCAAAAAGAACCGGACGCGGGAGGAGTTCCCGCCGCAGAAGAAGGTCCTGTCCGAGAAGATCCTGAAGTCGGCGCTGACGCTGATCCAGGTAGACCGCCGAGGGATTGTACAGCTCCATCCTGGCATCGTGATTACGATATGGATTACGCTGGTTTCGCCTTGTGTGCTGCAAGTTTCCTTGACAACATTCCACAAACGATTGCTGAGCTGAAGAAACGGGACGACTGGTGCAGATGGAAATCTGCCATTGACGAGGAGATCGATTCGTTGGGGCGCAATAAAACTTGGACCTTGACGAAGCTCCCAGCTGGTCGCACGCCGGTCACCTGCAAGTGGGTGTTTCGTGTGAAACGCGGTGACGGAGTTGTGGCCGACAAATACAAGGCGAGACTGGTGGCTAGAGGCTTCAGCCAGAAGGTGGGATTCGACTACACGGAAACGTACTCCCCGGTGGCGAAGCTGGACACGCTGCGGCTGGTGTTGGCGCTGGCACACCGGCAAGAGATGCACGTTCACCAGATGGACGTAAAGACGGCGTTTTTGAACGGGATCCTGCACGAAGAAATCTATATGACGCAGCCTGACGGGTTTCAGCAGGGGAAGGACCTCGTTTGCCGACTGCATCGCTCGCTGTACGGGCTCAAACAAGCGTCGAGGGCGTGGAACGAGCGTTTCGACGAGTTCATCCAGAAGCTGAAGTTCGTCCGTAGTCCTAACGACCAGTGCCTGTACGTTCGAGGAACCGGAAGAGAGCAGATCATCGTAGTACTGTATGTTGATGACATTTTGGTTGTTGGGTCGTCGCTGAAGCTGGTGAAGGTCGTGAAAAAGTGCTTAAACGGAGAATTCGAGATGGCGGACGCCGGCGAGGTGGGACAGTTTCTTGGATTGACCATCGATCGGCAGCCAGGGGTCATGCGAATCAGTCAGCGGCGGTATTTCGAGAGTTTGCTGCAACGGTTCGGCATGATGGAGTGCAAACCGACGTCGACGCCGATGGAGAATCGTTTGCGACTGGAGAAGGGAGTTGAAGCGCAGCGTACCACCAAACCGTACAGAGAACTCATTGGCTGTTTGATATACGCGGCACTCACCACGAGGCCGGACCTGTTTGCTGCAGTATCGGTGACAGGGTGCATTTTTAAGCTGTTCGGCTGCACGGTGAACTGGATTACCCGGAAACAACCAACTGTTTCGTTGTCCTCGACGGAAGCTGAACTTGCAGCGTTGTGTACCGCCGCTTGCCATACTCTCTGGATGGTGCGGGTACTCTGCGACTTGGGATTGAAGCCGGACGGGCCGATTCCCCTGCACGAGGACAATCAATCAACAATTCGGATTGCCGAGGATGCGCGTGATCACGGGAGGCTCAAGCACATTGACACGAAGTTTCATTTCTTGCGAGATTTGATCAATGAGGGAGTGTTGGAGCTAAAGTTCGTGCGTTCTTCGGCACAGCAGGCCGACATGATGACCAAGGGCCTTCCGGCGACTTCCTTCAGGGAGTTGTGCACGAAGATCGGGCTTGGACGGTGCTGTGGTTGGAGCAGGGGTGTTGAGATGGCAACCACTGTCCCATTACCTTTGCGCGCTACTGCGCCAACAGAACTGTCAGCAGCTGTTCCTGTTTACTTTATTTACAATAAATCTTAGTCTATTAACAACCGCTCTAAACGTAACACACGTGTTTTAATTATCCTCCTGTAAGCCATCCGAACCTCTTTTACATCAAACAAAACAAGCTGTGGTAGCCGAGGCAGTTAAGTCATTGAGATGGTCTGTTAAAGGTTTCTGGCTCGATTCTCGTAGTTGGTGTTATGATATTGCCAGACCCTCGTCATTACACAACACTCACTCACACACTCGCAGCACTGGACGCTTGAGTCAGTCTCTCTCTCTCGTTCTCGCCGTGTTAAGATCGTCTAAAATAAAGCTAGTATTAAAACGCTAATAACCGGTCTTTTGGAGAAATTAGAACATGGTGTCAGAAGCTGACGCAAGCTTCTAGGTCTTTTCGGGCGTCATTTAGTGAAATCGCGGAAAACGACCAGTTTTTTTTCCAGCCGTCGCTGTTATCTCTTGTCGGGGACATGGCCGAGAACTTCGATTTCTTCGGGCGCAGCTGGAATAACTACGTGAAGGCTAGCGGCATGGACAAATGGCCGGCAACGGAGGCTCCCCGTAAAGTGAATATTCTGTTGACGGTGATTGGAGAGCAAGCCAGGCGGAAGTTCCACAACTTCGAGTTGACAGAAGCACAGTAAGGAGACCCGAAAGCAGCACTCGAGGCTATCAAAGCGTTGGTCGTGGCCAAACGGAACATAATTGTGGACCGCGTAGATTTCTTCTCCGCCGCACAGTCAGCTAGTGAGTCCATCGACGACTTCTGTGCCAGGCTCAAGGCGCTGGCCAAGCTAGCGAAGCTCGGAACCCTGGAACCGGAACTGCTCGCTTTCAAAGTCGTCACATCCAACAAGTGGTCGCACCTGCGCACAAAGATGCTGACAATTTCGGACATAACCCCTCGAGAAAGCCATCGATCTGTGCCGTGCAGAGGAGATCGCAGCTAAACGATCCCAAGAACTGGGAGGTTTCCTGCCAACGCCAGAAGTCAACAAGATCAACCGAGGGAGAGGAGACCACAAGCAGAAGACGTTGCGCTGCAAGTTCTGCGGAGGCTCTCACGAGTTCACAAAGGGAGCATGCCCGGCGCTTGGCAAACGTTGCCACCGCTGTAAAGGCAAAAATCACTTCGAAATAGTCTGCAAAGCTAGCTCGAAGGGTCGGAAGTCGAAGCGAGTCACAGCGTCCGGTGTGAATGAATCTTCCGAAGAGTCCGCAGAGGAGTGCGAGATTGGCAAGATCTACGACAATTCGCAAAACGGCGGTTGCGTTCTTGCTGAACTGGACTTGAAATTCAACAACTCGTGGGAAACTGTGCTCTGTGAACTGGACACCGGGGCAAATACCAGCTTGATTGGCCTGGGCTGTCTCAAGAAACTGACTGGAACGGACAATCCCGAACTGCTGGTGTCGAAATTCCGCCTGCAGAGTTTTGGTGGAAACCCCATCACAGTATTGGGCCAGGTGAAGGTGCCGTGTCGGCGGCCGAACAGGAAGTTTTCACTGGTTCTCCAGGTCGTTGATGTCGACCACCGCCCCCTACTGTCGGCAAGAGCTTCACGCAAACTTGTGCTGGTGAAGTTTTACAACGCAGTTACCTTCGAGGAGCCAGTTCAACATTTACCGCGTGAAAGCTCAAGAAATCGTCAGCAGTTGGAAATCGACGACAGCGTCACACCGACGATCCAACCGCCTCGGCGAGTTCCGATCGCGATCCGAGCTAAGCTGAAGGAAGAACTCGAAAAGCTCGAAAGTGACGGCATCATCGTGAAGGAGACGAAACACACTGAATGGGTAAGCAACGTCGTAATCGTCCAGCGAGGCTCTGGTTTTCGTATTTGTCTGGACCCGGTTCCGCTGAACAAAGCTCTCAAGCGGCCTAACCACCAATTCGTAACCCTTGATGAAGTGCTTCCGGAACTGGGCAAAGCAAGAGTTTTTTCCACGGTCGATGCCAAAAAGGGCTTCTGGCACGTTGTGCTGGACGAGCCCTCCAGCAAGCTCACCACCTTCTGGACACCGTTTGGGCGTTACCGCTGGATTCGCCTTCCGTTCGGTGTTGCACCAGCGCCGGAGATTTTCCAGATCAAGCTCCAGGAAGTAATCCAAGGTCTCAAGGCCCTAGCTGATCACAACCGCCGCCTTGAGAAACTTCTTTGTCGGTTGGAACTCCACAACGTGAAGCTTAACAAACCCAAGCTGAAGTTGTGTGAACGGTCCGTCAAATTCTACGGTCACGTCCTCACCGATGAAGGTTTGAAGCCGGACACAAGCCACTGGTGAACATCTTCAAGAAACCGCTTTTGTCAGCACCACGGCGGCTGCAACACATGTTGCTCAACCTACAGCGGTACAAGCTGTCAACGGAGTTCGTTACGGGAAAGGACAATGTGGTTGCGGATGCTTTGTCACGTGCACCAGCCGGCGGAGCAGAAGGAAACAACCGACGAGAACGATCACCAACAGCTCAACACCCGGGAGGAACGCAGAGAAGCCACGGTGGACGGAACCGTTTGTCAACAAGCCGTGCAGCCGTGCGTGCTGCAGCCTGAAACGTCAACGCTTGCGGAAATATCAACACCGAGGGAGTTTGCTGTTACACCGTTGCCGATGCGACAGGAGCGGCAGGAGAGGAATCGGACGATTACACCGCAGAAAGTCGAGCGACCGAAAAGGGTTACCAGAATTCCAGGGAAGTTTAAAGATTAACTTGTAGTTTTGAAATATTGTTTTTAGAGAAAAGAGAGGATGTTATGATATTGCCAGACCCCTTGTCGTTACACTAACACTCACTCACACACTCGCAGCACTGGACGCTTGAGTCAGTCTCTCTCTAGTTCTCGCCGTGTTAAGATCGTCTAAAATAAAGCTAGTATTAAATGCTAATAACCGGTCTTTTGGAGAACTTAGAACAGTTGGCAATTTTGAGTTTTTTTGTCGGGTTTTTTTTTTTCTAATGAGCTCGAGGGCATAATTCTATTGGCCACTTCGAGCTGTCCGGGTAGTCCCAGGAATTGCAAGATACTAGATGTAAGAAGACAATTACGACTGCTTGTTCCGGCTGTGGAATTCTGGTCTTTGGTGCCGAGATGTAGCTATGTTCGTGCCGGCTTCTTGGCTTACGGCTGTTCCTCGTCAGTTTGCTGGACGGATGATGAAAAACGGGCGAGATGGACGGATGCTCGGAATTTTGTCGTTGAAGAGGGCGATTGGTTACCTTTCGCTACCCTGGAGCTTGTCCGATCTTCCAATGCCATTTAGGGCTGTAAACTTTTGTAATAAAGTCAATAATTAGGTAACTAAGAATTGAAAACAACAAAACTGATCATACTGAAAAATATACGGATTTCTTTCGTCCACAATCTATTCAGAATATTGTTGAGTTTACAGCCAATTCCACGTAATTTTAATTAACCATAACCCTAAATTGGGCAATAATCGTCCTAGAAAACCATGGCCACGAGCCGTGAGCATAATGGTACCGTTTATGGACTCAGCGAACACAGCTCGAAGTGGCCGATAGAATTATGCCCTCGAGCTCATTAGAAAAAAAAACACGTCTAAAAAACTCAAAAGTTCCAACTACGAGAATCGAGCCAGAAACCTTTAACAGACCATCTTAATGACTTAAGTGCCTCGACTACCACAGCTTGGTATTATCGCCGCGGCACTAAACCGAATTGAACGAGAACAACTCTCGCGACGAATCACACTTTCCCTTTTTCTGTCAAACTGAAATGCACGATTCCCAATCAGTGTGTAGGCCGGTTTGTTTTGGTTTTTCGTTCTTGATTTTGCTCGAGGTGATTTTCGATTGTAACCAAGGGGTAGGAAACTCCAAGTATAATTAGTTAATATAAGTATACTTACGTTATTTTAATATACTTGTTAATATACTAACGAAATTCGAATAACGAGACCACCTTAACTTTACGCTTCTTGGCTTTGACAGTTCGGTTCGTTCGTTTGCTTGCCTG
Source organism: Culex pipiens pallens (assembly GCF_016801865.2). Classification (NCBI taxonomy): domain Eukaryota; kingdom Metazoa; phylum Arthropoda; class Insecta; order Diptera; family Culicidae; genus Culex; species Culex pipiens. The sequence continues at coordinate 68,189,698 of NC_068937.1, forward strand.
TGTTTATGTTTACGTTGAGCACGAGGCTGAGCATTAAAATTTTCAAGAGGTGGCAGCCTCGCGGGTTCCGGGTCAAGAGCCCAGTTAATTGAGAATTGATTCTTGAATGTTTCCCAAATCCTTGAAGAAATTTGGCACAACCCGCCGGTCCTGTCGTTTCTTCTATTTGGCAGAAACCTCACCCGACTCGTCCAAATTCGATCAAAACTTGATCCCAAACCACCCAGCTCCAGAAAACGGTCGCGTAAAGATCCTTCATCTTCTTTACAAATACTATATCCCAAAAGTAATGTCCCCCACTTCAGTAACCTACGACGGATTTCCTCCTCTTGGCAGCACCGAACTGGCCTGCCGGTCCATTGAGTGATCAATCACTTCCTGCATAATTCCGTGCAACTGGCGCAATCTTCTCCACCAAAATCATTCCCGCAACGGGTCCGCACAGTCTCCGTTCCGCGCATAATCTGCGATAATATCATTGAAAAATATCAAATTGTAATCGCCAGAAGCCCCCTCCAAGCCAACTAAAGTCACCATTCCGGGAGAGCTTTGGAACCGGACGTAAGTTTGGTGCTGCCCTGAAGAATAAGAGGAGATTTTCGATTAATTTATTCCAGAACGATTCTCAAGCCCTGGAGGAACTATTTCTCGACTTGCCGGTTCCTTCAATTTGTTGGTTAGGTTTGGCGGGTTTGGCAGAAACCAAAATAAACAAAAAAATAATTGTGACATTTCTAGACGTCACACCGACGTTTTTTTTCAAGATGATTCATGTTAGGTTGGAAGAGCGTAAGTATACTAACATTATTTAAGTATACTTATTAATATACTTAGGTAAAGTTCTAAGAGTTTCCAGCCCCTTGATTGTAACAGGTATTTTCCATTATTATTTTTATTTTTATGTTATTTTTCATAAAATAAACGGTCACTTTACCAACAGAAATGGCCAACCTCATTATCCAGAATGTCCGGCGTCAACATGCCAGCACAAATACGATTTATCATGCCTTGTACGGTTATTTTTTCCTGGGAATGTCGAAAAAGAAACTGGCGGAAATCTACGGAAAAGCTCAATCAACGATTACTGAGTGGTTCGCGAAGTACGAACAGACCGGTGCAGTCAACAGAAAGAAACGGGTACAAGTCTACAAAAAGTTCGGTGCCGAAATGCGGACATGGCTAGTCGAACTGTACAATCAGCACCCGATTCTGTTCCTCGACGAAGCACAAGCAATGTTCCAGCGGATGTTCAAAGTTTCGATAAGCGTATCATCCGTGTGGGCCATATTACACGAGGCTGGAATGTCGTGGAAGCGAATAGAACGGCGTGCAATTCAAATTCGGCAGGACGAAATTGTCCGTTACGTCAAAGAGCTGCTCTCGTTCCCGTGGGACCTGTTCAATCTTGTCTTCCTGGATGAGGTGAGCTTTGACAACCGTGACATGCTGCGGACCAAGGGGTACGGAATCGTTGGCCAGAAGGTGATTTATCGTGGAGAATTCTGCCGCAAGCCTCGTGCATCTATGCTTTGCTTTCTGGGTTCCGGTGGAATGCTGGATAGTTTCTGGACTGAAGGCACTTTTACTAGGGTTAAATTCTTTGAGTGCTGCCGTACATTTGCCCTCAAAAACAAAAAAGTTCAGCGCTATCCGGGATTCCACTCCGTATGGATCTTGGACGGGGCCAAGATCCACTGTGATCGTCACATCGTCAAATATCTCAGGACAATTGGCATTTTGCCTATATTTCTTCCGGCTTATTGTCCATTTTTTAACCCCCTGGAAGTAGTTTTCGGTTTGATTAAGAAGGATTTGCAGCGGCAGCACCGGCAGAATGTTCCCGTGATGCACGAAGTTCTCGATGCGGTGAACCGTTTCAAAATTTACCCGTGTTTGCGACTTTTCGAGCACTGTGGCTATTATGCCGGAGGAACTTTTTTGCCGGAGAAAGGGATGGGACAAGATCCGAAGCAATTTGGACTCAATATTCTACCATGAAGAATAAGTTAAATAAAAATAAAGAAACAATACCAAATCCCTCCAGTTTATTTATTCCACGAATGTAATACTATCACGCAGCAATCTTTAAGCATGTTGATCATCGAAGCAATTGGTGACTTCGGCGGCCAATTGCTGGCTTAATTCACTCTCCTCTGGTTGCATCACAGTCTCCATTGCGGAAACGATTCCATTGCTTTTTTTTTTTTTTTTTTTTTGAATTAAATATACTTTATTGAATCTTTCTTATAATAATTACATTTGGTTTACATAATAAGTGGTCAGCTGTGGCTCTTCAGCTTTAGTTTGCTTTTCGTGATTTAAACACTGTTCATATTCATAACTTTAAAAGTATATGATTTATCATTTTTGTAACACTAGGTACAATGAGGAAAAAAAAAAATGTTAAGAAACATAACCTAACCTAAAACTAACCTAAACTTACAATAAACTAAACCAATCCTTGAATCAAGGGGTATTCAGAAATAGCACATTTTGCCCTGAATTTCAAACATTTTTCTTGAATCTTCTGATCCAACATTTTTACTTCTGCTAATTCATGAACCTCATTTGATCTTGTCCAGCCAGGAACATTCAAAACCATTTTGAGTACCTTGTTTTGGACACGCTGGAGCTTCAATTTATGAGTTCTAGCGCAACACTCCCAAACAGGTACTGCATACTCAATAACGGGATAAATTATTTGTTTATAAACTACTAGCTTATTTTTCAAAGATAGCTTTGATTTTCTGTTTATTAAAGGATACAAACACCTGATGAGAATGCTGCACTTGTTCAATATTTTGTCTACATGCTGCCGAAACAATAGTTTCGAGTCAAGTATGAGACCTAAATAGACAACTTCCTTTGACCAGGGTATTGAAACATCATTCATTTTAATCAAAACATCATCCTTTGGGGCAAATCGGACCGATTTGGAAAGTGGAAAAATGATGGTTTGAGTTTTGGCTGCATTTATGCGAATTTTCCAGTCGCCAAAGTATTCGGAAAGAACGTCAAGACCCTTCTGAAGACGGCCAACTAAATATCTTGTTATTTTACCCTTATAAATAACGGCAGTGTCATCAGCAAAAAGTGACAACACACCATTACCAGGAAGAGTAGGCAAATCAGATGTAAAAATATTGTACAGAAGTGGACCAAGAATACTTCCTTGGGGAACCCCAGCATCAATGTTGAATAATCCAGAAGCAATCCCATTCAGAAAAACCCTGAACGATCTCTCCGAAAGATAGTGCTGGATAATTTTGATAAGATACATTGGAAAACCGTATAAATACAGTTTATGTATCAAACCATCATGCCAAACATTGTCAAAAGCCTTCTCAACATCCAACAAAGCCATAGCAGTTGATTTAGACTCAAGCTTGTTCTGCTTGATGATTTTAGTTACTCTCGTAAGCTGATGAGCAGTATTATGCCCCTTTCGGAAGCCAAACTGCTCATTCAAAATTATATTATTATCGTTGGTAAAATCCAAAAGCCTTGAATAGATGACCTTCTCAAAGAGTTTGGACAGACTACTCAAAAGACTAATGGGACGATAACTTGTTGGCGATGTTGGATCTTTTTGAGGCTTCAAAATTGGTATGACTTTGCCCAGCTTCCAATTGGTGGGGAAGTAAGCAAGTTGCAAACATTTATTGAAAATATTGGCTAGATGTTGAAAGAACTGATCACTCTGTTTTTTCAACACTAGATTAAAAATGTTATCAAAGCCAGGAGCTTTCATATTTTTCATTTGTTTAACTGCAACTTTGACTTCCTCACCAAAAACATGGGAATCTGCAGGAAATTCAAAGGTAGAGTCATTGATTGTTGAAATACTATTGGCAACTGATGTTTCTTTACGGCTGGTCATGGAAGCGCCAAGATTATGTGAACTAACAAAATGAAGCCCAAGTGCATTTGCCTTTTCCTCGGATGTAATCAAAGGAGAATCCTCAACAATAAGAGGAGGAATAGGCTTTGGTTTGTTTTTAAGAACTTTTGAAAGTTTCCAAAATGGTTTTGAATAATTCCCAAGCTGGCTTACATGTTTTGAAAATTCTTGATTTCTAATATTGTCAAGTCGGTCTTGTATGATTTTGTTCAAATTGTTAACTGAAATCTTTTTGTCATAGTCCCCAGTCCGTTGATATTGTCTCCTATAAACATTCCTAAGTCTAATCAAGTGTTTAGTATCTACGTCAATATCAGTTACCTTAAAATTAACAGGAACCTCCCGAACGTTGGCAGCCTCTGCTTGGTTGATAGCCTGCTGGATCACCTCCAGCGAACGATCAATATCAGCAGAAGTTTCCGGGTGTTGATCATAGTCGATGTTGCTGTCTACCACTTGCTGAAACTGCTGCCAGTCAACGTTGTGGTAATCTTTCCGGGTTGGTTGCCGCTGCGGAGTAACGGAAGCTCCAACCTCTACAACCACCGGATAGTGATCAGAACTCAACTCTTCAAACACCTCAGGATGAGCCACGTTCTCAGCCATATTGGTAATGAAGAAATCGATGATTGAGTGATTCCCAGACCGAGCCACCCTCGTTGGACGATCCGGACTCACAACGTTGTAGTATCCGTTTTGCAGATCGTTGTGCAGAATCACTCCGTTCCGATTCCTCCTGCTGTTGCCCCAAACTTCATGCTTCGCGTTGAGGTCACCAGCGATGATGTACTTTGCGCTCCGCCGTGTCAGCTTCTGGATATCGCCCTTCAGTTTTGCTGCTGAACCATCTCTGGCATTCACCTGACGTGGGCAGTATGCAGCAATGAAGAGTACTGGGCCAACCGAAGTGGGAATTTCCACTCCAACGGCCTCGATGATGTCCAGCTTAAAGTGTGGCAGCCGGCGTGGCTTGAGATCACGATGAACAGCGACAAGCACACCTCCTCCTCCAGACGTGGTCCTGTCGAGCTGCGTCGCAATCTTGTAGTTTTGCAGATAAACTTTTTCACCGGGCTTCAGATGAGTTTCCGTGATGGCAGCTACGTCGATCTCCTTCTCGCGAAGAAAATCCACCAGCTCTAAATTCTTCCTCCTAATGGAGCAAGCGTTCCAATTCAGCAGCTTGAGGGACCTACGATCCATACTGGATGACGAACGAGGTCAGCACTTCAATCTGCTGGGTCTTGGTTTTGCATCCACGCAGTGCAGCGGACATCTGTTTGAAAATATTGAGGAGTTCGGTTGAGGTGTAAAGATCATTACCATTTTCCTCAACTGCTGGTTCTTGGGTTGGTCTTGGCTCCTGGCTGAAGCCCGGTGGTGGCGGTCTCGGCTCCTGGCTGGAACCCGGCCGTGGATGATTCATCTCAGCTCTCTTCCTGGGATCCAACGGCAACGGTGCCAAGTTCGGGACCTGGCGTCGCGGTTGAAGAGGTGGAAAATTTTGCTCCACCAGGGCTGGAGGAGTTCTACGACGCTGAGGCTGATTCTTCGTCGATGCTTGCTGCCGAATTTTCACGAACTCAGCTCTCTTGGGGCACTTTCGGTCGGTTGACGAGTGCTCACCGTTGCAGTTGAGGCACTTCACCAGCGAATCTTGGATGCACTGGGATGTGATGTGCGCATCGGTACCACATTTGGCGCAACGACGCTTCAGGTGGCAGTTCTTACCTCCGTGCCCGAAGCCAAGGCAGTTGAAGCATTGTGTGACGTCACGATGCACTGGTCGGTATCGCTCCCACGACACGATAATGTTGAAAACCGCTCGGATTGCCTTCAGCTCAGGAAGCGTCGTCGATCCCTTAGCCAAATGCAGCAGGTAGAGCTGGTCACGGTACTTGATGTCTTTGTTGCGTCGGCTCATTTTGTGCACGGCCAACACATCCAGTTTCAAAACTTTTAGCTCGGCAGCTAATTCCTCCACTGGCATGTCGTACAGACCTCTGACGACGATTTTGTACGGCTTATCCATGACGACATCATGGGTAAAGTACTCCGCCTCGTTTTCGGTCAAGTAATCCTTGACCAGTTGATAGTGCTGCCTGGATTGCACCAGCACCTTAAATCCGTCCTGACACAGACGAATGTTGCCTTGGACTTTCCCAGACTTGATGAGTTCAACAAGCCCCGCACGAAAGTCGATCGTTGCTGCTGATTGCCTCACATAAAAAGGAGGCAGTTTCTCCTTTCGCTGTTTCACTTCATTCTCCTTTGCTTCCGCTACCTGGTCCTCGTCAGGCAGTCCAGCGAACTTGTTGTTCTTCAAAAGCTGCTCCTCGTGCGATGAAGAGTTCTCCTCCTCCTCATCCATCGGTACAGTACCGTCGCTCTTTTTCGTCTTTTTGCTGTTCGATGTCACTTCCAAAAGCACCTTCCTTTTGGAAATTCCCGGTTTTTGGCCATCAGTTGAGGCCTCAACCTTCCTTTTGGAAATTCCCACTTTTTTGCCTGCTTGAGCCGCAGGTAGGGCAATATTGCCGGCGTTTTGCGCCGGGACGCGACGAGTCATGTTGATTCAGACAACCTTCACCAACGAATGCTCGGATAACAATGAATTCCATTGCTTGCTTCCGCCTCCGCTTCCATTACTTCGAGCCTCTTGAAAGCCCCCTGGAGAACAACCATAGCTGTAGAAAATTCCATTTTGAGCTCTCGTATCTGTCGCAAGTTCCGGGAGTTGATCGTGTTGGCCACAACCATCCCTCGATGCACACCATCTAAGCGTGCTGCCTCTGAGACCCCCACCCATCGAAAATACTTGGAGATTGTTGCTGGAGGGTTCGGTGCCTTCTTCATACCTTCTTGCTCGTGGGCGGGGGCAGCATGAATGACACTGGCCCACAGCAACCACGAACTAAAGTGGCCTTCTAGGTGGGGGTGTCCCTCTTGCAGCTCGTTCGCCAGAGCCGATTCGTCTCGCATTGAGTTTGCCCCTGCACGGTCAGGTTTGCTGGGAGTGATTAAATGTTTCAACACATCGTTGAATTGGTTCTTGTTTTCTACGTCCAGAGAGTACGCGAAAACAAAAATCTTTATCGATTGGTCGCGCCACCTTTGCAGCAATCTTGCAGTGAGATTTTCAATGCCGTAAGTCTTCCGAGCATTCATGTCTTGCAAAAGGAAAAACTTTCCCACGTTATCAAATTTGGGTTTCTCATCGACGGCCCATTTGGGGACGTTGTCTTGGAAGACAACTTGCCGTTTGATTAGATCCTTTCCTGTATCCCAAAGACACTCAATAACGTCCTCAATCGAATCCCCAACGACTCTGGTCGACGAATTTTCTTTGGGTCTGAGCTGGTTCCGGAACAGCTTTTGACAGAACACAGCATTGAAGGAGAAGAGTTTTTCGCATCTGGGCCTCTTCGACTTCGAGCACTCTGCCACAGGCTGCGGATCTTCCTCGGCCAGATCCTCTTGCTCATCGTCATCCGAGAAGGGGTTGTAATCAATTGCACCCGTATCGTCTTCCTCCTCCTTCTCCTCTTCGAGCAAATGCTCAACTTCTTCGTAGCTTCCTTCCGAATCCGGCTGGAGCGGATTGCAGTTTCCACTGGAAAAATGAAAAATTCTATTAAATTATCTTATTTAACAGTACGCAAATCAAATATAACTGTATAAATTAGAAATTTAAACAAACTTACTCAATTTCCGAAAGCGACATTGCTGCAAGTTTTATTTGTGACTTTTTGTTTGTTTATATTTTGCAGTGACGTTTGACGCACCAAGTCAGTACACTCAAAAAGAGGATTGGTTAGATTTTTTCGCAGGTACCCTGAGAGTGGCGCTCGTAATTCGATTTATCTCCGAAATCACAATATCTAGATTGTGGTCAGAAGTCGATGCATTACACTTCTCGAGTTTTTTTTGAAAAGGTCCTATAAACAAAATTTTCACTTTTTGCTTTTTGCGAGGGGGACGTCACTTCCGCGTTGACCAATCGATAAGCTATCCTTTGCAATCCTTTTCGGCGTTTCTTCTAACCTTTCCGCTTTTTCTTGCTTTAACTTGCGATAACCGCGATAACTTGCTTTTTCGCTTTCCTTTTCTCGCGTTTTCACATCACACTGCTCGATTTTTTTGACAGCGAGAACTGTCAAGAGCGAATGACAGTTCTCGATGTCAAATCAGTCGAGCAGTTTGTTTTGCAGAATTTTTCTCCGTCACCGGACTCGATTGTCGATTTAAAAAAAACAGGGGCACCCGGACAGGAGCAAGCAGGTTTCCCGCCGCGTTGTGCCGATCTAGAAGGACACTAGCGGCCCGGCTTTAGCAAGTTGGCAGCTTCCAGACAGAACCTTAATGCAAACAGAACTGTTCCGGGTCGCACGATGGGACCGGTGTTGGTGCGAAGAGCCTGCCAACGATGCTGTACGACGAAGAACCTGCAGCAAGGAAAAGGTCAAACGAAAGGAGTTGAGGCCACTGCTGGTGTATGTGGGTTCTGGTCGATCTACAAGGTGCCCAACACACCGTCGAAGCTGGGTTAGTAGTATTAGTATTCAAACGCAGGTCGGATGTCCTGGCAGAGCTTCCGGTTCATCAACTTTGGAACGGACCAGACGAGTTCAATTGGACTGTTGTTGAACGAACTTCACGTGTCCTCGTACCACATTCCGGACGAGAGCGTTAGCGCGAAATAACCTTGATGAAAGCGGAATTAAAGCCACCACACTGGAACATCCTGAAGTTGCGAGTCCGAGTTAGCGTGATGTTCAACTCGTTTACCAATGTCTACTTTAGAAAAAGTTGTACGTGTACTTGATTGCTCAGTCGCTGCAATTGATTGCACGAGCCGGAAATCAACCTAGCAACTGTTCTATCAACATTGACCGGCAGAAACACAAGTCTGTCTGTTGCGGAAGAAGCGTCTACAGCGAGATGCGGGAGTGTCGGTAGCGCTAAAAGAAGTTGTTCCAGAACGCGGTTATATTTCGTTTAAAATAAGTGTTATTTTTAAGTATATTTAAATTTAGCACCACAGTCTATTACAGTTCATGTGAATAAAGTGTTCCAAATATATCTAAAACTCATCTGACTAGTAGTTGTGTTCATTTTAATAAAAACAATCGTCTTTTCGTTAAATTTTTGCTCCAGCAGCAAGATCCGGCTGTCCAGGATGTTCATTAGGCTGCGGATCTGCGATCGATCATTATCCTGGAAGCTGTAGGCGTCAGCGGTTTCTTGATCGTAGCAGATTTTTTTTTGGTTTTCAGCGCCGTTTTGCACTCGTGAATGAACCGAACTATTTCCAGGTCCTGCCATCGCTGCAGCGTACTTCGATGGTCATGTGGATTACACGTTCACCTGCAAAGAAAATAATCATAAACATAAAAAAGTCCTGCAAAACCCCACCTCAACATTCTTACTATTCGTTTAGCTAAGCGTTGCAAACGGTATCGTACTCTTCGTTGTCGGCGATCGTCGTCGACAGCTAGAGCAGAACGCGACCGAACACTTCCATGGCCATCGATTCCTTACCGGACGTTTCTGCGGCCAGCACGCGAAGGGCGTCGTGCAGCGAACGATCCGCTTCGTCGATGATCTGCTGGGTTGCCCCACGAATTACGACGGTACAGGCCTCTCCGAGGGAAACTCCGCTTAAACGCAGCAGCGTGTCCTTGCCGATCATGACCTGTTCGAACAGATCGCAACGACCGAGACGAGCCTGGTCTTGGTTGTCACCTTGTCCTTCATCTTCTCCTTCTCGGCGACCTCCAGCTCGGCAATCTTCACCATCGATCTTGTCCGTATCCATCGACGTGTTGGCGATCAAGATCTTTATGTTATCGATGCGTTTCGGCTTGTGCACAACGGGCTTCTTGTCCAACAGGAAACCCTCGTCCAGGAACGAATCCTCCAAGCAACCGCCGGTCTTCTTTATGCACCATATCGCGGTCAATTCCCCGAATCACTTCAACCGCATCACGGCATCGACGGCCAGCTTGGCAAATAGTTTGGCTGGGACAGAATCTCCGAGCTGGGCGTCACCGTGGCAAACAGCGCCGAACGTGCCGCCTGCTTGGCCGCACGCCACCCGGCGATAATCGTTTGAGGGTGAAATTTTTGCTCGAGCAACTTTTCCGCCTCGCGCAGTAAATCTGACGCCAACACCGTCACGGAAGTCGTTCCATCGCCAACCTCGTCATCCTGGAAGCGACTCATGTCCACGCCGACCGCCTTCAAAATCGTCGCCCCGTCGTTGGTGACCTCAACCTGGCCGGCGCTACGGCCGTGCGCAATCAGAATCTTGTCCATTCCCTACGGGCCGAGTGTGCTCTTGACCAGCTTGCCGATCGCGATGGCCCCCACAAACGAGGACAGCCGGGCTATCACCCCGGAGCAAACTTTTCCGGTCGTTGACAAAAAAATGGCAATTTTTGCTTTGCTGTCAAAACTGCTTGAAAAAAAAAACCAAAACAAATACCGAGTTGCCAAACATGACCAAAAACTGCTCGACGGCAAGGTTGCAAGATAGATTTCCCTGGTTCAAAAGTCGAGCAGACGCTGGTCGCTTTAACTCGCTTTAACGTGCGTTAACTTGCGATAACTTGCTTTAAGGTGGCGTTATGTGAAAACTCGGCACGATGAGTAGCGTTGATGCTTTTCGAGCTCGTTTTTGTGCGTTTTAGTGTGTTATCGCGGAGTGACGTCCCCCTCGGCTTTTTGGGTGTTTTTGAATACCCCTGACTCAAGGCGGTTCTAAAAACACCCAAAAAGCAAAAATTGAAAACTTTGTTTATAGGACCTTTTCAAAAAAAAGTCGAGACTTGTTTTGTTTGATGGTGTAATGGAAAATCAGTTTGCCAACTGTGATGAAAATTATCCCGCAGCACTCTACTGAGGTGTAAAGTGCGCAGAGTTGACAGTTCTGCAGCCATGCCAGATATACAGATAAATTTGTATTTTACAGATTTTTTGATCCCAAAAATCACAAAAATCTGTAGATACAGATTTTTTTTAAATTGATTATAATTAAAAATTTCTGCAATTTAGTATTTGAATTATGCCTTTATATGATTAAAAAGATTAAATCTGCTGTTAAAATTTTGTAAATGTCTTGTATGGCTTCGAATTCGACATGATACAGATAAAATACAGATTTATTTTTAAGAAAATACAGATCTCCCCTAAAATAATCTAGCATCGTTTTCTCAGTCCTGCAAAGTGTGATGAAAAAATCTAGGCCTGGCACGATTTTCACAAAACTCTAGGAATTGCTGCAAGGCACAAGAAATGTATGAAATTTTGCATCTTCAGAAAAGTTTTTCTGATTGATTTCGTATCTTCGGTAATGTTGAGTTTTCGGAAAAAATAGGTACAGTCATCCCTCATATTCGGAACAGTTTACAGATCGGCCAATGTTCAAAAAATCATAGCAAATCGATAATTGAACTTAATGATTTGCTTTTACCGGCCTCAGCCCGCTCGGTTCCGTTCGGCCTCGACACAGGTTCCTTATCCTCGTATTTGTCCACGGCGTCTTCTGACTTGTCGTTTTTCCACATTTTTTTTCTTTCATCTTCCATCCGATCGGCTTTCGAAGAGACAAACACAATCTTCCCGTCCGTGTCGTACGTGGCCTGCAAGCTCCCCTCCCCGGATTGTAGCACAACTCGTTCCCCGTCGGTGCCACCACACTGGACGACTCCATCTGCCCCGGAGGAACCACCAGCGGAGCTGCAAAAACATGAAGCGACATGAAACCGACATTCGTTTAGGAATAAACTTTTTCTAACGTTAGCCATAAAAACTCTCAGATTACTTTGTTGATTTTTTTTTACGAAAACTGCTTGAAAAAAACCAAAACAAATACCGAGTTGCCAAACATGACCAAAAACTGCTCGACGGCAAGGTTGCAAGAAAGATTTCCCTGGTTCAAAAGTCGAGCAGACGGTGGTCGCTTTAACTCGCTTTATCGCGCGTTAACTTGCGATAACTTGCTTTAAGGTGGCGTTATGTGAAAACTCGGCACGATGAGTAGCGTTGATGCTTTTCGAGCTCGTTTTTGTGCGTTTTAGTGTGTTATCGCGGAGTGACGTCCCCCTCGGCCGCAACTCTGGACAGAGAGGTTTGACAATCTGATGTTTGCCGCAGCAGATTCGGTGGAAGAAACTTTGCATTTTCCGTGCTCTTCCGGGACCTTCGCTGTTTTCTCCAATACCAAACTCTTGGTGGACCTTTTTTACACAAAAGGGTTAATTTTATCGGAATTTTGTGGCATTTTGTGGCAAATAGTTGTAAAAAAAACATAAATTTTCTACCACGACGAACTGCTCGATCAATGTGACAGCGAGAACTGTCAGTTGTACTTGACAGTTCTCGTTGTCAAATAATTCGAGCAGTTTGGTGAGAGAAGGCAACAAAAAAGGACAGAAAAGGCGAGCTAACGCGCGTTAGCACAAGAAAAGGTCAGAGAAGGTGGAAAAAGTAAAACGAACGTTGAATGTTCTTGCAAAAGTTGCTTTATCGCTAGGCCAAGGCGGAAGTTAGCCACCCCTCGCCTTTTTTTACTGTGTAGAAATAATTCGATTAATAAAAAAAAGTTGATAATAGAGTGACACGTGAAAGTGAACTATTTAATAAAGCTGAAAAGTATCTTTTAAGGAACACAAATATGTTTTCTTGGTAATACGTTTAGTCATGTTTTAATTCCTGGGCACCTCATCTTGTTTAGTCAATTTTATTTGTAAATAAGTTTGCATGCAATAAATGTCAAATCTGTGTCTTAGATAATTTTCACATCAATTATCTTATTTATATGCTGGAGTCGATCCAAATAAATAAATGAGAAATGAGCGTGCTCACAAGTAAAAACATGTTTTAATATAAAAAAATCAATTACCATCCCATTTACAGCTTATTTAAGACCTAAAAAATCCGTTCCTTGACAGTTTACTCCAAATGTGAAAGTGACATAAGCTAAAAAGAGTGTCTGGGATTCTTAGCTAATTAAGACACCTTAATTGCGAGTCAACCATTTTTCATTTATCGGGAATTTAATCAAAACTAGTTTTCTAAATTATCAAACTCTGAAAAAAAATATAGGCTGACAACATTAAAGTTTCATTGTTAATTTGATTTTGGTTAACCGCGGTAAATTTTCTTGAAATATTTCGAATTAACAAAATCCACCAAAACATTTACCACTACCACATTGATCACACAAAAAACTGTGGTAGAAAAGTATCCTCCGCAATTCACCGCGATCAATGTTTTATAGTTCGACGCCAACGAATGATTTCATGAAAATTTACCGCGGTTAACCAAAATTAAATTAGCAATGCAACTTTGATGAGTTCATGTCCCTTTTTGGCGATGAAATTATCTTAAAAAGTGGCAATCCAATTGGCCTGTGCCAGATTCATCAACAATACTAAAAATCTACCTGATTTGCTGATGATCGCTCATTGAGCGCGAGCACATGCGATGAGCATGAGCGAGCACGAGCTACCTGTTAAAACCTCATGCTCATGAATTAGCGAGCACGGCTTCTGGCTCGCTCGCTCATTCGCAACCCTGCCTCAACGGAACATCGCCAGGGGAATCCGGAACCATCCGGGTTGTGGCCAGTCCGTTTAAAATGTCATTTTTCGTAATTTTATTATGTGATATTGAAAATCGTGAATTTTGACACCAATATTGCCCATATTCATACGGTGCCGCCAATGTCCGCTCAACGGAACATCCCCGCGGGAACCCGGACCAATTTGGATTGTGGCCAGTTCGTTGAAAATGTCAATTTTCATGTGGGTTTTGAAAATCGTGAAATTTAACACCAATATTGCCCACATTCATCGGAGCCGCCAATGTCCCGCCAACGGAACATCCCCCGGGGAACCCGGAACCATCCGGGTTGTGGCCAGTTCGTTGAAAATGTCCATTTTCGTAATTTTCACATGTGTTTTGAAAATCGTGAAGTTCGACACCAATATTGCCCATATCCATACGGTGCAGTCAACGGAACATCCCCGGGGGAATACGGGCCAAAACGGGTTGTGGCCTGTCCAATGAAAATGTCCATCATCAATGTCCAGTTCCGTGGTACCATAAAAAGTCCATTAAAAAAAATCTTGATTTTCCTTTCACTTCAAGCAGATGTCAATAATGCGCGCTACTAGCGGGCGACTAAATTTGGTCACCCGCTGTTCACCCAGGGTCGAGCTGCTATTTTAGGGGCGCGTTTATGAACGACCGGTGTGGGGAAGAGTGATGGTGGAGAGCTTCCAAATCCCTACCGCGCGCGCCCGGAGGAGATGGTCTTAGTGATATTCTTCACCACATCGGAAACATTTGTCATTGATGAACGACTTGTGCTTTTTGAAGCTTCTGAAAAATAAAAAGATTGAAAAATAAGTGTTATTAAAATGAAACTGGATTGAAATTCACCAAAATTCAATAATCTGTCGATTGACTCGTTTTCCAAAGTAATTAGTTATCCAAACTTAGAGAAATTTCAACGATTTAAAAAAAATCTTAATAGGTATATAAAAAAAATTAAAATCAAATTTAACATTTTTGGATTTCAAGCCATTTTAACGTACAATTAATTATCTTGTCAAAAATGGTGAAAAATTTCCTGTAGTTTCAGAGGAATTAACTATGGTATCCTGACTTAGGCAATTTTCCACAATTCAAGTCATTTCTTTAGGGGGTATATCAAAAATGTTTAAAATCAAGTTTGAAATTTTCGGTTTTCAATGAAAGCATTCGCTTTGAGACATAATTTTAGCGCAACATTAATGGAGCATTTCCATTCGAGCAGTTTTTGCTTTTTTCTACAATGTATTTCTTATGGAGCGAGCTGTCAAAAACTACTCGACTGCGGGTGCTCCATTGTCAAAATTGATCAAATTTTCCCATAGATTCAGAGGAATTTGATAAAATACTGTAATACCAAAAGAATATCAAAATGTGGTGTCCGACCATTGTCAAATTCTGCAATTTTGCAATATCAAAACAATACCTTATATTGGTATAATACCAAATTTTGCTCTTGCATTATCCTTAAGACAAATTTTAAAGGGTTCGGGAATACCAAAATTTGGTATTGATACCAGAAAAAGATATTATTACACATTTCACTTGTTATTTACCCATGCTCGGGTAGTTTAAAATTGAATGGAGAATACTGCTAAAAAATATAATAATTTTCGTCATTCCAACATTGCATATACTATTTTCTTCATGTTGTGTTAACGTCTAAATTTTGGGGGACTAGTGCGCAGTCAGCTTTTCGCGAGCAAGGGTAAGAAAATAGCCGATGCGCGAACAGACAATTTTACCACAGTTTCGAGTTTGCTACCAACGCGAGTGGTTTGACGATATTTAGTTCAAGTGGCACGTAATTTTCAAAATTTCGTAATAAGTATTTATTACATTACTGTTCAGTAAGAATGCTGTACAAACGGTTTTGCTTGTTTACTTTTTCATAATGTTTTTACAAAACTTTGATGAGTTTTCACAAAAAGATAGATTTTAAAAATTCAAGCGAAGTTCATTCATTCTCGTCTTACATAACCGTTATTTTTTTTTAATTCTCTCTTTTCATTGAATTTAAATATAAAAGGTGTTGCTGGTGTTTTCGATTGTCGGTTCGTTCTAATCGAAAGCATAAAGATATAAGGAACGAGAATGATGGAAAATGGTGATTACCCCGGTCAATACGACGAAGTGAATTACATGGAGCAAGAAGAAGAGTGGGAGCGTGAAGGTTTGCTGGATCCTGCATGGGAGAAACAACAAAAAAAGGTGAGTGATCTTTTTTAAAACATGTTTATATGAACAAACTTATGCATTCTTTTTTGGAAGTAATAGGCTTTGAATTTTTATTTTGCAATAAATAATATTCCCAAAATGTGTATTGCTTTGAATCAAATAATCGTGATGATAATGATTTCAACTGATCGTTAATATTTGATTGTCAAAACATTATAAACAAATAATGACCATGATATTTTGTGGGTCCTCTCAGCAACCTTACTCTGTGCTGGCACATTTCGTGCATATATTTAGACAGATTTCGTTATAAAAATAACGAAAAATCTTCACTATAGCACAATGATGCTTTTTTTCGAGATTTTTAGTTATAAATACAAAAGTAGATCATGGCTGTAAGCTCGATACTAACATATATATATATATATATATATATATATATATATATATATATATATATATATATAAATGAAAGAGTAGTAAAGCAAATGCGTTACACATTCCCAGCGACTATGTTTATGTTTCTCACACAGAGCAACACAGCCTTGCGCCGTGAATTTTGTGGCCCACGATGTGTCATCTTTCTACTTTTAATTTCTCAGGAACTTAAAATCGATTATCATGCAAAAATAAATTCCAGTTTTTATTTTATATTGAAGGTAGCAAAGATATTGCAAGACTAACTTTTTTAACTTCACTTGAAGTGAATATTAACTGAGTGTTAACATTTCTAAGTTTGATATTTTGAAGATATTTTTAGACGTTAAAGTAGGTAGAAAACACGAATTATCCGTTCATATGTTTCTCTTGCTTTCGTTCGTAGGAGGGCAATGTGCACAATACCGCATATCAAGAATAACTATAAATAAATTTCGCCTGGTGCTATTTTTACTTTTCTCCCAACAGAAACTTCTCAGGGAGCACAAATCTGTGCGAGTCTCAGCACTGAATGAAACGAATTCTTAAGGTGACAACTTCCATCGTTGCCATGTTTTTTCGTTAGACGATATAAAGTTTGCTTCGTTTACAATATTTTCAAACAATTCCTTCTGCAAGTTGATTAGAATACCTAGTTCCTGCACGTGTTCCCACTGAGATCGACTCGAGGCTCGAGCCTAAATTCTTAGTGGGTTGGTAACCTCTTTCTTGTAAAGTTATGAAAATCATCATTAATCAATGATTGTCAACCATGAAAACAATGCTTCAAAAAATTTAGTGAGGTATAGCTCACAATATTCTGATTTATTTTGTTGCATCAATTCGTAAAATTGAACTAAATACAGAACATTTTAGAGGAATGATCGTTTTTCTTTGGAAATGATTGACGGTTTCACTTTTGAGTAGAACGGAGCAAAATACACATGGGGCAAAGATACGCAACAGACATTTTAATACTTAATTTTTATGATGATTAATTACCGATGGTCATTTTTAATTATGGTCATTAGGTGCGTACCTTAGTCACCCTCTACTCTAACCGTATCGATGTTAACATCGTTTCTAACAGGCTTGACCATTTTGTTTAATGCGATTCTGTCAAAAACATTATTTCTAGTGTTAGTTTGCATTAGGCCGTAATCTTCATCACGATCTCTGACACTTTTGATCTCAAATATGGGTCATTCCATCTGAAGCGGAACAGCATTTGAAAATTATCATCTCCGATTCTGCTCAAATTTGGCAGAGCTGTTGAGACTATCAAAACATGCAAAAATCCCGAATTTCATCCAAATCGGACCACCCCCTCCATTTTTGTACCCTCCCAAAAAATC
The DNA here is from genome assembly GCF_016801865.2 of Culex pipiens pallens. Taxonomy (NCBI): domain Eukaryota; kingdom Metazoa; phylum Arthropoda; class Insecta; order Diptera; family Culicidae; genus Culex; species Culex pipiens. The sequence continues at coordinate 68,207,149 of NC_068937.1, forward strand.
GACTTTTTGGCGATTTTTGAGCGAAACCCCTATATTCAAACGACGATAACTCAGGAACCACAAATCTTAGAGGGTCGGTCTTAGACTCAATTTTGAAGGAAATTTGACGTAGAATCCATTTCCGTGATCAAAATTTAGATTAAAATATGTTTTCCTACCTGTATTGCGCAAATGAAAACTTTGAATCGCCGTATATCAAAACAGCCCTATTTATTTTTTAGATTTGACCTCACCATCGTATTCCCCGTCCAATTTTACTAAGAATCACTTATCGCCAGAATGGAATATGTTTCGTTCCAGAGATATCGAATTTTAAAGTTTTGAGTATTTGAGATTACCTACATCAGCTACACTCGCCGCATATGCTAGAAGCATTAAGTCGTGCTGATCAATAATTACTACCTGGTGTTCTATAAGATGAATTATTTTTATAATTTTATACGATTTTGAGATAATCAATACCTTGAACAATCTATTTTTTGTTCAAGGAATATTTATTGGGTAATTTTGAATGCACTGTTTTTCCTGATATCAGTGTCATTAAACCATATTAGGTAAAATTTGAACTTTTATTATTTATTTGCAAATGCTACAACGCTTTTACAACACAATTAAAAAAAATAACATTTTTCTATTATTTTTATATTTTCCTAATTCCTCATTTCTTCCCACTTTATCAAATTATTTCTTTTATTTGAAGCAAGAACAAATGTAGAGCTGGATGTAGTAGATGAAATAATTCTCATGGGTTCTAGAGCTTTTGCAATGTGCGGTAGTAAAATAGTGCCATTCAGCAATGAACCCCAAAATCTGCCTTACGGTTTGAAAGATTGAGCATGATCATATTAAACCGATTTTTATATTGTGAGGTAGTTTCATCTGAATAATTGATGATTTTTTTTTCAATTCTGGTACATTTAATTTCAAAAACAAAACCATATACTTCTGATACATGTGGACAGCAGCTGTATCGTCTTCCAAGATTTCGAAATGATTGACAAAAAGAGATAATTGTTCGGACGGTGTCGAAATCAACACCACTTAACCTTCCCTTGGTATTAAAAATAATCACACATAAGGTACTGGGGTCCTTTTCGACCCCAAACTTTAAAAAATCGTCAAAAATCCAGTTTTTGACCGATTCCGGTTCTTTTTTTTCTTAATTTGATCTTAATCAGATAATTAATCCGATTAATCTTTGTGATTTTCTTATATTTTTCAGTTTTAAACTTTCCAGAAATCCTCTTGCTTAATCATGCTTCACGAGAGTTTTATTCATGTTAATTCATAATTTTTAACACGATAATGTATCGTACACTTTTTCTTAAGTCACTTAAAGTGTTACTTACAAGAACAATTTCAATTTCCTGCTAGCTCAGCGGAAATTCCATTATGCCCTGTATTGCGTGTCGTTCTTGCTCTGTTCTGTGAGCTAGCACATAAATTCACCGTATACTATTTTTTTTAAATTTAAGATTAATACAGCAGTTTCCCACAATTTTTGCCTAATTTGCTAATGATTAATTGGGATGAAATCTTATTTCAATAAATAAACAGGTAGCAGTTATTGATCAGCGCGCCCGAGTGCTTCTAGCATATGCGGCGAGTGTAGCTAATTTAGGTAATCTCAAATACTTAAAACTTTAAAATTCGATATCTCTGGAACGAAACATATTCCTTTCTGTCGATAAGTGATTCTTATGTAAAATTGGACGGGGAATACGATGGTGAGGTCAAATTTTAAAAATAAATAGGGCTGTTTTGAGATACGGCCATTTAAAGTTTTCAATTGCGCAATACAGGTAGAAAAATATTTTAATCCAAATTTTGATCACGGAAGTGGATTCTACGTCCAATTTCCTTCAAAATTGAGTCTAAGACCGACCTTCTATGATTTGTGGTTCCTGAGCTATCGCCATTTGAATATAGGGACCATCCATAAACCACGTGGACACTTTTTTGGGAATCTGTTACCCCCCCCCCCCCCTTCGTGGACAGTTGTCCATACAAAAAAAAGTTTTTTGTATGGATCGTGAACAATCGCCAAATGTTCAATGTTCAAGTTCTTCTGTAATCTTCTTATTCAGAAAGTGTAAATTTTAAATTCCAATAATTATAACTGAAAGAAGCCAAAAAATGTGGTCCACAAATTTACCTTAAAGTATACTTAGCTGTTTCTTCCCAGATATAAAATTTTATTTCTTTGAAATATTTTTTTTTATTTTTTTTTTTTTAAGGGGCAAGCTTTTTCTCGAGCATAGCAATCCTCATAGTCCGTTTTTTAGACCCTAAGTTAATTTGGCTGTTTAAAGGTAATTTTCAATTTTGGTGTTAATAAGTCATATTGTGTTTCACGTCAACCACAATTTTAAATTCTAGAGATTTTTTTTAAGGGTCCTTTAAGCTTTTGTCTTTTTTCGTTCCTTTTCAAAAAAAAAACTCTAGGATTATATTTTCGGGGAAAAAACTCTCGCGATCTTTGTAAAGTTAATGTCCGCCATTTGTGATCATTCGGGTTTTCCGGATAACTGTAAATTTTTCTTCAATGGGATCGCAGCAACCGGTGCGCGAGGTTGAACTTTTTTTCCGCTCTGCGTCATTTTTCCCAACTTTGGAATTATTCGTCTTGGAGTAAAAGTGAATTTTGTGTTAAAGTCGTCGGGAAGTGAAGCGATTTTCTAACATCCGGCCTGGATGGATCGCGGTGCTGGAGGAGGACGGTTCAATCAAGGACGTGTGCTCGTTCCAGGGTGGCCGTCGAAACTTTCCGGAAGAGCAGGGTGGTGATGGGTTCGACAGGGAAATAGGCAACAACCGGAAGCATGCGGGAACTGGCCCGAATTGGGAAGGTGGCGAGCGCAGAGAGCGAGGCGGTTCTCGGTCACAGCGTGAACGGTCCCCGTCAAGGTAGAAATCTCGCGAGCTAAAGAGAATCGGAGCCGTGGGGCACGGATTACTGCGCCGGCACCGTTTCACGTGGCAAGTTCCCTTAGAAGTGGAAAAGGAGGACGACGGAGGCAAGTGGAAGCAGCCCAAGCGGTAACCGGCATATTTCGCCTCGTGCTTTCCATAGCAAATCTGGTGTCCGCTGTTGTTACAAGCCTCCCGAAGACGTTTGTAGAGAAGCTAACTGGTGAGCTCGTTCTTTTTATGAAACAATAATTCTTTCATATATTCTGACATACACACACATCATTCAAGACAACCACGCCAAATCATTACTATAAAGGAGCGGCCGTAGCTGAATGGTTACGTTGTTCGCATTTTAAGCGAATGGTCCTGGGTTCGATTCCCATCTGCTCCCAACGAGAAAGTTTTAGGAAATATAAATTGAAGCTTTGAATATGAACGAAAAATCGAAGTTGCTCGAGTCGGGGTTCGATTCCCCGTCCTTTGGATTGTTAAGCAAAAATACAAAACACTAAGCCATAACGGCTTGGTGAGCTACGACTGGAATTAAGAACACTGTTACCACTAAAACTATATACGTGCTGGGTCTTTGTCCACTTGACAAGGGCTCGGAAGTTCTAAATAACGTTTGAATCCGATTGATGCAAACGTTCTTTAGGGCGGGGCTTGTCGATTCAAGCTGAGGTACCTCGCGCACGGCTAGCCTGCGTAGAAATGGGTCACCGAAGCTCGGCAGAGCTAACACCATCCAAATGCCTATGCGAGTTATTTGCATGTATAGAATGTAAACTAACTTAAATACATGGAAACAACTCAATTTGTAAGAAGCGACCGCGTGGTCCCGTTTGATTGGTTGCACACACACAACTGTAAATTTTTCTTCAATGAATATTTATAATTGACATTAAAAAGGAAAAAAAAAAGTTGTTTAAGTCGTTATTTATCATATTTCAAAAATCTCGATACAGGGAAATTATATATTATTTGTAAACATGTTAAACTATAATTTTGAGTCCCAAAAAGCTCAAGAAATGATCTTGTATCTGTAGATTCAGAAAACAAAATCAAAAGGTACATATAGTTCCTCCAAATAATAAGGATACTTAAAATAACGTTTCATAGAATAAGTATGAAAACATTGTAAGTAATTTCATTAAGAAAAAACAAATTTATTGCTTTTCCTTTTAAATTATTGCCACTATTGGTATAGTAAAAAACACTCCCGGGTCCCGGGAATTCCCGGGAAATGACCAAATTCAATTCAATTCAATTCAGTTTATTTCTTTAGTTTATCGACTAACTGTAGTTTTGTAAGTGCAGTACAGAGTTTTGGGGGATCCTTTCAGCTGTGTATAAGGCATTTATCACAATGGATGGAAATAAAGTTGGTTGTAAAGGAAACAGAAAACAGGAAAACAACTCACAAAAAACCTGTCACTATTGCTGGGATAGAAGGGGGATAGGAGGAGGAAAAGGGTTTCTTAAAAACTAGATCACAGTATCACGGCACCAAACTCGATATCAGAGTATTCTCTGACATCGTGCAACTCGTCCAAAACCGCTGTAGCAGTTTGCTGGTCCAGGTTTCCAGCGATTCCGTGTTGGCCGCCTCCTCGAGCTCGTCCGTCGGGAAATTAAACGGCAAGTCCAGCATCATTTTCAGGATCTTGTTTTGGCGCGTCTGCAGCTTTTTGCGGCGGGTTGAAGCACAGCTGTGCCAGGCTGGGAATCCGTACGTGAGCGTCGGACGGAAGATGAGCTTGTAGAGCAGAAGTTTGTTGGCGTTGCTCAGCCTTGACCTTCGGCTCACCAGCGGGTAGAGCATCCTCGTCAGCTTGTCACATTTCTGCAACGCGGCGTCGATGTGCTTGTCGTACTTAAGCTTCGGGTCGAGCGCGAGGCCAAGGTACTTGACCTCGTCCGACCAGGGGACTTCGTGGCCCAGTGCCATCATACGTGACTGGGGGAGGAAAGACCAAATTCAACTCTCGATTCCTGGGAAATTGAAAATCTCGAGAATCGTCACCCTCTAGTTCCACCATATTTTTGTCGCGCTTGTCTCCGCGGAGAACGATGTTTTTGATCGCAAAAATTACAGATTAGATCAAATCAATTCTAAAAAGTTCTATGCTAAAAAAGTAAAACATATCATGGTTAAATTATATCTTAAAAATGGTACATCTTTTATGTCAGAAAAAATGTTTAATTTTACCTATAATTATGTGAAAATTTACATCTAGCAGACGCTAGGAAAAAATAACTGTAATCCCAAAACAATATCAAACCGGCGATAGTTATATCTAGCTTACAAATTCCGCGCCCTCCCGAGCAGGGGTAAATAACAAGGGAATACCAAATTTTGGTATTACTTGGGCAAATAACAGGGACCAAAATGTGCCCTGGTTGCCCAGTAATAGAAGGCAAAATACAATGAAATCATACCAAAGTCTTGTATGTGGAAGGGCACAACAATATTAAACCATGTTATTCCAAGGGTAAAATAATACCTCAAAATAAAACCATTTCAATACCAAGTTGAGGTCTTCTTGATTTTGCAACATTGCTTGAATACCAAAACTTGGTATTGCCATGGTTTTATTTTTAGGTATTCCCGCGCCCTTGGAAAATCAGATTTTGGTATACCTGTGGTCTTCCACATACATGATTTTGGTATGATTTCATGGCAACCAAGAGCACATTTTGGTCGCTGGTATTTGTACAAGTAATACCAAAATTTGGTATTTTCATACCATTTTGTAAGTGCAGCAGTTAGTGAAAAAACGGAAATGATCCATATGCAACAGCCAAATCTACTCACCTGATGATTCCATGTTGTTCTTAGTGATATTCTTCACCACATCGAATGCATTTGTCATTGATGAACGGCCTGTGCTTGAAGTTCTTTAAGATTCTGAAAAATAACTAGATTGAAAAATAAGTGTTATTAAAATAAAACTGGATTGAAATTCACCAAAATTCTATAATCTGTCGATTAACTCGTTTTCAAAGTATTTGGTTATCCCAACTTAGAGAAATTTCAACGCTTTTAAAAAAATCTTAGTGGGTATATAAAAAAAAATAATATCAGCTTTAACATTTTTGGGTTTCAAGTCATTTTAGCGCAAAATTAATTATTTCGTCAAAATTTATAAAAAAAAATCCCATAGTTTCAAAGGAATTTGATGAATCCTCTCAATACCAAAATAATACCAAAATGTGCCATCCTGACTTGGAATTTTTTCCACAATTTCAAGTCATTTCTTTAGAGGGTATATAAAAAATGTTAAAAAATCAAGTTTGAAATTTCCAGTTTTCAATTAAAGCATTCGCTTTGAGACATCACTTTAGCGCAAAATTAATTATTTTGTCAAAATTGGTCAAAATTTTCCCATAGTATCAGAGGAATTTGATAAAATACTGTAATACCAAAAGAATACCGAAATGTGGTGTTCGACCAATGACAAATTCTGCAATTTTGCAATATCAAAACAATACCTTAAATTGGTATGATAGCACATTTTGCTCTTGCATAATCCTTAAGACAAATTTTAAAGGGTCCAGGAATACCAAAATTTGGTATTAATACCAGAGAAAGGTATTCATACGCATTTCCCTTGTTATTTACCTATGCTCGGGTAACCCGCACGGCCAACTCGCCGCTGTGAAAACTGGACGATCAAAGCCAATGTAGCTCTATGTGTTCCGTACATTGAATACTGTATTTACTGCATATACGGTACATATACGATATAAGTTTGATAGGTAAGTAAGTTTGATCCACGAGAGCAAAAATTACGAATGTCCATACATTTTTGGCAGATTGCTCAAACGAAACCATAACAACGTTTTTGCCCAGGTATTTAAAAACGTGGGTTTTATAGAAAACCTAGATGTCTGGGTATCAAAAGATCGGAAAAGATCGGTAGGTCAACCCGAGCATGGGTAAATAACAAGGGAAATGCGTAATAATACCTTTCTCTGGTATCAATACCAAATTTTGGTATTCCTGGACCCTTAAAAATTTGTCTTAAGGATTATGCAAGAGCAAAATGTGGTATCATACCAATTTAAGGTATTGTTTTGATATTGCAAAATTGCAGAATTTGTCAATGGTCGAACACCACATTTTGGTATTATTTTGGTATTAAAGTGTTTTACCAAATTCCTCTGAAACTATGGGAAAATTTTGACCAATTTTGACAAAATAATTAATTTTGCGCTAAAATGATGTCTCAAAGCGAATGCTTTCATTCAAAACCGGAAATTTCAAACTTGATTTTAAACATTTTTGATATACCCCCTACAGAAATGACTTGAAATTGTGGAAAATTTTCTAAGTCAGGATGGCACATTTTGGTATTATTTTGGTATTAAATTGTTTTATCAAATTTCTCTGAAACTATGGGAAAATTTTGACCAATTTTGACAAAATAATTAATTTTGCGCTAATGCTTTCATTGAAAACCGGAAATTTCAAACTTGATTTTAAACATTTTTGATATACCCCCTACAGAAATGACTTGACATTGTGGAAAAATTTCTAAGTCAGGATGCCACATTTTGGTATTATTTTGGTATAGAAAGGTTTCATCAATTTTCTCTGAAACTATGGATTTTTTTTAAATTTTTGACGAGATAATTAATTTTGCGCTAAAATGACTTGAAACCCAAAAATGTTAAAGCTGATTTAAATTTTTTTTTGTGATATACCCACTAATATTTTTTTCAAAAGCGTTGAAATTTTTCTAAGTTGGGATAACCAAATACTTTGAAAAACGAGTCAATCAACAGATTATTGAATTTTGGTGAATTTCAATCCAGTTTCATTTTAATAATACTTATTTTTCAGAAGCTTCAAGAACTTCAAGTACAGCCGTTCATCAATGACAAATGCATTCGGTGTGGTGAAGAATATCACTAAAAACAACATGGAATCATCAGGTGAGTAGATTTGGTTGTTGCATAAGGGTCATTTACGTTTTTTTTCACTAACTGCAACTGCTGCACTAAAAATGGTATGAAAATAGCAAATTTTGGTATTACTTGTGCAAATACCAGCGACCAAAATGTGCTTTTGGTTGCCCAGTAATAGATGGTAAAATACCATGAAATCAAACCAATATCATGTTTGTGGAAGACCACAGGAATACCAAAATATGATTTTCCAAGGGCGCGGGAATACCTAAAATTAAAACCATGACAATACCAAGTTTTGGTATTCAAGCAATGTTCAAAAATCCAGAAGACCTCAACTTGGTATTGAAATGATTTTATTTTGTGGTATTATTTTACCTTTGGAATAACATGGTATGGTATTGTTGTGCCCTTCCACATACAAGCTTTTGGTATGATTTCATGGTATTTTACCATCTATTACTGGGCAACCAAGGGCACATTTTGGTCGCTGTTATTTGTCCAAGTAATACCAAAATTTGGTATTCCCGTGTTATTTACCCCTGTTCGGGAACTTGTAAATTGTGGACCGGTTCGGATGCCGGTGGATTTTCCGACGACGTAATTCCGGGTTGGTGCGAAATTCCAACGAAAAATCTATTCTAGCGATACAAAGACCCCCAAAAAGTTGTTATACTCACTCCAGAATGTTTATTTAGCAATTCTATGGTAATATATTGACATTTAGTTAAATTGAAAGTTTGCAAAATTAAGTTTAGATAAGTTTTATATAGAATTTCTAGAGTTTTATAAACTGTTATACTAAGTAATTAGTTAACTTTATATTCAATCCAAAATATTTTTTTAATCAGTCAAGGATATTTGGAGTTGGGAGATTGGATTTATGGTGTAACAGTTGGCCTGTTTGGCAAAAATATTTATTTATTTGTTTGAATGGTAAATGTTATTTACTTACATTTTCAATAAAATCCGTTCAGTCAAACTCCGCTTGCACTTTTCTGTAAAACCTCCGTTGTATTCACCCCGGTAACTCAACCTGTTTTGGACCGATTGCGTTAAGACCCGGAGAGAGACTCTTGAGAGAGATGAGCCGATCTTGAACTACCTCTGTGAGAGAACACCACAGCTAGACCCGAGAACACAGTTGCTAAAAAGGGATGGGGAGTTCGCTACTTCTGTCGCACGCAGTTACCCAGAGAGCGTCAAGGAATGACGTAATTCCGGTCGAACCGCTTGAGCGTCCGTTGCGACCTTCCCTATTCTGAGGACTCCAGGGCTCGTTCTCTTTGTCCCCAGCTATCAACGAGAGTGGAAGTGCGCGTTTTGTACCGCAAGTTTTTGGCTTTTTGTACAAAATGTAATTTAGTATAGTGACGTGTTCCTTATTTGGTCTTCTAATTAAATTTCCGTTTTCGTAGTTTCCCGTTATTTAGTCGTGTGTGCGCTAGTGCTTGAAATTGTTTAAATTGTGTGCGAACAGGAGAAAAGGTAATTGTGCTCAATAGGACACCGTGCATGTGCTCATGGAATTTCTCCGAACAGCATTCGCCGTTAGCAACAGCGCTAACCATCCCGCAGCTGCACGAGCAGCACCAGCCCAGCAGCAGCGCGAACACACGAGCAGCAGAAGCAGCAGAGGAAAACGGAGACGAAGTTCCCCGCGCACCGTACTTCTCGTTGTCGCCGTACGTCACCAGGCGAAGCACGAGGACGAAGAGCGTGAGCGCACGCTAGGCGGCGATCCGTCACCACATCGCCCCGGTGAAGAAGGGAGGGTCCCTGAACCACCACACGAGGACAGCGGAGAACGTTAGTCCCGGTCGGAGTCAACCCTAAGGCCGGAGCTTCCTGTCCGGTTGCGAGCACCTGACAGCCGCGGAACCGGGAAACGTCTGAACCGGCCCGAGCCACCCCGTAAGGCCGAGTCCCGCGCATTCCGGTCAGCTATTCATCAGCTGACGGCCACGTGTCGTCCCTGAGCTGAGCAACCAGCCACCAGCAGCAGAGAACAACAGCAGCAACAAGATCATCATTCGGTGAGTCCGTTCTTTTTGCACTGGAAGAAGCACGTCCCTAGCTGACGTAGCGAGGTTTTTGCCGGCCTAGTGCCGAGGCGGCAGACGCGAGTCCGCCTTTCTCGGACGCGTCCAAAGTTTGAAGTTCGAACTTTAATCCCACGCGTTTCTACGCCACACGTGGATGACCCCCAAAATCTAAACGCGCGCGCGCGCAATTTCGAAGCAGAAGCCGATTTGGATCAGCTGATTGCTGGAAGATGGGAAGAGCACATGAGCACGGTTAGGGAAACAGACAGAAGTAAAGATAATACGCACACACGCAAAGTAGGTAGAAGTTAGAAAACACGAAGATGGCCATTCCTTTGTGGACCACTGATCAGTGAGGTACTCCTGGATATTAGCTCCTGAAAAGTGCTTAAAAAGTGCAAAAAATCATCACGGCAAGAAAAAGAGGCGGTCCTCACCAGAAGAATCGGCAGATTTGAAGAAGCTAAAGAATGTCGAAGCGCTACCTGCAAAGCCAGGCAGTTTGAGCAAGGACGCTCAAAATTCGTCTGGAAACCAGTTCGCTACCCTCCCTGTGGACTTGAGCGAGAAGGAAGAATTTGAACGACGGGAAAAGTTGCCACCCATTTTTGTGAAAACATCGTCATCGGATTCGGTGCGAAAGTGGCTGACCGGGTTTATCAAATCTAGTGCTTTACAAGCTTCCATTCCCTTGTGTGCTGATGGACTCCAAATTCTGCTACCTACCAGAAAGGATTACAACTACGTTCGGGATTTCCTGAACAACACCAAGATTGAATACTGCAGCCATGACGATCCAGGTAAACGCCCCATGAAACAGGTCCTCCGAGGCCTGTACGACATGGATGTGAGTGTGCTGAAAGAAGAGCTCAAAACTCTTAAGTTGAACGTGATCGAAGTCTTCAAGATGACGAGACACAATAAGGACATCAAGTATCGTGATCAACTGTACCTGGTTCATCTCGAGAAAGGATCGACATCGCCGTCTGAGCTGAAAGCAGTTCGGGCAATTTTCAACATCATCGTGACTTGGGAACGTTATCGTCCAGTGCACCGTGACGTGACGCAATGTTCGAACTGCTTGCAGTTTGGACATGGTGGAAGGAACTGTTTCATCAAGAGTCGTTGTGCAACCTGCGGAGGTGAGCACAAAACACAAGCTTGCGAAACAATCAACGAGAACATCGAAGCGAAATACTTCAATTGCGGCGGCGACCATTCTACCAAGAATCGGAGCTGCCCAAAACGTGCTGAGTTTGTAAAAAATCGGCAACAAGCGACGACGAGGCACCAACTAAATCGTCGCAGAACACCACCAGCATACACGGACGTGGATTTTCCTGCTTTGGCGTCGCCAGTAGCAGGATCTGTTCGAGTGGTTCCAAATCTGCAGCCATTGCCGTTGAATCAGCGGCAAAAAGTTGCAGAGAATACAACACCTCCTGGCTTCAGTCAGCAACCGAGGGAAAACCAACCAGCATCAACGGGTGAAAGCAGTAGTAACCTGTTTTCACCGCAAGAACTTCTAAACATTTTCATCGAGATGACAACAACTCTGCGTGGGTGCAAAACACGCCAGGAACAAGTAAGAACGCTTGGAGCATTCATCTTAAAATACAGTTCGTGGCTTACTCGTTCTAGTGATTTTGGTTTCGTTTAGTGGCAGTTCTCGGTGATCTAGCTGGTTCGATCCTGAATCCAAAATGGGCTCGTCTTTCAAAAGAGTCTCGACCGGGCAAACAAACATGGCGTGCGATCTCCCTTTGGGAGTGGCGCATAAATCCCACGCTCACCAGATCGACTAGCAACGGTTACAATGGTGATTTGTCAACAAATAACTTTATTTATGTTAATTTTTCAAAAGGTGTACAAACTTTTTTTGCACCTTTTTTTATTTTTGTAATGGTATTTGTTATATAACTTTTTATAGAAAACATCTCTTAGAAAACAGTTGATTTGATTAAATAAACAAAACAAATTAAGTTATTTTATATCAGGGATGCTCAAAGTTTTTGGAGGCCGGGCCAAATTTACAAAAAAAAAGTTATAAAAAAATAAATCACGTTAGTTTAATTTAACAGATTAAATTTCTGTATTTAAAAAAAATCAATTCAAAATAATAGAAACCACAAAATAACGGTTTTTTATCGGTATTGTTGGTTTTATTGTTTCAGGCATTTGAATGAATTTTTTTCAGCTTTGAAAAAAAAAATAAAGTTTTGTTTTTATATTTCGAAAATGGTGACATTACATGTTGAACAATTCATCTAAAGGCGTAATTTTATCTATAAGTTAAGTGTGGCTAATAAAAATTGTTGAGAGCCAGAATTTCAACATTTATTTTATCGAAAATTTACTAAAATTTAAGTTATTTTTATTAGGAAAAAAAAAAAGCAAAGTAATCCACTTTAACGACCCCCGGGTCTTTTGTGGTCTCTGTTGCAAGTTTCTGCTCATTTCTAGGCGTCCGAAGGTTATGTGTGGTGAGTCACCCAAAACCTCTTTTACGCAAATGGACCGACGTTTTACTTCCCCATCCGATAGAAGGCGTGGTCAGGCAAATCTCGTCTCGAAAAATGCCACTGGGTCCGTCTGGGATTGAACCCAGGCCATACTGGGATTTAGAGGCTACCACGCTAACCACTAAACCACCGGACCCGCATTTTTATTAGGAATGCATATTTAATTAATTTCAGCAGCAAAGCAATCCACTTCCCCATCCGATAGAAGACCAGGAGGATAAGGCGGGAATCGAACCCGCGCCCAATAGCAACTTAAGGATCGGCAGCCGAAGCCGCTAACCACCGCGCCACGAGGCCCTCTTAATTTCAGCTGATTGCACTTAATTTTTTTATTTTAAGTTTTGAAGTTTTTTAAAAATATATGTTTGCTCCTGGTTTTTCGAGCCATTTTTACGGCCGAGTCAGGGAAACTGTTTTTCAAAATCATCTATTGGTGAAAATTGATATTATCTCATTTCAATGGGGTGCTTAAAGTTTTTGAATGGCGGACCAAATTTGATGCTAACATGAGCTTGCCGGCCAAATGTGAAAAATACATGTATCAGCTGAAGTTTTTTATTTTTAAATTTGAGATATTTTTTGACATTGTCATTTCAATATTATAGAACAAAAACATACATTTTTCCAACAAATTTGATTATTGAAATCTACTGTATCAAAAAATATTTTTTCTTAAGCTTCTAATTTCAATATTCATGCCTCAACATACATTGAAATCAGGTTATACAATATATATTTTAAAACTTACAATAATGGAGTAGTATTTTTTTCATAATGCTATTGCTGCAAATTGATTTTTCAATAAATATTCCTCCAATTTCAATACATTTTGGTCTGCTTGGACCAGAAGTTAGGCACGCAGATTCGTAACCCAGATGTCACTAGTGTGAATCCCGATGTAGAAGGTTTCTAAGGGCATCTCCACCGCAGAGATCTAATTGCGTGGCAAACCTATCGGTTGGATCCCCAGTTTTAGCTTTGCTAGCTAATACACGTTTCCGCACCGCTGGGAGCTGATTTGGCTACTGAATCAAGCCCACCGCGGGGATCTAATTTATTCATTTTCCAATTTTAGCCGTTTTGTTGACCAAAATCAATGAAACTATGTTCTAGTATGATAGAACATGCTTCCAATTGCATTATATGTCCTAATTGTTTGCTTACATCTATAAAATATCATTTTCAAATTTTTAAAAGAGTTCATCCGATTTCTTGAAATTCTTGAATTCTTAAATTCTTAAATTCTTAAATTCTTAAATTCTTAAATTCTTAAATTCTTAAATTCTTAAATTCTTAAATTCTTAAATTCTTAAATTCTTAAATTCTTAAATTCTTAAATTCTTAAATTCTTAAATTCTTAAATTCTTAAATTCTTAAATTCTTAAATTCTTAAATTCTTAAATTCTTAAATTCTTAAATTCTTAAATTCTTAAATTCTTAAATTCTTAAATTCTTAAATTCTTAAATTCTTAAATTCTTAAATTCTTAAATTCTTAAATTCTTAAATTCTTAAATTCTTAAATTCTTAAATTCTTAAATTCTTAAATTCTTAAATTCTTAAATTCTTAAATTCTTAAATTCTTAAATTCTTAAATTCTTAAATTCTTAAATTCTTAAATTCTTAAATTCTTAAATTCTTAAATTCTTAAATTCTTAAATTCTTAAATTCTTAAATTCTTAAATTCTTAAATTCTTAAATTCTTAAATTCTTAAATTCTTAAATTCTTAAATTCTTAAATTCTTAAATTCTTAAATTCTTAAATTCTTAAATTCTTAAATTCTTAAATTCTTAAATTCTTAAATTCTTAAATTCTTAAATTCTTAAATTCTTAAATTCTTAAATTCTTAAATTCTTAAATTCTTAAATTCTTAAATTCTTAAATTCTTAAATTCTTAAATTCTTAAATTCTTAAATTCTTAAATTCTTAAATTCTTAAATTCTTAAATTCTTAAATTCTTAAATTCTTAAATTCTTAAATTCTTAAATTCTTAAATTCTTAAATTCTTAAATTCTTAAATTCTTAAATTCTTAAATTCTTAAATTCTTAAATTCTTAAATTCTTAAATTCTTAAATTCTTAAATTCTTAAATTCTTAAATTCTTAAATTCTTAAATTCTTAAATTCTTAAATTCTTAAATTCTTAAATTCTTAAATTCTTAAATTCTTAAATTCTTAAATTCTTAAATTCTTAAATTCTTAAATTCTTAAATTCTTAAATTCTTAAATTCTTAAATTCTTAAATTCTTAAATTCTTAAATTCTTAAATTCTTAAATTCTTAAATTCTTAAATTCTTAAATTCTTAAATTCTTAAATTCTTAAATTCTTAAATTCTTAAATTCTTAAATTCTTAAATTCTTAAATTCTTAAATTCTTAAATTCTTAAATTCTTAAATTCTTAAATTCTTAAATTCTTAAATTCTTAAATTCTTAAATTCTTAAATTCTTAAATTCTTAAATTCTTAAATTCTTAAATTCTTAAATTCTTAAATTCTTAAATTCTTAAATTCTTAAATTCTTAAATTCTTAAATTCTTAAATTCTTAAATTCTTAAATTCTTAAATTCTTAAATTCTTAAATTCTTAAATTCTTAAATTCTTAAATTCTTAAATTCTTAAATTCTTAAATTCTTAAATTCTTAAATTCTTAAATTCTTAAATTCTTAAATTCTTAAATTCTTAAATTCTTAAATTCTTAAATTCTTAAATTCTTAAATTCTTAAATTCTTAAATTCTTAAATTCTTAAATTCTTAAATTCTTAAATTCTTAAATTCTTAAATTCTTAAATTCTTAAATTCTTAAATTCTTAAATTCTTAAATTCTTAAATTCTTAAATTCTTAAATTCTTAAATTCTTAAATTCTTAAATTCTTAAATTCTTAAATTCTTAAATTCTTAAATTCTTAAATTCTTAAATTCTTAAATTCTTAAATTCTTAAATTCTTAAATTCTTAAATTCTTAAATTCTTAAATTCTTAAATTCTTAAATTCTTAAATTCTTAAATTCTTAAATTCTTAAATTCTTAAATTCTTAAATTCTTAAATTCTTAAATTCTTAAATTCTTAAATTCTTAAATTCTTAAATTCTTAAATTCTTAAATTCTTAAATTCTTAAATTCTTAAATTCTTAAATTCTTAAATTCTTAAATTCTTAAATTCTTAAATTCTTAAATTCTTAAATTCTTAAATTCTTAAATTCTTAAATTCTTAAATTCTTAAATTCTTAAATTCTTAAATTCTTAAATTCTTAAATTCTTAAATTCTTAAATTCTTAAATTCTTAAATTCTTAAATTCTTAAATTCTTAAATTCTTAAATTCTTAAATTCTTAAATTCTTAAATTCTTAAATTCTTAAATTCTTAAATTCTTAAATTCTTAAATTCTTAAATTCTTAAATTCTTAAATTCTTAAATTCTTAAATTCTTAAATTCTTAAATTCTTAAATTCTTAAATTCTTAAATTCTTAAATTCTTAAATTCTTAAATTCTTAAATTCTTAAATTCTTAAATTCTTAAATTCTTAAATTCTTAAATTCTTAAATTCTTAAATTCTTAAATTCTTAAATTCTTAAATTCTTAAATTCTTAAATTCTTAAATTCTTAAATTCTTAAATTCTTAAATTCTTAAATTCTTAAATTCTTAAATTCTTAAATTCTTAAATTCTTAAATTCTTAAATTCTTAAATTCTTAAATTCTTAAATTCTTAAATTCTTAATTCTTAAATTCTTAAATTCTTAAATTCTTAAATTCTTAAATTCTTAAATTCTTAAATTCTTAAATTCTTAAATTCTTAAATTCTTAAATTCTTAAATTCTTAAATTCTTAAATTCTTAAATTCTTAAATTCTTAAATTCTTAAATTCTTAAATTCTTAAATTCTTAAATTCTTAAATTCTTAAATTCTTAAATTCTTAAATTCTTAAATTCTTAAATTCTTAAATTCTTAAATTCTTAAATTCTTAAATTCTTAAATTCTTAAATTCTTAAATTCTTAAATTCTTAAATTCTTAAATTCTTAAATTCTTAAATTCTTAAATTCTTAAATTCTTAAATTCTTAAATTCTTAAATTCTTAAATTCTTAAATTCTTAAATTCTTAAATTCTTAAATTCTTAAATTCTTAAATTCTTAAATTCTTAAATTCTTAAATTCTTAAATTCTTAAATTCTTAAATTCTTAAATTCTTAAATTCTTAAATTCTTAAATTCTTAAATTCTTAAATTCTTAAATTCTTAAATTCTTAAATTCTTAAATTCTTAAATTCTTAAATTCTTAAATTCTTAAATTCTTAAATTCTTAAATTCTTAAATTCTTAAATTCTTAAATTCTTAAATTCTTAAATTCTTAAATTCTTAAATTCTTAAATTCTTAAATTCTTAAATTCTTAAATTCTTAAATTCTTAAATTCTTAAATTCTTAAATTCTTAAATTCTTAAATTCTTAAATTCTTAAATTCTTAAATTCTTAAATTCTTAAATTCTTAAATTCTTAAATTCTTAAATTCTTAAATTCTTAAATTCTTAAATTCTTAAATTCTTAAATTCTTAAATTCTTAAATTCTTAAATTCTTAAATTCTTAAATTCTTAAATTCTTAAATTCTTAAATTCTTAAATTCTTAAATTCTTAAATTCTTAAATTCTTAAATTCTTAAATTCTTAAATTCTTAAATTCTTAAATTCTTAAATTCTTAAATTCTTAAATTCTTAAATTCTTAAATTCTTAAATTCTTAAATTCTTAAATTCTTAAATTCTTAAATTCTTAAATTCTTAAATTCTTAAATTCTTAAATTCTTAAATTCTTAAATTCTTAAATTCTTAAATTCTTAAATTCTTAAATTCTTAAATTCTTAAATTCTTAAATTCTTAAATTCCTAAATTCCTAAATTCCTAAATTCCTAAATTCCTAAATTCCTAAATTCCTAAATTCCTAAATTCCTAAATTCCTAAATTCCTAAATTCCTAAATTCCTAAATTCCTAAATTCCTAAATTCCTAAATTCCTAAATTCCTAAATTCCTAAATTCCTAAATTCCTAAATTCCTAAATTCCTAAATTCCTAAATTCCTAAATTCCTAAATTCCTAAATTCCTAAATTCCTAAATTCCTAAATTCCTAAATTCCTAAATTCCTAAATTCCTAAATTCCTAAATTCCTAAATTCCTAAATTCCTAAATTCCTAAATTCCTAAATTCCTAAATTCCTAAATTCCTAAATTCCTAAATTCCTAAATTCCTAAATTCCTAAATTCCTAAATTCCTAAATTCCTAAATTCCTAAATTCCTAAATTCCTAAATTCCTAAATTCCTAAATTCCTAAATTCCTAAATTCCTAAATTCCTAAATTCCTAAATTCCTAAATTCCTAAATTCCTAAATTCCTAAATTCCTAAATTCCTAAATTCCTAAATTCCTAAATTCCTAAATTCCTAAATTCCTAAATTCCTAAATTCCTAAATTCCTAAATTCCTAAATTCCTAAATTCCTAAATTCCTAAATTCCTAAATTCCTAAATTCCTAAATTCCTAAATTCCTAAATTCCTAAATTCCTAAATTCCTAAATTCCTAAATTCCTAAATTCCTAAATTCCTAAATTCCTAAATTCCTAAATTCCTAAATTCCTAAATTCCTAAATTCCTAAATTCCTAAATTCCTAAATTCCTAAATTCCTAAATTCCTAAATTCCTAAATTCCTAAATTCCTAAATTCCTAAATTCCTAAATTCCTAAATTCCTAAATTCCTAAATTCTTAAATTCTTAAATTCTTAAATTCTTAAATTCTTAAATTCTTAAATTCTTAAATTCTTAAATTCTTAAATTCTTAAATTCTTAAATTCTTAAATTCTTAAATTCTTAAATTCTTAAATTCTTAAATTCTTAAATTCTTAAATCTTAAATTCTTAAATTCTTAAATTCTTAAATTCTTAAATTCTTAAATTCTTAAATTCTTAAATTCCTTAAATTCTTAAATTCTTAAATTATTAAATTCTTAAATTCTTAAATTCTTAAATTCTTAAATTCTTAAATTCTAAATAAATTCTTAAATTCTTAAATTCTTAAATTCTTAAATTCTTAAATTCTTAAATTCTTAAATTCTTAAATTCTTAAATTCTTAAATTTCTTAAATTCTTAAATTCTTAAATTCTTAAATTCTTAAATTCTTAAATTCTTAAATTCTTAAATTCTTAAATTCTTAAATTCTTAAATTCTTAAATTCTTAAATTCTTAAATTCTTAAATTCTTAAATTCTTAAATTCTTAAATTCTTAAATTCTTAAATTCTTAAATTCTTAAATTCTTAAATTCTTAAATTCTTAAATTCTTAAATTCTTAAATTCTTAAATTCTTAAATTCTTAAATTCTTAAATTCTTAAATTCTTAAATTCTTAAATTCTTAAATTCTTAAATTCTTAAATTCTTAAATTCTTAAATTCTTAAATTCTTAATTCTTAAATTCTTAAATTCTTAAATTCTTAAATTCTTAAATTCTTAAATTCTTAAATTCTTAAATTCTTAAATTCTTAAATTCTTAAATTCTTAAATTCTTAAATTCTTAAATTCTTAAATTCTTAAATTCTTAAATTCTTAAATTCTTAAATTCTTAAATTCTTAAATTCTTAAATTCTTAAATTCTTAAATCTTAAATTCTTAAATTCTTAAATTCTTAAATTCTTAAATTCTTAAATTCTTAAATTCTTAAATTCTTAAATTCTTAAATTCTTAAATTCTTAAATTCTTAAATTCTTAAATTCTTAAATTCTTAAATTCTTAAATTCTTAAATTCTTAAATTCTTAAATTCTTAAATTCTTAAATTCTTAAATTCTTAAATTCTTAAATTCTTAAATTCTTAAATTCTTAAATTCTTAAATTCTTAAATTCTTAAATTCTTAAATTCTTAAATTCTTAAATTCTTAAATTCTTAAATTCTTAAATTCTTAAATTCTTAAATTCTTAAATTCTTAAATTCTTAAATTCTTAAATTCTTAAATTCTTAAATTCTTAAATTCTTAAATTCTTAAATTCTTAAATTCTTAAATTCTTAAATTCTTAAATTCTTAAATTCTTAAATTCTTAAATTCTTAAATTCTTAAATTCTTAAATTCTTAAATTCTTAAATTCTTAAATTCTTAAATTCTTAAATTCTTAAATTCTTAAATTCTTAAATTCTTAAATTCTTAAATTCTTAAATTCTTAAATTCTTAAATTCTTAAATTCTTAAATTCTTAAATTCTTAAATTCTTAAATTCTTAAATTCTTAAATTCTTAAATTCTTAAATTCTTAAATTCTTAAATTCTTAAATTCTTAAATTCTTAAATTCTTAAATTCTTAAATTCTTAAATTCTTAAATTCTTAAATTCTTAAATTCTTAAATTCTTAAATTCTTAAATTCTTAAATTCTTAAATTCTTAAATTCTTAAATTCTTAAATTCTTAAATTCTTAAATTCTTAAATTCTTAAATTCTTAAATTCTTAAATTCTTAAATTCTTAAATTCTTAAATTCTTAAATTCTTAAATTCTTAAATTCTTAAATTCTTAAATTCTTAAATTCTTAAATTCTTAAATTCTTAAATTCTTAAATTCTTAAATTCTTAAATTCTTAAATTCTTAAATTCTTAAATTCTTAAATTCTTAAATTCTTAAATTCTTAAATTCTTAAATTCTTAAATTCTTAAATTCTTAAATTCTTAAATTCTTAAATTCTTAAATTCTTAAATTCTTAAATTCTTAAATTCTTAAATTCTTAAATTCTTAAATTCTTAAATTCTTAAATTCTTAAATTCTTAAATTCTTAAATTCTTAAATTCTTAAATTCTTAAATTCTTAAATTCTTAAATTCTTAAATTCTTAAATTCTTAAATTCTTAAATTCTTAAATTCTTAAATTCTTAAATTCTTAAATTCTTAAATTCTTAAATTCTTAAATTCTTAAATTCTTAAATTCTTAAATTCTTAAATTCTTAAATTCTTAAATTCTTAAATTCTTAAATTCTTAAATTCTTAAATTCTTAAATTCTTAAATTCTTAAATTCTTAAATTCTTAAATTCTTAAATTCTTAAATTCTTAAATTCTTAAATTCTTAAATTCTTAAATTCTTAAATTCTTAAATTCTTAAATTCTTAAATTCTTAAATTCTTAAATTCTTAAATTCTTAAATTCTTAAATTCTTAAATTCTTAAATTCTTAAATTCTTAAATTCTTAAATTCTTAAATTCTTAAATTCTTAAATTCTTAAATTCTTAAATTCTTAAATTCTTAAATTCTTAAATTCTTAAATTCTTAAATTCTTAAATTCTTAAATTCTTAAATTCTTAAATTCTTAAATTCTTAAATTCTTAAATTCTTAAATTCTTAAATTCTTAAATTCTTAAATTCTTAAATTCTTAAATTCTTAAATTCTTAAATTCTTAAATTCTTAAATTCTTAAATTCTTAAATTCTTAAATTCTTAAATTCTTAAATTCTTAAATTCTTAAATTCTTAAATTCTTAAATTCTTAAATTCTTAAATTCTTAAATTCTTAAATTCTTAAATTCTTAAATTCTTAAATTCTTAAATTCTTAAATTCTTAAATTCTTAAATTCTTAAATTCTTAAATTCTTAAATTCTTAAATTCTTAAATTCTTAAATTCTTAAATTCTTAAATTCTTAAATTCTTAAATTCTTAAATTCTTAAATTCTTAAATTCTTAAATTCTTAAATTCTTAAATTCTTAAATTCTTAAATTCTTAAATTCTTAAATTCTTAAATTCTTAAATTCTTAAATTCTTAAATTCTTAAATTCTTAAATTCTTAAATTCTTAAATTCTTAAATTCTTAAATTCTTAAATTCTTAAATTCTTAAATTCTTAAATTCTTAAATTCTTAAATTCTTAAATTCTTAAATTCTTAAATTCTTAAATTCTTAAATTCTTAAATTCTTAAATTCTTAAATTCTTAAATTCTTAAATTCTTAAATTCTTAAATTCTTAAATTCTTAAATTCTTAAATTCTTAAATTCTTAAATTCTTAAATTCTTAAATTCTTAAATTCTTAAATTCTTAAATTCTTAAATTCTTAAATTCTTAAATTCTTAAATTCTTAAATTCTTAAATTCTTAAATTCTTAAATTCTTAAATTCTTAAATTCTTAAATTCTTAAATTCTTAAATTCTTAAATTCTTAAATTCTTAAATTCTTAAATTCTTAAATTCTTAAATTCTTAAATTCTTAAATTCTTAAATTCTTAAATTCTAAATTCTTAAATTCTTAAATTCTTAAATTCTTAAATTCTTAAATTCTTAAATTCTTAAATTCTTAAATTCTTAAATTCTTAAATTCTTAAATTCTTAAATTCTTAAATTCTTAAATTCTTAAATTCTTAAATTCTTAAATTCTTAAATTCCTAAATTCTTAAATTCTTAAATTCTTAAATTCTTAAATTCTTAAATTCTTAAATTCTTAAATTCTTAAATTCTTAAATTCCTAAATTCTAAAATTCTAAAATTCTAAAATTCTTAAATTCTTAAATTCTTAAATTCTTAAATTCTTAAATTCCTAAATTCTTAAATTCTTAAATTCTTAAATTCTTAAATTCCTAAATTCTTAAATTCTTAAATTCTTAAATTCTTAAATTCTTAAATTCTTAAATTCTTAAATTCTTAAATTCTTAAATTCTTAAATTCTTAAATTCTTAAATTCTTAAATTCTTAAATTCCTAAATTCTTAAATTCTTAAATTCCTAAATTCTTAAATTCTTAAATTCTTAAATTCTTAAATTCTTAAATTCCTAAATTCCTAAATTCCTAAATTCCTAAATTCCTAAATTCCTAAATTCCTAAATTCCTAAATTCTTAAATTCCTAAATTCCTAAATTCCTAAATTCCTAAATTCCTAAATTCCTAAATTCCTAAATTCCTAAATTCCTAAATTCCTAAATTCCTAAATTCCTAAATTCCTAAATTCCTAAATTCCTAAATTCCTAAATTCCTAAATTCCTAAATTCCTAAATTCCTAAATTCCTAAATTCCTAAATTCCTAAATTCCTAAATTCCTAAATTCCTAAATTCCTAAATTCCTAAATTCCTAAATTCCTAAATTCCTAAATTCCTAAATTCCTAAATTCCTAAATTCCTAAATTCCTAAATTCCTAAATTCCTAAATTCCTAAATTCCTAAATTCCTAAATTCCTAAATTCCTAAATTCCTAAATTCCTAAATTCCTAAATTCCTAAATTCCTAAATTCCTAAATTCCTAAATTCCTAAATTCCTAAATTCCTAAATTCCTAAATTCCTAAATTCCTAAATTCCTAAATTCCTAAATTCCTAAATTCCTAAATTCCTAAATTCCTAAATTCCTAAATTCCTAAATTCCTAAATTCCTAAATTCCTAAATTCCTAAATTCCTAAATTCCTAAATTCCTAAATTCCTAAATTCCTAAATTCCTAAATTCCTAAATTCCTAAATTCCTAAATTCCTAAATTCCTAAATTCCTAAATTCCTAAATTCCTAAATTCCTAAATTCCTAAATTCCTAAATTCCTAAATTCCTAAATTCCTAAATTCCTAAATTCCTAAATTCCTAAATTCCTAAATTCCTAAATTCCTAAATTCCTAAATTCCTAAATTCCTAAATTCCTAAATTCCTAAATTCCTAAATTCCTAAATTCCTAAATTCCTAAATTCCTAAATTCCTAAATTCCTAAATTCCTAAATTCCTAAATTCCTAAATTCCTAAATTCCTAAATTCCTAAATTCCTAAATTCCTAAATTCCTAAATTCCTAAATTCCTAAATTCCTAAATTCCTAAATTCCTAAATTCCTAAATTCCTAAATTCCTAAATTCCTAAATTCCTAAATTCCTAAATTCCTAAATTCCTAAATTCCTAAATTCCTAAATTCCTAAATTCCTAAATTCCTAAATTCCTAAATTCCTAAATTCCTAAATTCCTAAATTCCTAAATTCCTAAATTCCTAAATTCCTAAATTCCTAAATTCCTAAATTCCTAAATTCCTAAATTCCTAAATTCCTAAATTCCTAAATTCCTAAATTCCTAAATTCCTAAATTCCTAAATTCCTAAATTCCTAAATTCCTAAATTCCTAAATTCCTAAATTCCTAAATTCCTAAATTCCTAAATTCCTAAATTCCTAAATTCCTAAATTCCTAAATTCCTAAATTCCTAAATTCCTAAATTCCTAAATTCCTAAATTCCTATATTCCTAAATTCTTAAATTCTTAAATAAATTTGTCAGTGTGTGTGGAACTCGCATGAAACTGAAAAAATATCGATTGCGGCCCTAGAGTTTCAGTTCCAAGATGGCGGTGAAAGTCGTGCGGAATTAGCGCGAGTTTCATCAAAGAAACAGTTTGGCAGTTCTGCTTCTGAGTGCGGCACTTTGAGCTGACAAAGTGCATTTTTGAAGAAACTCGCGCTAGTTCCGCACGAGTATCGCCGCCATCTTGGAACTGAAACTCTAGGGCCGCAATCGATATTTTTCAGTTTCATGCGAGTTCCACGCACACTGACACTAGACTCCGCACGAGTATCGCCGCCATCTTGGAACTGAAACTCTGGTGTCGCACTCGATATTTTTTCATTGTCATGCGAGTTCTACTCAAACTGATGGTACGTTCGTTTGATGGCTAGTGCCACACTGAGTGCCGCACTCAGAGCTGTCAAAGTGTTTGTTTGAAGAAACTTGCGCTAGTTCCGCACGAGTTTCGCCACCATCTTGGAACTGAAACTCTAGTGCCGCACTCGATATTTTTTCAGTTCCATGCGAGTTCCAAGCGCACTGACAAATGACGTTCGATTGAACCAAAACTGACACCGACGAGTGCGGCACTCAGTGCCGCACCGGCTCTTCAAACGAACGTACCATGACTAATGACGTTCGATTGAACCAAAACTGGTACCGACGAGTGCGGCACTCATGGTACGTTCGTTTGATGGCTAGTTCCACACTGAGTGCCGCACTCAGAGCTGTCAAAGTGTTTCTTTAAAGAAACTCGCGCTAGTTCCGCACGAGTTTCGCTGCCATCTTGGAACTGAAACTCTAGTGCCGCACTCGATATTTTTTTCAGTTTCATGCGAGTTCCACGCGCACTGACAAATGACGTTGGATTGAACCAAAACTGGCACCGACGAGTGCGGCACTCAGTGCCGCACCGGCTCTTCAAACGAACGTACCATTAGTTCAATCGAATGTCATTTGTTCGTGTGCACGAAACTGAAAAAAAATCGAGTGCGGCACTAGAGTTTCAGTTCCAAGATGGCGGTAAAACCTGTGCGGAACTAGCGCAAGCTTATTCAAAAAACACTTTGACAGCTCTGAGTGCGGCACTCAGTGCGAAACTAGCCCTCATTCGAACATTAATGTTCTAATGGTACGTTCGTTTGAAGAGCCGGTGCGGCACTGAGCGCCGCACTCGTCGGTGCCAGTTTTGGTTCAATCGAGCGTCATTCGTCAGTGTGCGTGGAACTCGCATGAAACTGAAAAAATATCGAGTGCGGCACTAGAGTTTCCAAGTTTCCAAGTTCCAAGATGGCGGCGAAACTCGTGCGGAACTAGCGCGAGTTTCTTCAAAGAAACACTTTGACAGTTCTGAGTGCGGCACTCAGTGTGGAACTAGCCATCAAATGAACGTACCATAAAACTGGCACCGACGAGTGCGGCACTCAGTGCCGCACCGGATCTTTAAACGAACGTAGATACCGTAAACTGGGGTCAATCGGGACTAGAGGGTGACGATTCTCGAGATTTTCAATTTCCCGGGAATCGAGAGTAGTATTTTGCTATTTCCCGGGAATTCCCGGGACCCGGGAGTTTTTTTTTTTTTAACTATGCAATAGTGCCAATAATTTAACAGAATGTAATAAATTTGTTCAGTAACATGTTATGTTATAAACTAATTCAGTTACAAATAATTCAAACTTATTCAATGAAACGTTAATTTAAGTAGCCTCGTTTTATAGTTCACAGTTCTACATTTTGATATATTTTTTTCTAAATTCTGAAGCTTTTTGCATGAACTTGTTATTAGAATTTTAAAAATTTAAAATTAGCTAATATATAAATAACTTCCCAGTATCTTTATTTTTGCAATTTTATAAATAACGACTCAAAACAACAATTGAAAATTGTTTTTCCTTCTTGGGCCAACTGTAAATATTAAATGAAGAAATATTAACAGTTATCCGGAAAACCAGAATTTCAACAATTGGCGCACCTAAACATTACAAAGAGTTGCAGAGTTATTTTTCCAAAATGATGCTAAACCCAATACTACTGTTGACATCAAAAAGGAAATTACCTTGATACAGCGAAATTAACTTACTTAGAATAAAAAAAAAACAAAATTATAAGGTTTGCTATGCTCGAGAGATGATATAGAAAATGAACTTATTTTTAAAATGCGTTTCCTTCTTAGAAATAATAAATTGAAATAATATTAAAAAAACTTGAGATTTTAATTTCTGGGGTGTACTTGCAAAGTATGCTTCAATGTAACTTTTGTTTACACTCAATTATAGTTATTGGAATTTTGACAAGTTTTTTTTTCTGGTTTAAACAAAGTTTCTTTATTTTACGTTCGTTATAAAAATTACAATGCAATCTTAACGGAGGTTGATGGTTCATTCTTCTATCCTTGGTGCTAAAGTGTATAAACAAAGCAGATCTACAAACATTTAAATACCACTAAATGCTTTAGATCCCCGTTCTCTCACCAGCATAACAAAACTTTCATTGAGCTCTAAATTGCCACCAATTTTGACAAAATTTTGTTCTACAAATGCCACATTCCCTAATCAAACTTATATTCCACTAGGTTGTTTTCAAATCCATAACTAGATGAGAAAGATTGAATTATTTACTTCTTCTTCTTCTTACCGCCTGGCTTGCCGCTTGGTGTCTTTTTAGGTTTCATGGGTGTGGAACCAGATGAATTGTTCTCTGCAGATGAAGCCGCCCTCCCCGTCTCACCCTTCCCCCCCAAATTATCCCCTTCTCCACTAAATAGACTGGATATGAACTCGAGGTTCGTTGTCGATCCATCTCGCTTACCTCTGCGTCCATGTCGTTAGTACTGGTGCTCTGTACAACTTCCGCTGCTTCGGCAGCAGCCGTAGCCGACGTCGCAATCGGCGTCGCAACCGGCGTCGCGTTCGGCACCGCGTTCGGCGTCG
Source organism: Culex pipiens pallens (assembly GCF_016801865.2). Taxonomy (NCBI): domain Eukaryota; kingdom Metazoa; phylum Arthropoda; class Insecta; order Diptera; family Culicidae; genus Culex; species Culex pipiens. Next base: position 68,233,698 of record NC_068937.1, read on the forward strand.
CGTTCAGCACCGCGTTCGGTACAGCGATCGGTACCGCGTTCGGTACAGCGATCGGTACCACGATCGGCCGCGCATTCGGCCCCGCTGGTGGTGTACCGGTTGGCACTGTGGTGGAGCCGCTTGGTTCTTCAGTATTGGTAAGCTGCTGCTCTGTCGATGTAATTGTGATGGGCTTCGTGATTGCTGTCGGTGTTAACGTTGTCATCTCCAAGGTCATCGGTTTGCCATTCTCGATGACGGGTTTCACAGGCCTATCCAGGAAAGCCGCACCAGGCTGTGTCGAGCTCCCGCGGAAAAAAAACGGAATCGACGTAACACCTTATAATGTGGCCCTCTTAAACCTTGTGGTTTCGTCAACGGATCCACAGGCGTGTATCGTTCTTTTTGCGACAAGACTCCGCCTCCCGGGTCTCCTAAGTGTGAAGGTATAGCACGGGGAGAGGGCACCGAATACCTATATTAACACTTAGAATTTTTGCGTCTGCCTCGGGATTCGAACCGGCGACCTCTGGATTGAGAATCCAGTGCGCGGTCCGATTGATCCACACAGGCAGACGAGCTCCCGCTGCCTGTTGAAATCGCCGCCAGCTTGGGGCAATTCTGTATTACGTGCCCCTCCGCCTTGCAAAAGAAGCACTTGTTCTTAAGGCCTTCGTAAAAAATGCGCGCCCTGATGTGCCCAACGTACAGGTGGGCCGGGATTTCCTTTGACACCTCCATGTGCACCCCGCGGACGCCATTGAAAATGTCAACCTTCATCTCACTCGGGAACCGCTCTCGCACGTGTTGTCGAATCGTGCCGTACTGCCCCATCACGTACTGGATTGCACTGTCCTCGATCTCCGGTGGGAGGTTGAAGATCCTCACATACCGGAAGATCCGCGATGCTTGTTCGACTGTCACCTTCGCCGTCGATCCGTCCTCAAACTTGAAGATGTACTCCTCATCCGTGTCCGCAATGAAAGCCGCAAACGATTCTTCGTCCACGAGTTTAACATAAAACTGACCACCATTTTCGTCCTTGTAGATGGTAAATATGCATGTCCGCCGCAGATAGTTTCAGCACAGACAAACAGACGTGAAACTCTTTTCTGTTCCTTCGCCAACGAAAACGGTCAATTCAAATTCAAACAAGCAAAAAACATGGATGCCATAGTACCGCAACGAGACACGATCAAGAATGATGTCGCCGCCGTACACTTTGACGTTTCTTGAATTGATTGGTTGTGTGTATGAGCACGGGATATTTCTGTTTATGCCGCTTGATTGCTGTTGCAGCAGAACAAAAAGCACGAGGTTTTGTGAAAATCAAAGGAAAAATTGCATAAGAACATCGTTTTGATCAAATTTGATTCAAATTTGCTATGAAATGATACAGGAGTTTTTGATAAACTAAAAGAACTGTTATTTTGGGAGATTTTTGAATCCACGTTGTTGTTTTTTGCATCATCAACTGCGAAAGCAAAATATTCCTATTGAGATTCTCGTTAATTTCGCCACTCCGTTTAAAATAAACACAAAAGTTTTCTTTCCTAGCTCCTCCTTGTTCACTTTAGCCAAGGCCTTTTGACCTGCCTTTGTCACCCTGTACAAATGATGGTTCATGTCTGTTCCGGACCGCGTAGTGGAATCTGCTGCGGAACGCCGTACGAAAGAGGATACCACAATGCAATGTTTCTGGTGCAGCAACTGTTTAATTTGCATTCTTTGACGCCATCGCGTGGAACTTTGGCAGCATTTTTCCCGATAATTTGTCTGATTCAAAAAAAAACTTACCCTCGAACATAACAATGTTTCATTCAGGCCCGTGATACTGACGTAGCTTGCTGAAACCGCCACCAAATGTTTGGTGGCGCTATTTCGGGAATAACATTTCAGAGGGTCACAAATCAAAATATAATAAGTCTTATTTAATTTTGTGGAAAATAATCCTGTAGCTGCTCATATTGATTCTTTTCATTAAAATAAACCATAAATGCCGCCAACAACAATATATGTTGAGCATCAGGTCTAAGGCAAAGCTTCCCAGCAGGTGTCTTTTTCAAATCCTCTGAAATGTCTTCCGCAAATTCTTATTTGGCCAATGAACTTACAGATCATCCTAATGTTAATTTAAATCTACAATTTGAGGCGATTGAGCTCAACCATGTTGTTGGGAAACCTTAAGAGCGAGTCCACGAACAGGGCATAGGGGGACGTTTTGGGGCTCACGTTGTGGGGCTTTACAAAAAAGCATGTTTTTGAGTCAAACAAACCAACTTCTATGGTACCCCGTGGTTTGAATGTGTTGGTAAATTTTCGACAAGAAAGCCAGAACAGCTGTTTTTAGACATAAAAGTTCAAATTTAGAAACTAATTTTGTTTGTTCTGTGTATATTCCTACTGAAACAAATTAAAAAATATTCAAATATTGTGCAAAAACATTGCTGTGTGATTTTAATCACTTCTCAATTCACCCCATGTGTTTCGATTTACCCCGGATAATGGAACACATATAATTTCATTTTAACTAACGAAACAAAAATAAAGAAATAAAATATTTCTTCCTATCGATTTTGCGCCCTTTTCGTCATGTTACTCCCCATAATTTTGACACTAAACACCAAAACTTTGGTACTTTTTAGGCTTCAGTGACATTGTATGCAGATGACAGCCGAAGCATCCCCGTGGTTTCATTACATAAACAGCATACAAACGTCATTTTTCTTTTGTACACGCTTAATTGGATAAGGGGAAGAGGGTACACTCTTATAGTGGTTTATTGAAACGATTAGGTTTCCGCAACAGGACTGCAGATCGCGCTAGTGTGCAGCCCAATTTTGAATTTTCTTGTGGGGACGATGGATTTTTTGAAAAAATCAACTAAGATTCACGTCTGTTTATCTGTGCGTGAATCTTAGTTGATTTTTTCAAAAAATCCATCGTCCCCACAAGAAAATTCAAAATTGGGCTGCACACTAGCGCGATCTGCAGTCCTGTTGCGGAAACCTCATCGTTTCAATAAACCACTATAAGAGTGTACCCTCTTCCCCTTATCCGATTAAGCGTGTACAAAAGAAAAATGACGTTTGTATGTTGTTTATGTAATGAAACATTGTTATGTTCGAGGGTAAGTTTTTTTTGAATCAGACAAATTATCGGGAAAAATGCTGCCAAAGTTCCACGCGATGGCGTCAAAGAATGCAAATTAAACAGTTGCTGCACCAGAAACATTGCATTGTGGTATCCTCTTTCGTACGGCGTTCCGCAGCAGATTCCACTTCGTGGTCCGGAACAGACATGAACCATCATTTGTACAGGGTGACAAAGGCAGGTCAAAAGGCCTTGGCTAAAGTGAACAAGGAGGAGCTAGGAAAGAAAACTTTTGTGTTTATTTTAAACGGAGTGGCGAAATTAACGAGAATCTCAATAGGAATATTTTGCTTTCGCAGTTGATGATGCAAAAAACAACAACGTGGATTCAAAAATCTCCCAAAATAACAGTTCTTTTAGTTTATCAAAAACTCCTGTATCATTTCATAGCAAATTTGAATCAAATTTGATCAAAACGATGTTCTTATGCAATTTTTCCTTTGATTTTCACAAAACCTCGTGCTTTTTGTTCTGCTGCAACAGCAATCAAGCGGCATAAACAGAAATATCCCGCGCTCACACACACAACCAATCAATTCAAGAAACGTCAAAGTGTACGGTGGCGACATCATTCTTGATCGTGTCTCGTTGCGGTACTATGGCATCCATGTTTTTTGCTTGTTTGAATTTGAATTGACCGTTTTCGTTGGCGATGGAATAGAAAAGAGTTTCACGTCTGTTTGTCTGTGACTCAATGTTCTGGACAATTTCGATTTTTCAAATGGTTTTCTGATTAGTTTATATAATTTGGCTTCCATATTTATAAGAATAAAATTTCCCGGGAGTCTCGACCAAATTTCCCGGGAATCGAGAGGTTCAAAAATGATCGATTTCCCGGGATTTTTTTTCCCGGGAATTCCCGCTCGCCACCCTCTAATCGGGACACATGGGTCGAATTGGGACAGCAGTTTTAACCATGTTGGAGCACAATATTGTGATTTTTCTGGTTGGTATCGGTTAGAACAGACTCAGACTAACAAAATGTGTATATCCATTTCCAAATTTAAAAGCTTTAAGTGCTCTAAAAACTGCTGTCTCTATTCAGACTGTAGTACCGATTCGCCCCAGATTACGGTACCATAAAATTGATGACGAATTACCACTTTTCGGTTAAAGTCACCTTAATTCAATAAGAACAACAACTGTATAGAGAGGAAACATACTGATAAAGTAATACTAAAATATCTTTTTTTTTTGTTCTCTAGACCTTTACTGCATGGTGTAACAGTCATTTACGCAAGGCTGGGACATCAATCGAAAACATCGAAGACGACTTCCGCAATGGACTCAAACTTATGCTGCTGTTGGAAGTGATCTCTGGCGAAACTCTACCAAAACCCGACCGTGGCAAAATGCGCTTCCATAAGGTAGGTCCGATATCCGTAGATTAGGGAAGCATTTAAACAAATTTAAGTTGAAGCTGTATAATGAATAGATGGAAAAAGGAATTCTAAGAAATAGGAAAGAAGTTTGCTCAAAAATTTCTAAATTTTATTTTAAAATTGAATTAATGATAATTTTTTTTAATCAAAATTAAAGCAAATCTATTTTTAAATTTAATTGTAAAAGTTTCGTTTTAACATATTTTGAGACTTTTTTTTACATCTTGAATTTTAAATTTCCCATTTATAATATAGACAAGTTAAGATGATTTTACCAATAGAAAAGAGTGATAAGTTCACTTAAAAATAATATTTTTTTCTGACATACCTGGCTAATCATATTCATATTCCTTCGACAGACGCATAAGTGGACACTTGTGAGAAAAGCCAAAACACGCGGATATCCATCCAACAGGTTAGGTACTGCATTAAAATTCCTATTTGTAGCTGATCCATCTAAAAAAAAGAAAACTGTTAAATATGCGATGTGCGATGTTACAAATCTAGAGTTTTTAAAGGTCCTTCAAGCTATTGTATTTCATAGGTTTGTTTATAGGACTTTTAAAAAAAACTCAGAAAATCCAAAACGTTACCGTTATAAGGTTCATCTCCAACATGTCATCCCAGATTTGATAACAATATTCAGTCCTGTGAAAAAAGATAGAAAAAAATCACAAAGTATCAATTCTCAAAACGCAATTTGAAGATGTCGCACTGTCGCAGTAAAATGTGGGGGGAATGTGTCTATTATGGTTTATTTTCTTTTCAATTCCAACTAATTAGACAATTCAAGCAAAACATTATAACAGTACCGAAACCGACGTGTAAACAAAGAGTCAATCCTGCTCACGTCAGTTGACGTTTACATTAGGAAAGAGCAGGTTAGACTCTTTGTTTACACTTCGGCTTCGGCTCTATTACTATGTTCTGCTAGAATTCTCACTATCTACACACAATATTTTGCCAAACTCTTGAAAGAAACTTGTAACAACTTTATTTTTTTGTTGATATATAGAGAAAAACTTTTCCGATAGTGAGATTTTTTAGAAGTGATAAGGTGCTTAATCGTAGTTTTCCAAAAATAGTTTATTTCTCATAAGAGGCAGAGAGAGAAACGGAGGAGCAGGAGGAGGAGGAGAAAGTATGTAAAGGAAAGAGAGGTGCAAGCGTGTTTTTTCTTTCTCACTTGAGCTATTTGTTATAAACATTGCAAATTAAATTGAAAAAACGCAAAAAATACTTATCTAATTGGCAGCGCCTCCTTTTGCTCAAATCATTCTTGCGATTCAACGACGATAATATTATGTTCACGGCCGTCTTCGTCGTCCTGATGGACGTATTGAACAGGTCCATAGTCGAAGATATCCTCGGGAAAGCTTTGCGTGGATATCGCGAAACCTATAAAAAAGTTTCCCGTTAAGCAAAACAATGTGAAAGTACCAAAGCGAGTTTGTAAACAAATAGTATATCCTGCTAACTCATAATGCAAACATCCCCTGACGACCTTTAGAAGGTTTGTTTACCTTTTGATACATCCCGTTTGAAACATGAACCAAGAAAATGTAATCAATAAGAAAATCGCTGAATTATGTCCTCGTTAACAAACTCGCCGATCGATAAACTCATAATCTCTCATAATGAAAACATTCGCTGAGCAGGATACACGCTTTGTTTACAAATTAGAGTGGGTTTCTTGTTGATTAAATGTTTTTGGTTCATGCTTCAGACGGGATGTTTCGTAAGGTAAACAAACATTCTAGTCACTCGGAGAACAAATCATAAGTATTCTTGAAAAGTAACTTACCTTTTCGATAAGCACCAGGGATATTGGAGAATATTTTTTCCTCCTGCTGCATCACAAGCCGCAAAACAAAAACACACAATTACTGGCCGCCAAACAGCTGTTCACTGTGCCACGGGACGGAAATGACACGGAAATCAAGGATTTACCGGCCCTCAAAATAAATATAAACTAGTCGCGTTAGCAGCGCGCTACACAAAACGAAATCACGCATCGCATAGCCGCTTTGACGTTTCACGGTGGGGCGTCCACAAACAACGTATGAGCAAAAAGTTGCTTTCAAAATTATAAAAGTAGTGTTTTGCTAGAAATAAATTCAATGTTTACATTGGTGGATTTGACAAAATGTTTTGATCTCGGTTCGGCCTATATTTTGACTCATTACACATGCTAATAAAATAATCATTAAATCTGTAGCAACATTTGAAAGGGGCGGTACGACATTGCTCTTACGGCCTTTCGTCTCATTTAAACGCGTGTAATCAAAGGCCGTAAGAATAATGTCGTACCGCCCTTTCAAAAGTTGCTCCAGAAATGTCTCTTAATGTTTACTAGTTGTTTACAAACCCACATTGGTCCATTTACATTCTTCCCACCTTTTTGTGTTTTTAAATTCCATGTAGTATTTAAGCGAGTTTTATCTACGATTTATTTTTCATTTACTAATTGAATTTTAAGTGATACGCAATTTTTGAATGACGCTGGCATAGCGCGAGATCGCGACAGCCAAAACACAGCTGTTTTGATGGTTTTGACAGATCTTCTGGAGGGGCTGGAGGGGGTTTAGCCGTTATGTCGACCGGTGAATTGTATCGATTAAGTCGATGTTTAGATGCAATGTTGCATGCAAGTCGATTGCATTATCACCCAGTCACGGCATTCTTGCAGGATTCTAGCAGAGTTCCAACAGAACTGGATATTTTAACAGCATTCTAGCAGAAATGTTAGGTCCATTCTTGCAGGATTCTGGATTTGTAATTTATTTGAGTCTGTAATCCCTACCGTGGCCAAACCCGCAAAAGTGATGGCGCAGAACTCAACTTCTTCACTTTTATTTTCAAACCAACAGTCTCACAGCAGAAGGTTAAACTGGCAACCCTATTCTGTCGACAAGAAAAAATCGCCAAAACAAATCAGGAACAGCTGTTGGAAAAAAAAACTTTTGGTTTTTGCGATCCAGCTTACAGTTTACGATTCTTCAGTGTTATTTCTGTTGCGACCATGTCTCCGTTGGAACCCAAGACTCCAGAAGTGTCGGACAAGAGTCGAAAGTACGAACAGCAGATTCGGTAAGCGCTTACAAACATTCTTCAAGATCGTCGGATTTATTACGATTTTTTCCTCATCCAGCTTGTGTTGCGAACACGGCCAAACGCTGCTGGGAAACGCCCAGATCTGGTACGGAGATCCTTAAGGGTGTGGTGCTGCTCGGCATATAGTGGTCTCGTAACTTGATGTAACTTCTTCCTGGACACGGAATCGATCGGGCAGTTCCGGGAGCGCAGTTGTATGCAGCGGCTGCAAGAGCTTAACCCGGACGGGAACGGAGAGTACGTGGACGAAGCTGTGGACCAGCTGATCGACGGCCAGCCGGAGTTCTCCAAGAGCTTTGACGTGATCGTGGGCACGGCCGTCAGCGAGCGGACCCTCGTGTGGATGTCCAATCTGCTCCTAGGCCATGAACATCCACTGCTGGTTTGCAGCTCGGTGGGTTTCTACGGAGTCGTTCGACTGGATCATCCGTTCGAGGTACTTCGCAAGCACATAGCCGAAACGGCTATCACGCCGAAGGTACCCAGTGTTGTGGTGATGTACAAGTTTCTGGAGGAGTGGGTCATCGCGCACAAAGGTCGCTATTCGGCCAATTACTAAGATAAGTCCGAACTGCGAGACTTGAATTAGTCCAAGAAGAGTGCCGACAAGGAAAACCACTCGAGCTTCGGCGGGAGCAAACCACATTCCGCAATCAGATAAAATCTCGCGGACAACTGTTGGAGCAACGTAAACAAGGAGAACAACGTCATCCGGATCCTCGCTCGCGCTCTCCGCGACTTTGTCAAAACGAGACGCCGGCCTTCTGCCCCTCCCAGGTGGCCTACTGGACAAGGTCTGCAAAACGTGTACCGTTCGCAAGCCGCGCACGACTCCGAGATCGTCCGCGCTCACCATTTCTTGAAAGAACTCAACATACCCAACGACCTCCTCACCGAGAAGAACGCCCGACTGTTTTGCCGCGAAGCAGCCAACATTGCCAACGCCCTCGGGACCAAAATTGACAATGAGCCGAGATCTCGACCGGCCTCGAATCGCCCAACTCGCTTAGTCCACTACGTGACGTTGCGTGTCGTGGACAAGTTCCAGAGCTACCTGCCGGACGAGTGCAAAGTCGAGGTGGACGCGTTACACATCAAGGGACTGACGGCCAAAATGGTCAGCGAGTAGATCATCAGCACGCCGATCAGTGACGATCTGGCGCACGAGGTTTGCAGTTATGGTGGCGTGGAGATTTCTGCGTTTTTTCAACTGTTTCCTTTTTTTGTAGTTTCCGAAACATCAAGGGATAAGACAATAATTATTGCTAAAAATCGAAATGTTTAATGATAAAACTTAAACTCATTCTAATACATAATAACACTTTTATTTTCGTTTTTTAGTAAAATTTTATTCGAAATTTCAAACTCAATACTAAATGATATTTTTCAAGCCAAGGAACATGCGAGGCTTAGTGTCGGAAATTAAAAATTCAAATCCAAAATGAACGTTGTTATATACGAAAATAAACTTCCGTAAACCGGGGTGACATTTATAGCTGGGGTGACTTTGATTCCATTTTTTTCCATTTTTTTTTTCATTTTCTCTTCATTTTACGGAAAAATCAAAAACTTATCAAAGTCACTCCGGTTTACGGTACCTATTGTTATAATATTTTCCACAGATTGCCAACGTGAACAAAGCGTTAGATTTTATTGCGTCAAAAGGGGTAAAGTTAGTTTCTATTGGAGCAGAAGAAATCGTTGATGGCAATTTGAAAATGACACTCGGTATGATTTGGACCATTATTCTTCGTTTTGCTATTCAAGACATTTCTGTAGAAGAAATGACTGCTAAAGAAGGTTTGCTGTTATGGTGCCAACGAAAGACCGCACCCTATAAAAATGTCAATGTGCAAAACTTCCATCTCAGCTTCAAGGTGAGATTGTTTGAGTTGTGAAAAATAAACGTTTATTCATTGACATTCTAACTGTACTATTTTCAGGATGGTCTTGCTTTCTGTGCTTTGATTCATCGTCATCGCCCTGATTTGATTGACTATTCTAAACTTTCTAAAGATAACCCACTGGAGAACTTAAACACAGCATTCGACGTGGCTGAGAAGTTCTTGGATATTCCAAGGATGTTGGACCCTGATGGTATGTATACAGGGCTCAGAGCACTGACTTGATTTATTGGTGATGGCGCATATTATAAATTCAATTTATATTTAAAAAAATTCCACCCAGATTTAATCAACACGCCAAAGCCAGATGAACGTGCCATTATGACTTATGTATCGTGTTATTATCACGCTTTCCAAGGAGCTCAGCAGGTTGGACACATGAAAAAGCCCATAACAGATTAGTTTTCGATGAGTTCCTACTAACAGCGTGCTTTGTTTGAAATCTACTCGATAACTAATCAGAAACAATGACCTAAGCTGAACATATTTATTTTTAGCGTTGTTCAATACAGAAAGTAATTTGTTGACATTTGTTATGACTCTCCAAGCAAACATAAAACGATACAACATCGTTGCTGGATCTTTTCTAGATCTCTTTGAGAAAAACAATTCGGCTGCAAATTTTTACCTTTTTTCTTTATTTTTTTATTTATATTTATTCCGATTTTCTTTTCCATGTATATTCATTTAGTAAAAATAATATTGAGTGTCCAATCACAATCGGTGACAATTTTAAATACTAGCATAATTAATTCATTCAAGAAATATTGTAGCTTTCGCTATTCAGTGATTTCAAATTTAGGAGGTCCTACATTTACAAAAGGGAAAAAGTGTACCTCAAAACTAACTTATAAACTATATAAAGAGCGGATCAATGCAGCTGAAGATAGCAATGATTTTTGTCGAAATGCATCAATTATCTTATTGGACATAACAAGGGCTAGTGATTTTTCGCGATTTCACGAAAGCCGCGTAATCCGTGGAATTCGACCCTGGCCGTGAAATTTGTGAAATACCGTGAAATGCCGCAAAATTTCACATATTCAATTGATAAATCGCTACTCAGTGCATTTAAACTTTATTTTTTTAATTCAAGCATTTAACAAGATTTCTAACAAGCATTTTAAAAGTAGTTTACAAATAAAAAAGTTTTTCATATCAGCAATTTTTTGAAAATATTGATCATTAGAATACTTAAAAAAAATGCAAATAGTTTCTTTACTCCACAAAAGTTCAAATAGATTTTTTTAAAACATTAATCAGCACTTCTCTAAAAAAACGCTGAAATGAACGCTGTTTAATTTTTTTATGGTAAAATTTATTTTAATTACAACAAATTGCATTTTATAATATCTATAATATCTATATACAGCAATTCCATTTGAAAAGAGCCTAAACCGAAAAAAAGTTCTCCGATCGGGCTCAAAATTTTTCTGGGGGTTCCTTGGCCAAAATAATTAGACCCGTATTTTTTTGTTTGGCCATTAGGGTGACCTACGCCGTATTAGGGTGGTCTGAATGGCCTTTTTCGTCATTTTTCGCAAAAACCTCTTTTTTTGAAAAATCATATCTCCGCGCCATTTCATCCGGTTTTAGCTGTCTTGTGTGTGTGTGTGTGTGTGTGCAACCAATCAAACGGGACCACGCGGCCGCTTCTTACAAATTGAGTTGTTTCCACGTATTTTAGAATTTGACATTCTATACATGCAAATAACTCGCATAGGCATTTGAAAGTGTTAGCTCTGCCGAGCTTCGGTGACCCATTTCTACGCTGGCTAGCCGAGCGCGAGGTACTTCAGCTTTATCGACAAGCCCCGCCCTGAAGAACGTTTGCATCAATCAGATTCAAACGTTATTCAGAACTTCCGAACCTTTGTCAAATGGACAAAGACCCAGCGCGTATATAGTTAGCAGTAACAGTATTCCTAATTCCAGTCATAGCTCATCAAGCCACGATGGACTAGTGGTTAGCCTTATTGTTTATCAACCTGGACGGGGGATCGAACCCCGCCTCGAGCAACTTTAATTTTTCGTTCATGTTCAGGAGTTTCACGAATTTATATTTCTTTAATTTTCTCGTTGGGAGCAGATGGGAATCGAACCCAGGACCATTCGCTTATAAAGCGAACACCGTAACCATTCAGCCACGGCCACTCCTTCAACGCTTGAAATTAAATAAGATGCAAAAAGGAAATTCCTCACCGGGTTTGAACAACATGATCTTGAACAGCCGTTCTATGCCGGAGGAAGCACACATCCAAATTATGGCCACAGGCGGCGACCCTGACGGATCCAAAAATTCAGACTTTCAGCTCCACGTAGTTGGCCAACTTCCAGTAATCCTCTTCAGACCAGAATTTGATGACTAACGCCACCCAGCACCGTCCGGTATAAAGCTGTCCGTAACGCGAATTCAGTAATTCTCTTGGTTCCCTTGGCAGTTTGATGGTCTCCTTCTCACTTTCACCACAGACAACAGACGTAGCGGCTAGAACAAAATAATTTGATAATCTTGTGTAAAAACATGGCTGCCGCATCCTGCTAATCTACTAGCGCCATCTGTTAGCCTATTGCCACTCTCTAAAGCAGCCATGATGGTTTTCTGAGAAGGTGTGTTTGAAAATGCATCACCTAGAAATATATTAAAAATATATTATTTCAATTTTTCGAAAAAACATGTAAATAGGTAAAGATTGCGTTTTTATGCTGTAGTAAATCTACTTAAATAATTAATCAACGCGATTTACGAGCATATGGATGTATTTTTTTCCATTTAATTATCGATATTAAAATAAGAGTCTAGCCTGATGCTTTTTTAAACACAGCAACCAAGGCCGCGCTTGAGGCTGTCAAATTCTTGCTGGTTATGTTTATCAACAAAACCAAAAGAGGAGAGCGAAAAGGAGAAGGAGACCTGGTGGAAATCGGGAGGATGGGCAAACGTTTCTTAGAGGAAAAAAGATGGTTCCGGACCAGAAATGAAACAATCCGGAACTGTCGAAGATGGAGAAACAGCACGTTATGACACGACAAAGTGTGAAAGTCATCGGCGCCGTCAGCAAGAGCTACTATCGCGGCCAACCTCGTAAACGTTTTGGCCCCGAACGACCGCATTCCGAAGATTATCTCCGGAACCGACAAACTAGCTTCCACGAACACCTCACCCCTCACCTCCAAGACACCAACCTCTTCAACGCCCTCGAAAACCACACCATCTTCTAGTGCCGACACTTCCGGCGAACCCTCGTCGCCATCTCGAATGTTCCCCCCGGCACGTCAGTTTCCCCCACCGGATATCCAGTTCAAGCGATCCTCCAACCCCCACCCTTCCCCTTCCCATCCTCTTTCGCCAGTGCCAAAGCGGTGTCGTATTTGGTCAAGTAAGGATCAGTAGAGATTAAACCGATGGCCTTGTGCGACTTGTGGTTCTTCAAATGTTACCGGGCGACCGTATTTTCCGAGGGAATCTTGATTGGAACGTCGGTCGTTTGCACACCTTCTCCATAACGACGCCGTACACCAATCGGCTATCCGTCGGTGCTAAAATCGGTTCAGGAACCAGATTGGCCACTTTGGTTGCCTCACATTTGTCAAGCAGCTGCAAACGCGAGAGATTTTGCTGAAATCGGCCGAAATCAACTTTTCATCCAGAACAAACGAACAACAAACAAACGTTGAAAACCGACAAATCTTATGGCGAAACGAAAATGACAGTAGGCGGAAAGCGATATTTTGACAGCGGGCAATGTGTCAGGGCAAAGCGACTGCAGCGCCACAAACGGATTGCCACAACTAAAAAACCGTTGCAATGATTTACACAAGGTAAGAATCGAGCCCAAACGTCTGTTGTCTGTGCTTTCACTTCCGGCGCGGACCAAACAGTTTCCTTCTTCACTAGGAGCACAAGTTTTAGAACATTCGCAAAACGTTTAAATAACTTTAAAGACATTTAAATTTTGCCTCAAACATAAAAAAAAATCAAAACTCCATGTAAATGACAGGAGCACAAAAATTTGCGTCCGACCCGCCACGCGACCTACTTCGATCCCTTTCATCCGGTTTTAGCTGTCTTAGACGCAAAAGAAAGGTGATGAGTTTGGCTATTTGGGAAAAATAGTAAGAAGTTTAAAAAATCTAGCTTACCATTTGAAAAAGTCGCATGAAAACTTAAAATGGCGTTTTGCGTCTTTCAATTACGAAAATTTTGGTACCCAGACATGTATAGGTCATCGCTGAAATTTTTAAGTTATCGCAGTTTTTGTGGAAAAAGTTGATTTTTTGCCGAGTTCACCTATGCTTATGCTTTTTTTATGCTTAAAAAGTTGATTTTTTGCCGATTTTGTCATTTTCGTGTTTTTGCGCGCGGCGCGTCGAAAAACACGGATTTTATTTTCAAAAAATCATATCAAATGGCCATTTTCGTCGATTTTCGCAAAAACCACTTTTTTCGTAAAAACCATAACTCCTCGCCATTTTAACCGATTTCAATTGTCTTATACGCAAATGAAAGGTGATAAGTTGATCGTTCAAAGAAAAATAGTAAGAAGTTTCAAAAATCTAGCCTAACATATGAAAAGGGCGTATGAAACTTTAAAATGTCGTTTGGACGGTGTCTGGACCAAAGAGCCTATCTCTGGAAATATTTTTATCGGATTCTCCGGACATTTTTACATAACATATATAAAAATGGGAGGAGTTTATTAACAGGATTCCGAGATATGATTTTTTGAAAAAAAAAAGTCCGTGTTTTTTGACGCGCCGCGCGCAAAAACCGGAGAATGACGAAATTGGCAAAAAAAAAACAACTTTTTTCACTAAAACTGCGATAACTTTAAAATTTCAGCGATGACCTATAGATGTTTGGGTACCGTAAACCGGGGTGACTTTGATAGGATTTCAATTTGTTTTTAGAATATTTTCCAACAGGTAAGGTTTTTCTCAAGATTATTATTTTTAAAACATGTACTGGGGTAGGCCACACAAAGTCCATGCACTATTTCGGAAAAAATGTTTGTTCAATAATGTTTAGAAAAATAGTTACGTTAAAAATTCTTAGTTTTTATTCCGGGGTGACTTTGATAGTCATAGTTTTTCTTGTTAAAATCATATTTAAGATGTTCAAACTTTATTTTTACGCTAAATGTACCATCACTGAAGTAGCTGATATAGTTTTTAGACAAAAAAATCAATGTTTATATTAAGTTAACTAAGTGTTTAAGCTTTTTAGCAAAATACATATAAATTTTAGGTAAAATTGTTAAAAAGTCGAAATTTTGCCTGAAATTTGTTAAAACTAGTTTTGTTTGTAAAATTAACCATATATATTGACCGATTCTTTCGTGACGGGACAACGTTTGTACGCATATGTTTTCAGTTTTTTTGCTGATAACTTCAAAATCTGTGAGAAAAGGTACCAATATTTATACAAATTTGGAAAGTACATTAAATTTCCAATAAGATTCACTCCAGCAAACATTTAAAAACACAAAGTTTGAGTCAAGAGAGTTACAAATGTAGCGTGACGGGACAACATCGTACAATTGGATCATTTTGATTTTCATACACAAAAGTGAAGAACTCTGCTCTCCTAGTAATTTTTTGGAAAAACCCTTTTTTACAGTTGTTTCTAAAATGAAAAACGAAGATTTTGCTTACTGGATCACCCAATTTCGTCAAATTTTGTTGATTTGACAGGTACTTCTTTTCGTGACGGGACAACGCAGATATTTTGCAAAAGAGGGTTTTGCTCGCGTTGTCCCGTCACGAAATGAAGCAATTGTGAAAATCTCTACTGACTAGTCAACTTCAACTAATTTGGGGTCGCTGAGCTCGAATATGACTCCTAGAATACTCCAAAGTATTCAGGGAATGTGCAATCCAAAATGGCGGCCAATATGGCGGTGCTAGAATATTCGATATTTTATAAAGAAATGTAACCGGCAATGAGCAGGTATAATTTAACAAAGAGTGGCTGAACTCGAATATGAGCTCTAGAATATTCCAAAATACTCAGGGATGTACAATCCAAGATGGCGGCCAATATGGCGAAGCTAGAAAATTTGATTTTTTTTCAGATGTGTAACAGGCAATCAATGGGTCAAATTCAACTAATTTGGGGTCGCTGAACTTGAATATGTGCCATAGAATACTCTAAAGTACTCAGGGAATGTGCAATCCAAGATGGCGGCCAATATGGCGAAGCTAGAAAATTTGATTTTTTTGTTCAGGGTTGTAACAGGAAATCAACGGGTCAAATTTAACTAACTTGGAGTATTTTAAGGAATATATTCGTGTTCAGCATCCCCAAATTAATTAAATTTGACCTGTTGACTGCCTGTTACATTTCTGTATAAAAATTTCCAATATTCTAGGTTCGCCATCTTGGATTGCACATTCTCTGAGTACTTTGGAGTATTATATGGCTCATATTCGAGTTCAGCGACCCCAGATTAGTTAAATTTGGCTAGTTGATTGAACTTAAAAATCCTTTTATGGTGTTTTTTCCATTCTGCCGCCATATTAGACGCCATCTTGAATATCTCGCTTCCCTTTGAGACTCAGGAAAATCAACAGGCAAATTTGGATTCTGGAGGGTCGATTTAGTCTAGATCGATCAAAAACTGGCCTGTTACACGATTTGCTTCTAGACACGAGAAATGAGCATCTTTTTTTGAATTCGTGCCTTGACCAAAAAATTGGCGTATCGGGACAACGCAAACTTGCGTCACCCGTAACTCTGGATCCTTTTGGCCAATTTTCGATTTCTAATAAGCATTTTAAAGGGTTTTTTGAGTACGAAGAGAATCCAAAATATGATGCAAAACCGATTTCACAAACTATTGCAAATTAAACTATTGTCATTTTTCGTGACGGGACAACGCTTCCATATACCCCCTTTTCAAATGTCCTGTATAATTTTATACCTACAGAATCTGCTTCTGTCAATAAGAGGGCTTATAAAAGAGTCATTTTACTATAAAATACCGTTTAGATTGATTAAATATCTGCATTCCTTCCATTAATTTGAGCTATTATTTAAAACAGTTGGGAAAATTAAAAATTCCCAGCGTTTATACATTTTACAACATCTGCTCACATATATGTTTAGAATAGGAACTTTGGTGTGGAAATATTTTTTTTGTGTGGTTCAAATAGTGGGAAAACATGGAAAATTATCAGAACCATCCAAAGTTCAACTTGAAAAAATTACTGCTTGGTAAACAAGTGCTAAGAATCGGTCGGTGCAATATTGCATTTTAAACTGAATTCGTAGCACGAATCAAAAGTTTTAGCATTTTACATGAAATTTGTTCAACTGAAATTGCCTATAAATTTGAAGATTTTTTTTAATTGCGTTTCAAAAACACATATTATTTATGATTTACAATTTTTTTTAACCTTCTCCTAGTGGAAAATTGTCCAAAGAATCCAAAAATGCAATCCGTTTTTCGATTAAAAATCATGTTCATTGAGAAAATCATGACTTTCATCAACATTTTCTTAACTATAGTTAACCTACTTTTGAAACTGTCAACATTTTATGAAAAGTTCTTCTTGAGGTACTTTGAACACTTCTCTACCACGGTCAGTATGTTTCTTAACCATGCCTTACATATTTTAATTGTACTCTTCATTTTGCGGAAAAATCGCAAACCTATCAAAGTCACCCCGGCTATCAAAAGTCACCCCGTTTTACGGTACCAAAATTTTCTTAATTAAAAGACGACATCGCTAAAATTTTAAAGTTATCGCAATTTTAGTGAAAAAAGTTGATTTTTTGCCAATTTCGTCATTATCCGGTTTTTGCGCGCGGCGTGTCAAAAAACACGGATTTTATTTTCAAAAAATCATATCTCGGAATCCTGTTAATGAACTCCTCCCATTTTTTAGTATGTTATGTAAAAATGTCCGGGGAATCCGATAAAAATATTTCCAGACATAGGCTCTTTGGTCCAGACACCGTCAAAACGGCGTTTTAAAGTTTCATGCGCCCTTTTCATATGTTAGGCTAGATTTTTGAAACTTCTTACTATTTTTCTTTGAAAGGCCAACTTATCACCTTTCATTTGCGTATAAGACAATTGAAATCGGTTAAAATGGCGATGAGTTATGATTTTTCGAAAAAAAGTGATTTTAGCTAAAATCGACGAAAATGGCCATATTTCAGACCACCCTAACACGGCGTAGGACACCCTAATGGCCAAACAAAAAAATACGGGTCTAATTATTTCGGCCAGGGAACCCCCAGAAAAAATTTGAGCCCGATCCGAGCACAAAAACAAAGAATCCAAAGTATGGTGACATTTGGTCCACCCCCGCGCCCGTGGCACCCCCCTCTTTTTCTGAGATTTTTGAAAAACCTCATTTTTAAAATGCATTTTGCTAAGAGAAAAGTTTACAAAACGTGAATTTATGGGTATGCATATTTGAAGATTTTTTGACGTAGAATCGAATGGTGTACTCAAAATTTACGTACAGTGTTGCCAGATATGAAAATTTTGCGCTTTAAGTTTTAAAATGCTTTTTTAACCCTTTGGACGAACACTTACGGGAAAACTGACAATTGCATTCGATTGCTGAGAGTTTTTACATTAAATTCAATCAAAACCTCAGGGTAAAATGAATATTTCTTGAGATATCACATTTTTAAGTTGGAAAGCTCTGTATTGCACAGCAAATGTTTTACTTAACCATCAATTTTCAACAGTACATTGCGTGAGAGCATAGTAGGCCTTGAAATTTGAATATTCTTTTTTTCAATTTCTTGACGGAAGCATGTGAATGTCCCAAAATTGAATTTATGTATGTATGTATTGTATGCATGTATGTATTTATGTATGTAAGTATTGTATCTATGCATTTGAACCCCCGTCTTGGCAGGACTTGGCGTGGTTCACGGATTTAAGAAAATGACAAAATGTTTAATTTCGAGAGCTTCAACAGGAATTTTCTAGTTTTATGGCCCCAGAAGCTAGCCTGATAATATGAGCTTATTTGGTTAGGGTTGGTGGGTCCAATTTTTACCTGAAGGATTTTAAAAATTAACCTCTATATTTTCGGGATCAATTCCTAGCGCTTTGCGATGTTCTACAAAGTTGTTCCCCGGATAAAAATATTTGAGAATTTTGACAATAAGAAAATTTGATAGCATTTTGAGAAACTTTGTCGAAGAAGATGTTAAAAGTGAAAATTCCCCATAGTAAATTAATTAAAGTTCCATTCTAACTTCAGGTCAGAACTGGACCCACTAAACATTAACCAAATGGGCTCATATTATCAGGCTAGCTTCTGGGGCCATATAACTAGAAAATTCCTGTTGAAGCGTCGAGCGCTGTTAAACATTTTGTCATTTTCTTATATCCGTGAACCACGCCAAGTCCTGCCAAGACGTGGGTTCAAATGCATACTAAAAATACATACATACACAAATACAGACATGTATACAATACATACATACATAAATTCAATTTTGGGACATTCACATGCTTCCGTTAAGAAATTGAAAAAAAGAATATTCAATTTTCAAGGCCTACTATGCTCTCACGCAATGCACTGTTGAAAATTGATGGTTAAGTAAAACATTTGCTGTGCAATACAGAGCTTTCCAACTTAAAAATGTGATATCTCAAGAAATATTCATTTTACCCTGAGGTTTTGATTGAATTTAATGTAAAAAACTCTCAGCAATCGAATGCAATTGTCAGTTTTCCCGTAAGTGCTCGTCCAAAGGGTTAAAAAAGCATTTTAAAACTTAAAGCGCAAAATTTTCATATCTGGCAACACTGTACGTAAATTTTGAGTACGCCATTCGATTCTACGTCAAAAAATCTTCAAATATGCATACCCAAAAGTTCACGTTTTGTAAAGAGAAAAGCTCTTAGCAAAATGCATTTTAAAAATGAGGTTTTTCAAAAATCTTGGAAAAAGAGGGGGGTTCCACGGGCGCGGGGGTGGACCAAATGTCACCAAACTTTGGATTCTTTGTTTTTGGGGCAAAAACAACCCCCATGCCAAATATGAGCAGAATTGGTGAAGGTCGATGTTGGACGCGTGGTCACAGCAATTCCCCACGAAAACAGCATGGAAAAAAACAAAAGTGCTCGGATCGGGCTCAAAATTTTTCTGGGGGTTCCCTGGCCGAAATAATTAGACCCGTATTTTTTTTGTTTGACCATTAGGGTGACCTACGCCGTGTTAGGGTGGTCTGAAAAATGGCCATTTTCGTCGATTTTAGCAAAAACCACTTTTTTCAAAAAATCATATCTCCGCGCCATTTCATCCGATTTTAGCTGTCCTATACGCAAAAGAAAGGGTATTAGTTTGGCTATTTGGGAAAAATAGTAAGAAGTTTCGAAAACCTAGCTTAACATTTGAAAAGGTCATATGAAAACTTAAAATGCTGATTTGAAGGTCTCGGGACCAAAGAGCCTATGTTTGAAAATATTTTTACCGGATTCCTCGGAAAATTTCACATAACATATCAAAAAATGGTGAAGTTATGTTTACGATACTCTGAGATACGATTTTTTTAAAATAAAAACTGTGTTTTTCGACGCGCCACGCGCAAAAATTGGAAAATGACGAAAACGGGGAAAAATCCGAGCCTAAACCAAAAAAAAAGTTCTCCGATCGGGCTCAAAATTTTTCTGGGGGTTTCTTGGCCAAAATAATTAGACCCGTATTTTTTTTGTTTGGCCATTAGGGTGGCCTACATCGTGCTAGGGTGGTTCGAAAAATGGCAATTTTCGTCATTTTTCGCAAAAACCACTTTTTTCTAAAAATCATATCTCTGCGCCATTTCATCCGATTTTAGCTGTCTTAGACGCAAAAGAAAGGTGGTGAGTTTGGCTATTTGGGAAAAATAGTAAAAAGTTCCAAAAATCTAGCTTAACTATTGAAAAAGTCGTATGAAAACTTAAAATGGTGTTTTGACCGTGTCTGGACCAAAGAGCCTATGTCTGGAAATATTTTTATCGGATTCCTCGGAAAATTTCACATAACATATCAAAAAATGGTGAAGTTATGTTTTCGATACTCTGGGATACGATTTTTTGAAAATAAAAACTGTGTTTTTCGACGCGCCACGCGCAAAAATTGGAAAATGACGAAAACGGGGAAAAATCGACTTTTTTTCACTAAAACTGCGATAACTTTAAAATTTCAGCGATGACCTATACATGTTATGGTACCAAAAGTTGCGTCTTTTAATTACGAAAATTTTAGTACCCTAACATGTATAGGTCATCGCTGAAATTTCAAAGTTATCGCAGTTTTAGTGAATAAAGTCGATTTTTTCCCGTTTTCGTCATTTTCCAATTTTTGCGCGTGGCGCGTCGAAAAACACAGTTTTTATTTTCAAAAAATCGTATCTCAGAGTATCGAAAACATAACTTCACCATTTTTTGATATATTATGTGAAATTTTCCGAGGAATCCGATAAAAATATTTTCAGACATAGGCTCTTTGGTCCCGAGACCTTCAAAACAGCATTTTAAGTTTTCATATGACCTTTTCAAATGTTAAGCTAGATTTTCGAAACTTCTTTTTATTTTTCCCAAATAGCCAAACTAATACCCTTTCTTTTGCGTATAGGACAGCTAAAATCGGATGAAATGGCGCGGAGATATGATTTTTTGAAAAAAGTGGTTTTTGCTAAAATCGACGAAAATGGCCATTTTTCAGACCACCCTAACACGGCGTAGGTCACCCTAATGGCCAAACAAAAAAATACGGGTCTAATTATTTCGGCCAAGGATCCCCCAGAAAAATTTTGAGCCCGATCGGAGAACTTTTTTTCGAATCATGCTGTTTTCGTGGGGAATTGCTGTATATATATATATATATATATATATATATATATATATATATATATATATATATATATATACAGCAATTCCCCACGAAAACAGCATGATTCGAAAAAAAAGTTCTCCGATCGGGCTCAAAATTTTTCTGGGGGATCCTTGGCCGAAATAATTAGACCCGTATTTTTTTGTTTGGCCATTAGGGTGACCTACGCCGTGTTAGGGTGGTCCAAAAAATGGCAATTTTCATCGATTTTCGCAAAAACTACTTTTTTCAAAAAATCATATCTCCGCGCCATTTCATCCGATTTTAGCTGTCCTAGACGCAAAAGAAAGGTGATTAGTTTGGCTATTTGGGAAAAATAGTAAGAAGTTTCGAAAATCTAGCTTAACATTTGAAAAGGTCATATGAAAACTTAAAATGCTGTTTTGAAGGTCTCGGGACCAAAGAGCCTATGTCTGAAAATATTTTTATCGGATTCCTCGGAAAATTTCACATAACATATTAAAAAATGGTGAAGTTATGTTTTCGATACTCTGAGATACGATTTTTTGAATATAAAAACTGTGTTTTTCGACGCGCCACGCGCAAAAATTGGAAAATGACGAAAACGGGAAAAAATCGACTTTTTTCACTAAAACTGCGATAACTTTAAAATTTCAGCGATGACCTATACATGTTAGGAAACTAAAATTTTCATAATTAAAAGACGCAACTTTTGGTACCATAACATCTATAGGTCATCGCTGAAATTTTAAAGTTATCGCAGTTTTAGTGAAAAAAGTCGATTTTTCCCCGTTTTCGTCATTTTCCAATATTTGCGCGTGGCGCGTCGAAAAACACAGTTTTTATTTTCAAAAAATCGTATCTCAGAGTATCGAAAACATAACTTCACCATTTTTTAATATGTTATGTGAAATTTTCCGAGGAATCCGATAAAAATATTTTCAGACATAGGCTCTTTGGTCCCGAGACCTTCAAAACAGCATTTTAAGTTTTCATATGACCTTTTCAAATGTTAAGCTAGATTTTCGAAACTTCTTACTATTTTTCCCAAATAGCCAAACTAATCACCTTTCTTTTGCGTCTAGGACAGCTAAAATCGGATGAAATGGCGCGGAGATATGATTTTTTGAAAAAAGTGGTTTTTGCGAAAATCGACGAAAATTGCCATTTTTCGGACCACCCTAACACGGCGTAGGTCACCCTAATGGCCAAACAAAAAAATACGGGTCTAATTATTTCGGCCAAGGATCCCCCAGAAAAATTTTGAGCCCGATCGGAGAACTTTTTTTTCGAATCATGCTGTTTTCGTGGGAATTGCTGTATATATATATATATATATAAATATATATATATATATATATATATATATATATATATATATATATATATATATATATATATATATATATATATATATATATATATATATATATATATATATATAGATATATATATATATATATATATATATATATATATATATATATATATATATATATATATATATATATCTATATATATATATATATATATATATATATATATATATATATATATATATATATATATATATATATATACAGCAATTCCCCACGAAAACAGCATGGAAAAAAACAAAAGTGCTCGGATCGGGCTCAAAATTTTTCTGAGGGTTCCCTGGCCGAAATAATAAGACCCGTACTTTTTTGTTTTGCCATTAGGGTGACCTACGCCGTGTTAGGGTGGTCTGAAAAATGGCCATTTTCGTCGATTTTCGCAAAAACCACTTTTTTCGAAAAATCATTACTCCTCGTCATTTCAACCGATTTCAATTGTCTTATACGCAAATGAAAGGTGATAAGTTGGCCTTTCAAAGAAAAATATTAAGAAGTTTCAAAAATCTTGCCTAACATATGAAAAAGGCGTATGAAATATTAAAATGCCGTTTTGACGGTGTCTGGACCAAAGAGCCTATGTCTGGAAATATTTTTATCGGATTCCCCGGACATTTTTACATAACATACTAAAAAATGGGAGGAGTTCATTAACAGGATTCCGAGTTATGATTTTTTGAAAATAAAATCCGTGTTTTTCGACGCGCCGCGCGCAAAAACCGAAAAATGACAAAATCGGCAAAAAATCAACTTTTTTCACTAAAACTGCGATAACTTTAAAATTTCAGCGATGACCTATAGATGTTATGGTACCATTTTTTTGTAATTAAAAGACGCAACTTTTGGTACCCAGACATGTATAGGTCATCGCTGAAATTTTTAAGTTATCGCAGTTTTAGTGAAAAATGTTGATTTTTTGCCGATTTTGTCATTTTTGTGTTTTTGCGCGCGGCGCGTCAAAAAACACGGATTTTATTTTCAAAAAATCATATCTCGGAATCCTGTTAATGAACTCCTCCCATTTTTTAGTATGTTATGTAAAAATGTCCGGGGAATCCGATAAAAATATTTCCAGACATAGGCTCTTTGGTCCAGACACCGTCAAAACGGCATTTTAATATTTCATACGCCTTTTTCATATGTTAGGCAAGATTTTTGAAACTTCTTAATATTTTTCTTTGAAAGGCCAACTTATCACCTTTCATTTGCGTATAAGACAATTGAAATCGGTTGAAACGGCGAGGAGTTATGATTTTTTGAAAAAAGTGGTTTTTGCGAAAATCGACGAAAATGGCCATTTTTCAGACCACCATAACACGGCGTAAGTCACCCTAATGGCCAAACAAAAAAATACGGGTCTAATTATTTTGGCCAAGGAACCCCCAGAAAAATTTTGAGCCCGATCCGAGCACTTTTGTTTTTTTCCATGCTGTTTTCGTGGGGAATTGCTGTATATATATATATATATATATATATATATATATATATATATATTTCAAAAGAGCCTAAACCGAAAAAAAAGTTCTCCGATCGGGCTCAAATTTTTTCTGGGGGTTCCTTGGCCAAAATAATTAGACCCGTATTTTTTTGTTTGGCCATTAGGGTGACCTACATCGTGCTAGGGTGGTTCGAAAAATGGCAATTTTCGTAATTTTTCGCAAAAACCACTTTTTTCAAAAAATCATATCTCCGCGCCATTTTATCCGATTTTAGCTGTCTTAGACGCAAAAGAAAGATGATGAGTTTGGCCATTTGGGAAAAATAGTCAAAAGTTTCAAAAATCTAGCTTAACATTTGAAAAAGTCGTATGAAAACTTAAAATGGCGTTTTGACCGTGTCTGGACCAAAGAGCCTATGTCTGAAAATATTTTTATCGGATTCCTCGGAAAATTTCACATAACATATCAAAAAATTGGCGATGTCGAACCGTACGTTTCGGAGATATGATTTTTTGAAAATAAAAACTGAGTTTTTCGACGCGCCACGCGCAAAAACGGGAAAATGACAAAATCGGCAAGAAATCGACTTTTTCCACTAAAACTGCGATAACTTTAAAATTTCAGCGATGACCTATAGATGTTTGGGTATCAAAATTTTCGTAATTGAAAGACGCAACTTTTGATACCATAACATCTATAGGTCATCGCTGAAATTTTAAAGTTATCGCAGTTTTAGTGGAAAAAGTTGATTTTTTGCCGATTTCGTCATTTTCCCGTTTTTGCGCGTGGCGCGTCGAAAAACTAAGTTTTTATTTTCAAAAAATCATATCTCCGAAACGTACGGTTCGACATCGCCAATTTTTTGATATGTTATGTGAAATTTTCCGAGGAATCCGATAAAAATATTTTCAGACATAGGCTCTTTGGTCCAGACACGGTCAAAACGCCATTTTAAGTTTTCATACGACTTTTTTAATTGTTTAGCTAGATTTTTGAAACTTTTGACTATTTTTCCCAAATGGCCAAACTCATCATCTTTCTTTTGCGTCTAAGACAGCTAAAATCGGATAAAATGGCGCGGAGATATGATTTTTTGAAAAAAGTGGTTTTTGCGAAAAATGGCGAAAATTGCTATTTTTCGAACCACCCTAGCACGATGTAGGTCACCCTAATGGCCAAACAAAAAATACGGGTCTAATTATTTTGGCCAAGGAACCCCCAGAAAAAATTTGAGCCCGATCGGAGAACTTTTTTTTCGGTTTAGGCTCTTTTGAAATGGAATTGCTGTATATATATATATATTGTTTTGAATATAAATGATGTGTTTTAATTGATTTTAATTGTTGTTTGTTTTCTCTGGTTTTTTTTTGTTTTAGTGTTTTAATTTGCGTTTATCTTGTTTAGTTTGTTTGTTTTTTTAGTTTATATTTATTCAGATTTTCTTTTCTATGTACATTCATTCAGTTTAAATATTATTGAGTGTCTAATCATAATCGATGACTTTTTACCTCAATTTTCAATTGTTGAGACAGGCGGGAGGATGCTCATCGCGGGCACCGTTTTCGGTAGCAGAGTAAAATAAAACTTATTATTTTCCTCATGCTTCAAAAAGATTTGGTGTCTTTTCGCAGCTGACCTGTCCAGCTGCGCCCGGGCTCCCGCTTGCTCAGATTGTTTTGATTTCTTTATTCAATTCTAAGCGACAGCACGGGCACCAGTCAAACAATACACAAACACTGACACTGACGCAGAACAAGGGGCTGCTTCGGACGCGCTCCGTCGCAACACTCCCCCCCGTAAAACTGCTGCATTGTCGAATCCGATGTTTTACGTTCTCTTGATCGCGGTGCGTCCCGAAGATTTTTCGTTGACTCTCGGTGCTACTGACGACGACTGCTACTTGGAGCCGATGAGAATTCTTTGTTGCGAGGTTGCCTGTTGACCTCCGTCTCACACCCGTGCCCGACCACTTTTGGCTCGATTTATGGGCCACGGGTGATCACTTTGTCGCGAGCGCAACCTCCTTGGCAAGTCACTTCCTCACCGACTCCATTTTGTTGCACCTTCTCGCCGCCATTGTCCCCGACTCAGCGCTCTAGTTCTCCGGCTAACGCTACGGCTAAATGAACGCCCTTATGCCACTCTCACCGCGCCTTTTTCAGCTGCCGGCCGTGGTCACAGGTCCCCGGACTTCGACACGCCGTGTCAAATCTTTTTGAAGTGTTGAGACAGGCGGGAGGATGCTCATCGCGGGCACCGTTTTCGGTAGCAGAGTAAAATAAAACTTATTATTTTCCTCATGCTTCAAAAAGATTTGGTGTCTTTTCGCAGCTGACCTGTCCAGCTGCGCCCGGGCTCCCGCTTGCTCAGATTGTTTTGATTTCTTTATTCAATTCTAAGCGACAGCACGGGCACCAGTCAAACAATACACAAACACTGACACTGACGCAGAACAAAGGGCTGCTTCGGACGCGCTCCGTCGCAACATCAATACTTATCAGTTAAAATATTATCAGTTAAAATATTATTGAGTGTCTAATCATAATCGATGACTTTTCACCTTAATTTTTAATACTAGCAACTTTCATTCATGAAATGTTGTAGCTTTCGCTATTCAGTGATTTCAAATATAGGAGGTCCTACATGTACAAAAGGAAAAAGGGATACCTTAAAACTAACTTATAAAATATATAAAGAGCGGATCAATGCAGCTGAAGACTGCAATGATTTTTGTTGAAATGCATCAATTATCTTATTGGACATAACATCCAAATTTTCAGGATTTTGTTCTGAATCCTCTGAAGTTTTTTCTTCCTGGTTAAGAAACAGCTTGTCCAGATCGGCACAGCATATGCGTGGCAGGTCTGAATATTTGTTTATAAATTAACAGTTTATTCTTGAGACAAAGTCTAGAATTCCTGTTTATAAGTGGATACAAACATTTAATATATTTGTTATATTTAACCTGTATACTTTCAATGTGATCCTTGTAAGTAAGGTTTTTGTCAAAAGCAAGTCCAAGATGTTTCACTTGATCCTCCCACTTCAAAGTCACCCTCGTCTGGCCGGACCCTGTTCCGGAGACGACCCCCACTCTGCCAGGTCCTGTCCTGGAGGCACCAACCCGCTGGCCGATCCTAGTACCGGAAGCCACCACCGTCTGGCCGGACCCTGTTCCGGAGACGACCCCCGCTCTGCCAGGTCCTGTACTGGAGGCACCCGCATCGCTGGATCCTGTTCCGGGTGCAACCCAACCCGGACCGTGTTCCGTAGGCTTTCAACGCGCTGCAAGGCCCTGTCCTGGAGGCAATTCAAGCCCTGCCGGGTCCTGTCCCGAAGGCAATCTATGCCCTGCTGGACCTAGTTCCGCAGGATTTCACCGCTCTGTCAAGCCCTGCCCTGGAGGCACCCGCATCGCTGGATCCTGTCCCAGCCGGGTCTTGTCCCGAAGGCAATCTACTCCCAGTCGGACCGTGTTCCGGAAGCAGAACCTAAAAAGGTCAGCGACTCCGAAATCAACCGAGATTCCGCGCCGAAGCTATACGATCAAGCCAGCCAACCTGATACAAGCCGTGCCTATCGGAGGACGGCTCCAACGACAACCAACCTCAACCCGAACGAGAGAGAATCCCGAACCAGTCGGGTCTCTCGCATCTTCCAGATCGAAGCGCAACATCGACGGGAAGCCTTGGCACTGCTTGTGGTCGGTGCCATCAAGAAGCGATGCGTCGCCGATGCACCAAACCAAGCTGATGAACGCGAAGCACAAAGGCCACCTGACGAAGGTGCAATTGATCGTTGTCCCTGGGACCCAGGGGTCGCGCAGCACGCAGTCCAGCAAGAACACCACCTAGGATCGAGTTCCGTCTGTTAAGAGAACTCAACGGGGGGGAGAATGTTCGGGACGACCAAATAGTGTTTGCCCACACCCGTACGACGAGAACGACTACGCCCTTGCGCAACGGCAGAGCTGTCATCGACGACGTCAACAACAACAGTTTGCCGCTCGAACCGGCCAGCAACAAGCCCGCGTTGAGCGCGCTCAACGCAAGTCATCAAACCACCGAACGACGCGACGCGCAAAAACTCTAGATTTGTTCATATAAGGATACAAATTGGTAGCACCATCACAGGTACAATTTATTATTTGCCAATCAAATTTACCTATTATTTCAACACACATGTTAAGTCTGTAGTCTGGGGAGAGAAACAGTAGGATTTCAAGTGTGCAAATATTTGGTGTGCAGTTATGATTTGCAAGTGTGGAGAATTTGGTGCAAAGTTTGCAATACAATGAGGAAAAGAAAAAAAATGTCAAGAAAACATAACCTGCCTAATTTAAGAAGTGGCGAACACACACGCAACGTTACACACTGTTTAATTTCATGAAATGATCAAATGAAAATATTTCAGGATCGATGATGTTTGGAAGTTTAATACAATTTGAATAAAACAAATAAGATTGAACACCAACTGCCTCAATATTGAACAAAAAAAATGTTTTTTTTTCTATTAAGTGAAATCAGATTGGCAAAAAGAAATGGGAATATTTATGAAAGCACTTGTGAAATTTTGGTAACATGTAATCAGGATTTTTAGTAGTAATGTTAACTCCGTGTCGTTCCGCGCGCTTTTTCAAGTGTAAGCATAAACCGCGAATTCATTCATTTTTTTTTGTGTCGACTTAACCCTCTCAACTCGCGAAACATGCCTTGCCATATCGACAACTACCCAATCACCGATGCATCGCACTTGATGCAATGTTCCGGTTCGTGTGGCAGAAGTTTCCATGCTGCGTGCGCTGGGACACAGAGGAACTACGAGAACGAAATAACTAATTATATGATCCCGCTGTGCCGAGACTGCCAGGGAGTTATTACGGTTGAAGTCACAACTCGCGCCGTTTTCCTGCAACAGCAAAAACTGACTTGCGATATCAAAGCTCTGATTGATGCTAACTTTAAGGCTTGCAATGCCTTCAAGCAAATGGACAACAAAATCGAAGTTGTTCAAGATGAATATGAGGGCATTGCCACCCTCCTTGGCGATATGCAGCAGCAACTCAACAGGCGTATGCAAAAAAGTTTCTGTTCTGTTTTTTTTTGTCTGGGCGTGACCCTGGTCCTGCTGTCAATGAAATCCTCGAGGAGATTAAGGCAATCTCAGCCAATCTCCCGGCTGGTACTGAGCAAACCGAGGGTCATCACGAAACTCTCGCTGATGAGTTAGCATCTAGCTCAGCTTCAGGTAGACCCAATCTTAAAGATAATTCTGGATGGCGCACACTCGGCAATATAATCGGCTCGATTACAGCTTCTTTGACAACAATTTCCACTTAGAACAACGTAATGACCGGCTTCACCGCCTGCGCCACAACCAGCTTGCACAACACTTAGTAAAACAACCAATCAACTTATTACAAAATCAACAACAACCACAATCCCAGCAACAACAACACCAACAACAATCCCAGCAACAACAACACCAACAGCATATCCAGCTCCAACAACAACAATCCCAGCAACCTCAACACCAACCCCAGCAGCATCAACATCAACAACAACATCAACAGCATAGCCAGCACCAGCATCAAAATCTACAGCAACAACAACAAGCCCATTCCCACCAACAACAGCAACCACAACTTCACCAGCTACACCCACCGGCACAACAGCAACCACAACTTCATCAACAGCAACAGCCCACCCAAGCTCAGCTAATACATAGAAGCGCACAGGTATACAGTGAAACACCTAGCTGGATGATCCGGCCAGCACTACGTAGCCCTTTTTCGGAAACAGGAAATTTTATGAACTAAGGACGCCTTCATGTGAAGCTAGCGATAATTTAATTTTGACAAGTCCAACCACTGCGTCTAATAATTTAATTGAAATTTTGACTTACTGTCAAAACTTCAATAGAATGAAGAGTGCCGCAAAAATCGACACTATCAGCGGACAGCTATCAGCGGATGCCTTTATACTGCTATTCTTGGCACGGAGACCAGTTGGGACGCTAGTATTTTAAGTGAAGAGATTTTCTCTAGCAACTTTAATGTATTCAGGAATGATAGAAATCTGTTATCATCCGGGAAAAAGTCAGGAGGCGGCGTTTCAGTCGCCATTCAAACCGATTTTGACTCAGAAAAACTTGATTCTGACGTTTTTACACATTTTGAACACGTATGGGTCAAAGCTCAGATTGCAAAAGAGACTCACATCTTTGCATCCGTGTATTTTCCCCCGTTATCGCCACTCAGCTCATATATGAAGATTTCTTCAGGAACGCTGAAAAAAATTATCTCCAGTCTAGATCCCGAATCCAAAATACATTTGTATGGCGATTTCAATCTCGGTGCTGTCGACTTCATGGTTGACGCAGAAAACGAGTCTATTCTTATTCCCATCTTAGGGGAAAGTGACAGATTGCAATTATTTTTTGATAAAATGTACTCTCTCGGCCTAAATCAAATTAATCATGTGAAAAATCAAAATAATCGCTTTCTTGATCTTCTTTTTACTAATATGACTGAAGACTTCTGTGTGACTGAAGCAAATAATCCACTTTGAAAAAATGAAGCTCATCACACATCAATTGAATTTTCACTTTTCGTGCATAAGGCTATTAACAGACCAGATGGTTCAGATTACGAAGAAATTCCTGATTACAATAATGCCAATTATCCCTTAATCAAACGTAGACTATTAGAAGTTGATTGGAAAGCATTAGTAGAGAAAGAAACGAACATCGAGCTAGCAGTTAACACTTTCTATAGCATTATATACGACTTCCTCGATGAAAGCGTCCCAATACGAAAAAAAGACGCACAATTGACAAACACCCGCCTTGGTTTACAAGAGAGGTTAAAAACCTTGAAAATAGAAAACAAAAAGCTCATAAAGCTTACAAAAGCAATAGCCAAAAACTTGATGAGTAACTACAAATATGCAGTCAGTTAGAAGTCACCATCCAATTTGTATTTGAAAAGTATCATAGAAAGGTAGAATCGGAAATCAAGAGCAGGGATGGTATTTTCTCGTTTCCTCGCCGATGGCGAGGGCTTTTAAATATCGTCCCTCGCTCAAATCATCAAATTTTCGGCGTTCTCCCAAAACTGCATCAAGAGAGCGAAGCGAAAACGACGCCGATGAAATAGCGAGCAACGAACAAACCGATGCGTAAGACGGAAAAAAATCTCTCACACGGCCAGTCCCCTCGCTCAAAAAGCAAGAGAAAGAGCAATCGTGAAATTCTCTCGCCCGTAAGCCCTGTAGAAATGAGTTCATTTGTGTGCGTGAGCTCCAGTGTATGTATACAGCAATTTCGTGTGCGTGTCTCTCCGGTTGGAACGATAGTTCCATCGTAGCCAGCGATACGGTATTTCTCGTCGGTTCGTTGGGCTTTCGATATTCGCGATAGCAAGCCGACCATCACTCGGCTGCGAAAGAGAAGAGAAACTTTAAGAGACGAGGAACGCACCGAAATATGCATCAATGATAGTGCGATGGTGATGGTTTACCTACCCTGATCAAGAGTGATTCCAAGCCGAGGGGGATGTAACTCCCGAGATGAGCTCAAGATTCAGCCTCGATGACGGTCGATGAGCACGATTTGCCTCGATTGCCACGATTTGGCGCGATTTGGCACGATTTCATCGCGATGTGAGCGCGATGTGGAAAAATCGCGCGATGTGAGCTGTCAACTGCTCGAATGAGTTTGACATCTTCCAAATGACAGTTCTCGCTGACGTACGATTCGAGCAGTGTAAGATCAAAACAAATTAAAAAAAAAACACGTGGGCGAACTGGCTCTTGGAGTACGAGTGATCCCGCCGGATGCCGTCATTAGGTTCCTAAAAAGCTAACTGAAGCTGCATCCGTCACGACTAGTGCCGCTGAGCTGAAGACGACCGTTGTGGGCAAGGTGGCCCCGGTGAAGAACGAGGATATCGCCGCCGTCGACTCGGCAGTTCCTGTTTCCGTGGCTCCTGTTGAGAAGGCCGAGGAAGAGCAAAGTCCCTGTTAACTGTAGTCGATATTGTGCCGGAAGATCCTGTGGAACCCGCGGCCGTTGAGCTCAAATCCAATCAGATCCCCTGCCTCCATTCCTCCTACCTCTCTGGTAATGGAAAGCTTGAAAGAACTCAATTTTATCCCAGAGCCGGTTTCACTGCCGATAATTTTACAGGAGCAGCAGGAAAAACGCCAGTCGAGGAAGTTTAGCAGAAGCGGTCATCTGTAAAGTTGAGGAGAAGCCGAGTCCTGTTCACCCCAGAGAAGAAGGAAACTGTAACGCTGGCAGTCGACAAGTCCCGTAGCAGTCGACGGTACAGGACGTATACGACCCTGACACTGAATCAGATAGGTGATGTAGTCTACAGACTCGGACATGGAGGACAACGCTGGCTCGCGGTTACCACTGTTGGCACCGAGTTCAAGAGGCGCCAGCTGTGCAGCTAAGCTCGTAATCGTCGTAACGTTGGTCCAAAGACGATGTAGGTGGTGCTCCGGTTATTATGGAGTTTAGCAACCTTAGTCGAAGGTCTTTTTTTTTTCATGACGTTTCCGTTTCAGCCCAAGGTGGTGGATCCGGTCTTGACCAACACGAATCTTATCAATGTGCCGGCGGCAAAAATGATGTCACAAGAAAAACGTTGGCATGGCAAGTCTTGCCGCAAGTGCTTCAACTCGGTCGATTCCTCACCACGGCTACGACCAATAGCAAAAACAAAAGTAGTCCGGGAGTACCGATTAGAGCAGCTGTAACGGTGGCCACGGCTGGTTGAAATAACAGCAGCACCAGCTCCGAGCACGAGAATCAGCTCAACCAGCCGCCCCTGAACAATGAACACGCTTTGTAACCAGCTCCTACAGAGGATCGCGCAACGGTTCATGGTGGACCCGCCTAAGTCACCGCCGGATATGCCGCACCTCAGCTGCTCGGCCGCCAATCCAGATGGACCTTCGTCGCCACTGCCCAGTGTTAAAGGACTACTCAACTGTGAGGACCCACGCGAGCTCTGTCGCCAAGAACCCGGCGCCACTCGACAGATGTAACAAACATTTCGCTCCTCTTCTTGTTGGCCCACTTTTTAAACGCAGAACTGGCCGAGCTGTCGTGAATCTTCAGCGAGGTAATGCACGACTTCCGGCCGGACCTAATTTTTGAAATTCTTGAAATGTGAGCGACGAAATATATATATTTTTTTTATTATTTTCTTTATTTATCGTTGTTATCGTATATTTACATAATAAATAAGTTTTCAACGCGAATCCTACCCTACAAAAATCTACACCTTCTGTTTCCGGTTAAATGGTTTGCTTTGTGAAGTGGTCCGTACGGAATAACTTGTTCTGCTGCGTCCTGTAGGTAGAGAATATGGACGCGCAATTCAACGCGTCAACGTCTTGCGAGCAGACTGTAGTAAATCTACACCAAGTGTCGTCCAAGGACGTGCCGAATGCGGTGGAGGCTCTGTCCGACAGTTTAGCACCGATAATTCTGAAGCTGGGTGAGGCAGAAATCTAACGCGAGCGGCGTGTGATACTGCGTGAGATGTAGGAGGTCGTGAGGAAGTCTTTGACCATCTGCTCGCGACCACTTAACGACCTGCAGGCTTACATTGAATCGCACTACAAGCCCCTCCCCGCATTTTCATTGTCGCGGTCGGTGGCGTCAAGCACGGAGTCCTGGTCTAGCCTAGGAAAGGTTGACTACAACTCCGACGGAAATGCCCTCGTCGTTTCACAGTTTCGGAAGTCTGCGATGCCTCGCTACCGCTAGCTTGCGCAATTGCCGTCGGGGGTTGCTGCTGGATCGTCCCGATAATGTTTCGCTGATGGTCGACAACACGATGATCAGCGCGTGTTATTGCACGCAGGGTGATGGCTTAAACAGCACATCCAAGACTGCCGAGGCCAACCTGTGCCACATATTCCAGTTGTTCAACACGTGTAAACCCTCCACTTAATATTTCACCACTAAATCTCACATTATAACCCCCATCTCCTCTCTACTCTCATCACCATCCCTTCATCACCCCTTCCCTTACTAATCCCTCCTCCCCCTCCCATCACCCCTATACCCATCATCATCCTCATTCCCTCACTCCCCCTCACATCCTCTTCCCATTCATATCATCATATCTCCCACCTACTTCAACCTCTTCCCTCTCATTCTCTCCTCTCCACACCCTACACCTCCCATCCCATTCTCTATACTCTAAAAAAACTCCCCTCAATCCCTTCCCAAACCTACAATCCCCTACTTAACCATTACTTGACACTATACTCATCTCACCACCTACACAGATATCTACTTTAAATTTCATAATCTATAACAACAAAACCAAAAATTCACAAATAATCATTCCCTCCCTAACTCTATATCAACAACTATTAAAAAAACCACATACTACCCCACACACTATCTCAAATTCAAAAAACACTTTACATTCAATCCCTTAATCAACATACTACTCCAATACCACCATATCTTAACCAAAACTATTATGAAAGTGTGTACCACTCGCTCCTGTTGAACCGATTTCCGTTGCTGCTTGTCCTCCTCTCTGCGCCAAATCCGTCTCTCGCTTGTCCCAAACGACGTTCCGAAGCCGGTTTCTGCATTCCTGGAGGGTGTTCAAAAAGTGCGCCCGGAAGACCTTACCGATGCCCATGCCCACCATTAGCAGCATGTACTATTGATGTGGCTAGTTAACCGTGCAGTTGCAGTCCTGCAGTTGAGTTCAGCATCCGAAGAAAAATGTACCAAATCTGTGAAAATAAAAATTGATTCAGCAAATTAGCTTTTTCTGTAAACAATAAATACATACCGAAACTGGCAGGCTCCAACTCACAGCAGGTGAATCAGTTCCGGCTTAATACCTTGTCTGGTTCTGGCTCATGAGGCGCGAGAAAAAAGAATCTGCACAGACAGCTGCCACAATCCGTCCCGAAAAAACGAAGAAATTTTGTTTATTTACCTTTTCGGACTGCTCGAATCAACAAAAATAAACATTGAAGCAGTGCGGCCAGTTTCATGGAAAACTGCTAGAACGAATATTTAATGGCAACACTGACTGCATGAATGCAAATTTTCATTCGAGCACGATCTGGGCACGATGAGCACGATGAGCGCGATCTGGCGCGATTTGGCACGATTAGCGAAAAACGACCACGATGAAGGTACGATGAGCAACGATGAAAGAATTTAACGAGATTTGGTGCGATTTGAACGAAATCGCGAAGTGTCACTCCCCTCGTTCCAAGCAGTTTTTCAATTTTGTCAAATCAAAATTAAAAGGTAGTAATTTTCCATTAAATATGTCTCTTGACAATTAAATTGGCAAAAACAGTGCAGAAATTTGTGAATTATTCGCAAACTTTTTTGATGAAAACGACCGCGACCGAAGCTACTTTTCCTGTATACCCCAAGCGAATAACGAAATAACAGTCGATAGCTTATCCTTAGATGAAATTCAGGCGGCTCTTAAAGCTCTTGACAGTTCAAAGAGTACCGGACCAGATGGAATATCTCCAAAATTTGCGAAAAATGTAGCCTCTGAACTGGCTTCTCCGCTTAATTGGCTATTTAATCTATCATTAAAATCAGGAATATTCCCAAGTGCTTGGAAGAAATCCGGTAAAAAATCTGACGTGAAAAACTATCGTGGAATTGCTCTTATTTCATGTATTCCCAAGCTCTTTGAGGCATTAGTTAACAACAAAATGTTTGCTCAATTAAAAGACTACATAACACAAAAACAGCGTGGATTTTTCAAAGGGCGCTCAACAGCAACTAATCTTCTCTCTTTCGTAAAATACACATTGAATGAAATGGATAACAAAAACTCTGTACAGACACTCTACCCGAGCATGGGTAAATTACAAGGGAAATGCAAAATAATACCATTCAATGGTATCAATACTAAATTTTGGTTTTCGCGAGCCCTTAAAAAAATGTCTAAAGTGTATATTAATACCAATCTGTAGTATTATACCAAATTATGGTTATTGAGCAAATTTTAAGATTATTTTAAAGCCAACTATTTTATTTTGGTCTAAAAAAGTCATTTAATGATCTTTATAAAAAAATGATTCATAAAATAATCTAATTTAAATGATGTTTAACATTCTTAAAAGTATGCTGATACATTTGAAAATGATAAGAAAAACATTTATATATTTAGACGATTACCTTTACGACAACAATAGGTTTAACGTGAAAAAATTAAAATTTTATAATGGATTTTACTTAAAATTGTGTGTCTTTTTCGTCTTAATCAATAAACTTTAAAAAATAATGTCAATCTCTGTTAATTTGATAAAATAACTCTTTCAATACCAAAATGTTGGTATGCATGTGGTATTCGAACTTCGTTCTAAAATCCTTTTAATATTGGATTTGTGTTGAATCCTATTCAGCTGGAATCATGCATCCTCGAATATCCCACGAAAAATGCCACACTGCCTGGGCTATAGCTTTTCTCGTTCTGGTTTAGTTTGTTTCTCTTTCTTTGAATTTCCTGATAATTTTGCCTGCAGCTAAAAGATGTTGATGCAGCTGCAGCTCGTTTTCAACAAGCGTTGATAGCTCAGTTGGTAAGCTAAAATGGTGTCTGCACCTTACCTGTCATGAGTTCGATTCCAGTATTCCTCTAGTTTTCTTTACCTGTTATTTTTTGGCTCTCCATGCAAGACTTCGTTTTCCTGCCTGTTCGAAGGATTTAAACATAGCATCAAAATTCTACCTATTTCTCATTGCAATCCCATTAGCCAAATTGAATTCCCGCTGTAATCCCATAGAAAATTCTCACTATTTTTTTGTCCAATGAGATTTTTATTTACCCGGAAAGTTGTTTTTTGTCTGGTATTCATTTGCCCTTGGAATGGCACGTTTTAATATTGCTTTTGTCTTCCCCATACAGTTTTTTGGTATGATTTCATGGTATTATACCATCTATTACTGGGCAACCAAGGGCACATTTTGGTATTTGTTATTATGCCAAGTAATACCAAAATATGGTATTCCCGTGTTATTTACCCCTGCTCGGGTATACTGACTTTAGCAAAGCCTTCGACAGAGTGGACATTCCTATGCTTCTTTTCAAATTGGATAAAAATAAAAAATTGATTCTAATCTACTTTCATGGCTTAAATCTTACTTCTAGATTAAATTTTCAAAACAACCTATCCCTCATGGGTTTCCTATGCAGATAGGGCCTTTTGAAAATTTAATCGAGACTTAACAAAACGCACGCAATGTGTTAAATTTAATGACCTCATATCTAGGCTCATCAATGTTACTTCCGGGGTACCTCAAGGCTTTCATTTAGGCCCATTACTTTTTATTCTTTACGTAAATGATGTATCCTTTATATTTAAGCATATCAACGTTTCGATTTACGCAGATGACATGAAATTGTTTATGAAAATTAAAGACGAAACTGACGCTTCAAGATTCCAGAACGAAATCAACATATTTTTTGAATGGTGCTGTCGTAGCCTTTTACAACTTAACATTAAA
Source organism: Culex pipiens pallens (assembly GCF_016801865.2). Taxonomy (NCBI): domain Eukaryota; kingdom Metazoa; phylum Arthropoda; class Insecta; order Diptera; family Culicidae; genus Culex; species Culex pipiens. The sequence continues at coordinate 68,271,380 of NC_068937.1, forward strand.
AAGTGTACATCGATCTTGTTCAGCAGAAAAATAAATAAGCCAAATATAAACGTAAAGCTAGACAACCAGACAGTTGAAAACTGTGCAAATGTTAGAGATTTAGGAGTCATACTTGATTCTAAAATGACTTTCATCGAACATTACAACACGATGGTATTCAAAGCAACTAATATGCTCAACTTCATAAAACGATTCAGTTATAACTTTAAGGACCCCTATACATTGAAAACATTGTTCATAACTTATGTTCGCTCTATTCTTGAATATTGTAGCGTCGTGTGGAGTCCACACATCAAAACACACGAAACCCGTATTGAATCAGTGCAAAAACAATTTTTACTATTTGCTCTTCGTAAACTAGGGTAGACGGTGTTTCCTCTTCCTTCGTATATTATATTGCACGCTGTAGGTTAATAAGGTTAGAAACACTTGCAAAGCGTCGTGAATTCGCCTCTCTCTCGTTCGTTAATGATCTTATTGCAAACCGAATTAATTCTCCAGAGTTGTTACAAACATTAAATTTATATGAACCCACACGCGTATTGAGAGCACGTGAGCCTTTCGCATTGCATTTTCACAGAACTGACTACGCTAAACACGGGCCCATGAATAGAATGATGGAAACTTATAACAATTATATTAACATAATCGACTTCACAATGACAAAATCAACCATGAAAAAACAGTTCTGCAATCAAAGATAGATTTTCCCCTCTTGTAATTAGAAACTAAGCAACGATCATGTAGTCTACGTATGTTTGGCGAATAAATAAATAAAATAAATAAATAAACCTAAGTATTTTCCCTGGGTCCTGTCTCGGTGGAGTCGCTGGTAGGCAGTTGGACTAACAATCCAAAGGTCGTCAGTTCGAATCCCGGGGTGGATGGAAGCTTAGGTGTAAAAAGAGGTTTGCAATTGCCTCAACAATCAAGCCTTCGGACACCTAGTTTCGAGTAGGAATCTCGCAATCGAGAACGCCAAGGCAATGCTGTAGAGCGAATAATTTGATTTTTTTTATTTGTATTTTACGATTAATTTTTTCTCCTAATGTTGAAATGCATTTTGTTTTGTAGATATGCAAATTTTGTTGGAATGCATTTTGTTTTGTAGATAATACGAAAAATTATGCAAATTTTAAGTTTATTTTTTATTTGTCTTTAGTAGCAATGCCAAAGTCTTGGAACATCCGAGCAGATTGATGGTCTGTTTTGAGAGAGTGGTTTTTTTGTGCGTCGTTGCGGTCGTTGCCCACCCGGTACACCGTCAGAGTCGTTGAGTTAAACCAGTTCGTTCGATTCCAACAGGGGGGAGGGGGAAGGGAGGGGGGTTGGGGCGTCGTCCTGAAAGGTGCTTGTTGTGAAGGGATTCTTCTTCACGGTTGGTGCATGGTTCCCGCAACGAGCAGCCACCAATAATCGCCTCCGCTTGCGGTCCATATCGGCCTGGTAGGTTGACGGTGATCGACTCCGGCGAAAACTAGACAACGGAACGTTGGAAGGGGAATCGGGTGAAAGTATTATTGCTTATGAGCAGTTCTCTAGGATTTTGGTCATTCTATTTTTTTTTTTTGTATTTTTAAATCCGACTGAAACTTTTTTGGTGCCTTCGGTCTGCCCAAAGAAGCCATTTTGCATCTTTAGTTTGTCCATATAATTTTCCATACAAATTTGGCAGCTGTCCATACAAAAATGATGTATGAAAATTCAAATATCCTTATATTTTGAAGGAATTTTTTGATCGATTTGGTGTCTTCGGCAAAGTTGTAGATATGGATACGGACTACACTGGAAAAAAATGATACACGGTAAAAAAAAATTGGTGATTTTTTTATTTAACTTTTTATCACTAAAACTTGATTTGCAAAAAAACACTATTTTTAATTTTTTTTATTTTTTGATATGTTTTAGAGGACATAAAATGCCAACTTTTAAGAAATTTCCAGGTTGTGCAAAAAATCATTGAGCGAGTTATGAATTTTTTAATCAATACTGATTTTTTCAAGAAATCGAAATTTTTGTCGCAAAAATTTTTTAACTTTATTTTTCGATGTAAAATCAAATTTGCAATCAAAAAGTACTTTAGTGAAATTTTGATAAAGTGCACCGTTTTCAAGTTAAATCCATTTTTAGGTGACTTTTTTGAAAATAGTCGCAGTTTTTCATTTTTTTAAATTAGTGCACATGATTGCCCACTTTTGAAAAAAGTATTTTTGAAAAGCTGAGAAAATTCTCTATTTTTTGCTTCTTCAGACTTTGTTCATACGACCTTTAGTTGCTGAGATATTACAATGCAAAGGTTTAAAAACAGGAAAATTGATGTTTTCTAAGTCTCACCCAAACAGCCCACCATTTTTTAATGTCGATAACTCAGAAACTAATGGTCCGATTTTCAATGTTAAAATATGAAACATTTGTGAAATTTTCCGATCTTTTCGAAAACAATGTTTTCAAAATTTTCAAATCAAGACTAACATTTTAAAAGGGCGTAATTTTGAATGTTTGGCCCTTTCGAAATGTTAGTCTTGATTTGAAAATTTTAAAAATATTTTTTTCTAAAAGATCGGAAAATTTTACAAATGTTTCATATTTTAACATTGAAAATCGGACCATTAGTTGCTGAGATATCGACGTTAGAAAATGGTGGGTTGTTTGGGTGAGACTTAGAAAACATCTATTTTCCTGTTATTAAACCTTTGCATTGCAATATCTCAGCAACTAAAGGTCGTATCAACAAAGTCTGAAGAAGCAAAATATAGAGAATTTTCTCAGCTTTTCAGAATTTTTTTTTTTCAAAAGTGGGCAAACATGTGCACTAATTCAAAAAAATGAAAAACTGCGACTATTTTCAAAAAAGTCACCTAAAAATGGATTTAACTTGAAAACGGTGCACTTTATCAAAATTTCACTAAAGTACTTTTTGATTGCAAATTTGATTTTACATCGAAAAATGAAGTTAAAAAATTTTTGCGACCAAAATTTAGATTTTTTGAAAAAATCAGTATTGATTAAAAAATTCATAACTCGCTCAATGATTTTTTGCACAACCTGGAAATTTCTGAAAAGTTGGCATAAAAAACATAAAACATATCAAAAAATAAAAAAAAATTAAAAATAGTGTTTTTTTGCAAATCAAGTTTTAGTGATAAAAAGTTAAATATAAAAATCACCATTTTTTTTTACCGTGTAACATTTTTTTCCAGTCTAGTCAGTATCCATACCTACAATTTTGCCGAAGACACCAAATCGATCAAAAAATTCCTTCAAAAGATACAGATTTTTGAATTTTTATGCATCATTTTTGTATGGACAGCTGCCAAATTTGTATGGAAAATTATATGGACAAACTAAAGATGCAAAATGGCTTCTTTGGGAAGACCGAAGGCACCAAAAAAGTTTCAGACGGATTAAAAAATACAAAAATTAAAATTGAAGAAAAAAGACCGATTTCGTAGAGAATTGCTCTTATGATACTTACCTCACAACGATTCAATTTAAACTGACATTTTAAGAACCAAAACAAAACACTACGGACGCACATAAGCCTAAAAACTTAGAGCAAAACTGGCACTCAGTGCCGCACTGGCTCTTCAAACGAACGTACCATATGTGTGCGAGATTGTGTTGCTCTCACTGCGAGAGTCCGACTCACCTAGTTTTGGTTCAAACGAATGGTCCAGTTTTGCTCTAAGTTTTTAGGCTTATGTGCGTCCGTAGAAATTTGTTTTGGTTCTTAAAATGTCGGTTTAAATTGAATCGTTGTGAGGTAAGTATCATAAGCAATAATACTTTCACCCGATTCCCCTTCCAACCGCAGAAAGATAAACAACTTTGCCGCAGTCAGGAAAAAACTTTCCGATGATAATCGACTTTTTTGCAATTTCCACCACCAACACAGCACACGGCAGAAAACTCGTCACAGGAAACTGTTGACACCGGAATGGTTTCAAAACAGTGAGTAGAACACCAATTACACCGACCAACAAAATTTCTGAGCAGGCTTAACTCGAGGGGAAGCATGAATTTTTGGGTCGCCAGAAACACCTCCGTATGACTCGCCACTTCACCGACATCCACTGCTTGAAAACGCTGTTTTGCTCGCTGGTCCGGTCATCACTTGAATACTGCTCGTCGGTTTGGAATCCTCACTACAACAATGCGGTGTACCGGCTCGAGAGTATCCAAAGAAGGTTCGTCAGATACGCCTTGAGATTACTGCTTTGGAGAGATCCCCATCAGCTGCCGCCCTACGAAGACCGCTGCCAGCTCATGCATCTGGACACCCTCCAGCTGCGTCGTGATCTGGCCCGTGCATTGACTGTGTCAGACGTATTGACAGACAGAATTGACTGCCCTTCTCTCCGAGAAAAGATCAGCTTGACCGCACCTGCCCGCCAGCTACGTCACAGCCAATCATGCAGATTCCTTTCCGCCGTACCAATTACAGTGCCAACGGAGCTATCGTCGGACTTAAGCGGGCCTTCAATAAAGTGTCCAATGTTTTTGATGTTAGTTTGTCCCGTGATGTGTTAAAATCTAAGTTTTTATCAGTGTTAAGACGACTGTTTTAGTTTTAGTATTAAGTTCATTTGGGCAACAAGTGCCTGTTGAGAAATAAACAACAACAATAATAATCACTTCGATTTTTTCAAAAATATTTAGACCGGCCGAATGGTTTTTCTCCAGGGGAAGGGGTTCTGAAATCCCGAACATAATATTCGAACAACCCTTATACCCTTAATTTCTTTTATTCTGGAGGAAATGTACAGTAGTTATTTCTGACAGGACGTTGGTTAAATGAGATGCAATTTACAACTAAAGTATATATAACGTGTTGGAGCCATCTGATTCTACAAACCATCCAATTTAATGACAAACAGGTCTTTTGTAATCTCTATTGCGAGTTTCGGCTCCAACCTAGGAGTCCGCGGCCTGAATGGGGTGAACACCCAAACCTGTTTTTACCTCAAGGAACCTTCCACACCAGGATTCAAACTTACTACCTTCAACGGAGTAGGCTTGGTTTGGTGTGTTGTTTATACTTATACCAGGGATACGACTCCTACACTAACAACAACTAAGGCCAAGACCGACGTTTTACTTCCCCATCCGATGGAAGGCAGGATCAGATCGAACCCATGATCATCCGCTTGCAAAGCGAACAAAGTCTGCCATCTGATTCTATAGGTTACTAATTACATGTTTTAATAATGTGTGTTTTTATTTTATCCTAATTGTTATGTGGTTTGCTTTTACATTTGCTCAATAACAACAGATCTGCAGAATACCGCCATGCCAGATGAAAGAGCTGTCATGACCTACGTGTCATCATACTACCATTGCTTCAGTGGGGCACAGAAGGTCGGTGTTGCTTTTTTTGTTTTTATATTCTAACTGCAACTTTTGTTGAACACATTTTAATACTTTAAACTATGACAATCATACCTCAATTCAGACTCTTGTTTCAAAATTAATTGTACAGATTATACAAACTGAGAGCTTTGTCCATAAGCTTAATAGATAGTCAATTAGCCTTTTTGTTCAGTTATTTAAAGTGCAAAATTTTAAAAGTTTCAAAGTAAAACATTAAGTAACCTTTATGTTGAATAATGGCCTATCTACAATCAGCCTACGTAGCTGTCACTCATGAGCCTGCCACATAGTCATTATGATGTTGCCAAAACATAGTAGAGCAGTTCTCTAGGATTTCGGTCATTCGATTTTTTTTTGTATTTTTTAATCCGACTGAAACTTTTTTGGTGCCTTCGGTATGCCCAAAGAAGCCATTTTGCATCATTAGTTTGTCCATATATTTTTCCATACAAATTTGGCAGCTGTCCATACAAAAATGATTTATGAAAATTCAAAAATCTGTATCTTTTGAAGGATTTTTTTGATCGATTTGGTGTCTTCGGCAAAGTTGTAGGTATGGATAAGGACTACACTGGAAAAAAATGATACACGGCAAAAAAAAATGGGTGATTTTTTTATTTAACTTTTTATCACTAAAACTTGATTTGCAAAAAAACACTATTTTTAATTTGTTTTATTTTTTTATATGTTTTAGAGGACATAAAATGCCAACTTTTAAGAAATTTCCAGGTTGTGCAAAAAATCATTGACCGAGTTATGATTTTTTTTAATCAATACTGATTTTTTCAAAAAATCGAAATACTGGTCGCAAACATTTTTCAACTTCATTTTTCGATGTAAAATCAAATTTGCAATCAAAAAATACTAAAGTGATTTTTTTATAAAGTGCACCGTTTTCAAGTTAAATCCATATTAAGGTGACTTTTATAAAAATAGTCGCAGTTTTTCATTTTTTTTTTATTAGTGCACATGTTTGCACACATTTGAATTTTTTTTTTTTTGAAGAGCTGAGAAAATTCTCTATATTTTGCTTCTTCGAACTTTGTTGATACGATCTTTAGTTGCTGAGATATTGCAATGCAAAGGTTTAAAAACAGGAAAATTGATGTTTTCTAAGTCTCACCCAAACAGCCCACCATTTTTTTAATGTCGATATCTCAGCAACTAATGGTCCGATTTTCAATGTTAATATATAAAACATTTGTGAAATTTTCCGATCTTTTCGAAAACAATATTTTCAAAAATTTTAAACCAAGACTAACATTTTAAAAGGGCGTAATATTTAATGTTTAAAATTTCACAAATGTTTCACATTTTAACATTTTTGTATGGACAGCTGCCAAATTTGTATGGAAAATTATATAGACAAACTAATGATGCAAAATGGCTTCTTTGGGCATACCGAAGGCACCAAAAAAGTTTCAGTCGGATTAAAAAATACAAAAATTAAAATTGATGAAAAAATACCGATTTCGTAGAGAATTGCTCAGTAGCATTCTGGGCCCGATGTTTGATTGAAATCCTACATTAGCGTGGCTCACGGATATATGAAAAAGACAAAAGTATTCAATTTCAAACTCCTCGATCTGAATTTTGTAGCATTATAGCCCCAGAAGCTAGCCTGAAATTTTGAGCGCATTTGGTTAATGTTTAGTTGTTCCACTTTTGACCTGAAGTTATAAAGAAATTTCAATAAATTTAATTTATTTATTTTCAACTTTTTAACCCTTCATCGAGAAAGTTTTCCTATGCCCTAGGAATTTTTATAGGTTTTGATCCGGGAAACAACTTTGTAGAACATCACAAAGCGCTAGGAATTAATCCCGGAAAGATACATGCAAATTTTTAGAGCACGTTAATTTTTTTCCGTACTCCAAAAAATATCGTGAATCTTTTCTGGATCAATTCCTAGCGCTTTGCGATGTTTTACAAAGTTGTTCCCCTGATCAAAACCTATAAGAAACCTGAGAATAGGAAAATTTGATTGGGTTTTGGGAAACTTTCTCTAAGAAGAGGTTAAAAGTGAAAATTCCCCATAGTGAATTTTTAGAAGTTCCATACTAACTTCAGGTCAATGGTGGAAGTACTAAACCTTAACGAAATGCGCTCAAAATTTCAGGCTATGTTCTGTGGAAATATTGCCACAAAATTCCGGTCGAGGCGTTCGAAATTGAACGATTTTGTCTTTTTAATATATCCGTGAGCCACGCTATCCTACATACTATCTGATTGCTTCCTTAAAAAATATGTTAAGGGGTTACATACATGTAGAAAATCTCCAAATTTCATAATTCAGAAAATTTAATAAATCCACTTAAAAGATGATTTTCAATCACTCCTGAAAGTTTCATGAAGATATTTCATGATTAAACTAAGTAAGAGACGATTTACGTTCAAAATATTGCCATGCGCAAAGCGAACTGTCGAACTTTGTGAGCGTTTTTCTCTGAACACCGAGTTGATTTACGGGTGCCACGATATCTCAAGATTGGATGGACCAAATTGGCTGAAATTTGAGATGAAGACTTGCAAGATACATCCTGTATGCATGACATGTTTTTTAAAAAATACAAAAATAAAAAACTTGCTATTTTTTATATGAAAAACATAAAAATATTTTTATCTTTTTTTTTCAAACAAACTTTTTGAAAATCGGGCTTCGTCATGCACACAGGACCGGTTTAACGAGGCTTCACCAACATTTTGAGCCGATTTGGTCAAAGTAGCGTGGAGATATCGTGGCACCCGTTTTTTGAAACTGCTAACTTAAAATGGCTATATCTCGGCAATGATAAAACCAAATATCTTCAAATTTATTTTGATAATAGTTAAAAATATATATTTTAAGGCCCTTAAAACAGTTTTAAAAAAAGTTTAAGTGTGTGCCCAAACCAACCTCTTATATTTTTGCCGATTTACATGTATGTAACCCCTTAAGTTGATTGTAGACAAGCTACAACATTTTATGTTCCTTGAGTCAAAGTTGTCAGTGTTAGTCAACTTTGGTGGAACCAACATTATTTACTTGCAATCTTTCAAACCAGGACTTTTCTTTGAATGATTTTTTTCTCAGAAATTAAATGCAACTAACAAAGTTTTTCAATCAAGTTGGACGTGCTAAATAACCCTACAAAAAATCAAAATGAAGTGCGAAAATATAGCTAAATAGCTGTCTCGTTTCGCCTCATGTGACACAAATGATCACAGATAACAGTACTTAATTGTATTTTGAAAAAAATAATAATAATAAAAAAGCAGAACAATGGTCTGAGTTGGGTTATTGATAATTTTTATAAACAGCAATTCCATTTGAAAAGAGCCTAAACCGAAAACAAAGTTCTCCGATCGGGCTCAAGATTTTTCTGTGGGTTTCTTAGCCAAAATAATTAGAACCGTTTTTTTTATTGTTGCAGTTAGGGTAACCTACACCTGATAGGGTGGTCCCAAAACGGCCATTTTCGTAAATTTTCGCAAAAACAAAAGTTTGCCTTTCAAGGAAAAATAAATTGAGATCCGATAAAATCAGCCAAACATTTCAAAAAGTTGTATGGACACTTTAAATGGCGTTTTGACAGTGTCTGGACCAAAGAGCCTGTTGCGTATTTTAATTACGAAAATTTTGGTACCCAAACATGTATAGGTCATCGCTGAAATTTTGAAGTTATCGCAGTTTTAGTGAAAAAAGTTGATTTTTTGCCGATTTCGTCATATTCCTGTTTTTGCGCGTGCCGCGTCGAAATCTCAGTTTTTATTTTCAAAAAATCATATCTCGGAATCCTGTTGATGAACTCCTCCCATTTTTAAGTATGTTACGTAAAAATGTCCGGGGAATCCGATAAAAATATTTCCAGACATAGGCTCTTTGGTCCAGACACCGTCAAAACGGCATTTTAAAACTTCATACGCACTTTTCATATGTTAGGCTAGATTCTTGAAACTTCTTATTATTTTTCTTTGAAAGACCAACTTATCACCTTTCATTTGCGTATAAGACAATTGAAATCGGTTGAAATGGCGAGGAGTTATGTTTTTTTGAAAAAAGTGTTTTTTGCGAAAATCGACGAAAATGGCCATTTTTCAGACCACCCTAAGACAAAAAATACGGGTCGAATTATTTCGGCCAGGGAACCCCCAGAATAATTTTGAGCCCGATCCGAGCACTTTTGTTTTTTTTTCATGCTGTTTTTGTGGGGAATTGCTGTATATATATTAGGGTGGCTCGACATGATCGATTTTACAGAACAGGCATTTTCCGGTCCCATTTGGGCCCCCAAACAACCCCCCAAAATTTGGGAGCGATTGGATTTGACCCGGCTTTCCGCAAAGCGATTCAAATTTGTATGGAAATTTTTATGGGAAAACCCTCTTTTTTACATTTTGATTTTTATAATTTTCATTTTTCACTCAATTTAAAAACTAACACCGTAGAAGTATAGTCCTGAATGTCCTCTAAAACTTTCCCGAAGAAAGTATGGTCCTATCTTGTTTATAAAAAAAGATACAGAGTTTTTAAAAGAGGCATTTCAAAATAAGTGCTGAAAATAATATTTCTTGCCAACACTGCCAGTACTTCGGTAGATATTTCGAAATCTTATTTTTAAACGTAATAAGGAAGCAACCTAGCAAAATGGTGTCTTAGGAAAAGTTGTTGTATATGAATGTGGCTTTTATTTAAAATTATTGACATGCAGGGTGACACACCTACAGGGTGTGAACCAAGCCTTAACTTCTACTGGTGACCTTTTAAAGCCTTGGTGTCTTAGGAAAAGTTGTTAAGCTACTTATTCCAAGAAATTTTGACATGGTTGGAAGACAGGGTGGCACATCTACAAGGTGTCAACCCATTGCTAGCTTCTATTTAAGACCGTTTTGATCACTGTAAAGTGGGCGATAAAGAGTACAAATCCCAAATTACACCTGCCACGCAAAAGGAGGCTGAACAAAAATTCGTAAAAAGTCAGTTTTTCACATAAAATTTCCATACAAATTTGAATCGCTTTGCGGAAAGCCGGGTCAAACCCAATCGCTCCCAAATTTCAGGGGGTTGTTTGGGGACCCAAAAGGAACCGGAAAATGCCTGTTCTGATTGAATAAGTCCATTTTGAAATTTTCCCATACAACTTCAAGCCACCCTAATATATATACAATTTCTATCATTATAAATATAATTATAGACATGATAGAAATTGTAGGAATCAAGTTGACTGAATGTATACGAGTAATTCCACCTCAAACGTACATAGAACTCGAAACCAACCATTTCTGATCAAGCTCAAATTTGGTGGAACTGTTGATATCATTAAAAAGATAAGAATCTCTACTTTCGACCAAATAGGACCACCCCTTCTTTTCTGACACCAACACAAGCTTCGCTCTATTGCAAAACCTCAATTTTCAAACTTTTTCACTTATTTTTTAACAACTGAAATTGTAGTAACCGGTTCAGTAATTCAGATTTTACTGAATTCTCAGTTAATTGATATTTGTCACTTTGAAGAGGAAAAAAACGGGTCGTAATGGCCAATTCTCTCGCGTCGTTTGACATATAAAAGTTGGAACTGTACTACAAATTTAGGGATTATAACCGCGAATAATGTTTCCGTACAGGGCTGTACGGACAATTTTTTTATATACTGTAGTTATTTTGCTGAAAAGGCAATCCAAAATTTGCCCTCTTACGTTTGTTTGACAAATAAATTAAATAGATATCTCTGAAACCGCGAACTGTACAAAGTCGAGCCAGAACTCATTTTAAAGAAAATTGGACGAACACTGAAAGTCAAAAAGTATAAGTAAATCTTTCCCAGTTCCTGAGGGGAACACCCTTGAAGAGTATCGGGGCCGGCATTTACAAAGCGGATTCAGTGGCAATTTCATTCTCAACTTAATGTTAACATGTAAAGGTTAATGTTAACATTCCATAGGTCGCCTCCCTAAGGTGTTGTGATAAGGTCCAGTTTGTGACGATACACTACCTTCCCTTTACTAAGCAATCGAATCCAGAAGGGAAAAGATCACCAGTTGTGTTGGTCCGAGCCGGGATTTGAACCCCGATCTGCCGCTTACTAGGCGGGAGCGTTACCACTAGGCTACGTGGCTCGGTCTAAAAAAGTATCCCTTTTCAAATTCACCCGTCGTCACCCTTTTAAAAGGGTATCGAAAGTGTACTAATTTTGACATACCCTTTTGAAAGGGTGACGCCGGGTGAACTTGAAAAAAGGATAAAAAGTATCCTTTTGAGAGATACTTCTGATTTTGAGTGTAGAATCGCTTCACTCAGTCCGTTTTCCAAATCAAAATAGTTTTTAGTGTTTATTGCGCAAATGAAAATTTTGGCTTAATTTGCATTTGAAAATTACCCTCTCCGATTCTGCTCAAATTTGGCAGGGCTGTTGATACTATCAAAACATGCAAGAATCCCGGATTTCGTCCAAGTCCAGCCTGATGGCAAGATTGTCAAATTGTATGTATGGGCCGCGATACTCACATTGGTTGGACCGTGGACCTCGCTATTTGGTCGCTTTACCCCTCTGACGCTAAATATAGGGTAAAAGAGCCAGCAAATGTGCAATTGAAAAAAAGTTTTTTTTTGTGAAACAATATTTCAAATTGTGTTTTTGATGAATAATTTTGAATATGTTTTGTCGAAAAATAAATAACTAGAAAAAATAAAATATTATCCAGCCTTTTGAGGACGAAATCAATCGTTCACATTTTTTAATGCTAACTTTATAAACATATTTTAGTGTTAACACTACTACTTTATAAACACAATTTGAAATATTTTTTCAAAAAAAAAACTTTTTTTCAATTGTTGTTCAATTGTGTCCGATTCCGGATTTCTTTGTAGATTCTGAAAATAGACATTTGTCCGGTTCTTTTGAGGGGTGAACGAATTTATTTGGTCAAAAGAGGCCAAAGATACAGCATTTTTAAGGTTTTTTCGGTATCTCGCATCAGACGTTCGGACTGTAAGGGTTAAATGAGATTAAATGTCAATATTCCAAGAAGATAATGTACAGCTTGTGACGATAAACTACCTTTCCTTTACTTAAAAATCGTATCCAGAAGGAAAACGATCACCAGCTATGTTGGTCCGCACCGGGTTCTGAAATCCCATTTGCGAGGCGGAAGCCTTACCGCATGGCTCGGTCTTAACAAAAAAATTAACTAGACAATAAATAACAATTTCAAATTACAAACCTAAATATTAAATAAACTTATTTTCAAATTTACTTATAAATGGCCTGTATACCCTATTTTGTGCAACCAGTTTATGGAGCATTCACCCTATATGGACTGTCAAAAGTGAGGTTCACTTTTTGACAAGCTTGCCACCAGTCTGTCCAAGTCGGACCACCTTCTCAATTTTGGTACCTCCCCAAAAATCGTTTTTTAAAGCTTTTTGAGCGAAACCCCTATTTTCAGACGGCGATAGCTCAGAAACCACAGTATCTCAAAACAGTCCTATTATTTTTTCAAATTTGACTATCACTATCGTATTCTCCGGCCAATTTTACATAAGAATATTGACAGAAATGAATATGTTTCGTTCCAGAGATATCGAATTTTAATGTGTTAAGTTTTTGAGATTACCTAAATCAGCTTCATTCGCCGCATCTGCTGCTGGAAGAATGGATTTGTGGATGGAATGGAAAGGAATAGGGACGTGGCGTTACATCGTGCTGCCATCTGTTTTTTTAGAGCAAGAGTGGAAATGTGCTGAGTCATCTCGCCCAGCAAAATGAAGTCGATAAAGTAGTCGGTTTCGATGGAGAAAAAGTGGAAAACGTGGTCTAAAAATAGCGATGCCATCCCCTTATTGTTACCGCTGCTTTGTATCTTAAGTTGATCGCATTTCTTTCTTGGGTACACTCTGTTTTTGAGACAAATACTACATTGAGATTATACAACTTATTTGTGCACATTTGTTGTTGGTGCTTGAATTCTAGTTCCTTGGCAATTTTCACGTGATGCTCACCGTTTCAGAGTACCCCCGAGGCCATCACTAGGGTCTTTGCTATGGACGGTAGAGAAATAGTTCAATTCTCCAAAAAACCTAAATTCAGCATGATGCTTAAAAAGATTGATGATATAAAAACGATTTTTATACTGTAAGCCAGCTTCATCTGATTAAAATATGATTTTGTTCAAGCCTTGTACATTTAATTTCAAAAACAAAACATAATATTTCTGATACGTGTGGACAGCAGCCGTATTGTTTTCCAAAAATTCGAAATGATTGAAAAACAAAAAAAAATAGTTCAAAGGGTTCTAAATTATTTCAACTAAATTTTGGGAATTTGCCGCTTCGCAACAAATAAAGTTTTGTAATTTTTTACAATTATCAGTTTTCAAAAATTCCCTTCCTACTCCTTGTTCTTGTTTTTCGCGAGAATAAAACCTATCGACAAATTTTATTAATTTTAGTTCATAACTTTTTGTTATGTGCATCATTTGTGATCAATTGCAATTCCCTGCTAGATCCGCCGAAAACAAATTCTGCCCTGTACTGGGTATCGTTCTTGCCCTATCTTGTAGGCTCTCGCAGAAATTCACCGCACACATTTTTTAATCGAACATATTCTAAATCAGGAAGGTGAAACACAAGTTTCTACGTATAAATCTTCCATGGGTGTTCTCGATTTATAATATTTTGCTTCCGCCATAGCATGCACCGTAAAGGTACTAATATTTTATTTTGTTAAACAAATATACATTCACGATTATACCCCGACTCTCCCGTCAAAGTCGTCCCGGCCCTTTGTACGGTTCCAGAGAAAGGGTCTTCCAAACGCCAAACGCAGGCAAGTACAATCCCGCTTTTCACAAACGTGACGTCTTCGACCCTGATGCCTGCCTGCATTCTAGCGACGATCGGACGACGCCTGTACATCGCAACCTACCGAGCTGCAGCTACCGCAGCCCGTCACCAGTAGGTGGCCGTCACAGTCACAGTCGCGCCACCGCTCCACAGTGGTTCAAAAGGCTGTTTTGACGAACTTAATTGATTAGAGCAAAAAGTAAGCATTTTTGTGCATCGACATGTTCTACAACTTTGTTCAGCGTTGTCATGGCCTACTTTTGATGAAATTTGTTTTTCAAAATACTCATCACAGTAGGCTATGGAATTTCTAACTTTTGACTGTTAAGAGATAGAGCTTTGGTGTCTTCGGGAAAGTTGTAGGGCTGAAAATTTCCACAAACTTTGTCGAAGACGCCAAAGCTCTATCTTTGCGTTGAATACCAGTTTTGGAACCTTTTTCATAAATCCCTGCCGAAAACCAGTTTTTTTACTAAAACTATGTTGAACTTTGATTTTTGACGATTACAGTTGACGATTAGAGTTGTCAGTAATATCAAAACAAACAACTTTGTCGAAGACGCCAAATTGATAGGAGCTATATGTGATGAGTTATAGCAAGATTTCGTGATAATTTAGCTAGTTTTCGAGATCGGTATACAAAGCCTCGGGCAAATTTGGGCAAAAACCCATACAATAGGCTTAAAGTATGACTATTCCACTACAAAATGTCAGGTGAATCATTCGTCCGAAGGTTTACGGTCATAGATTTCTGAGCATTTTAATTTATTTTATTTTTGATGACTATTTAAATGCTTTTAGGACACTTTTAAAGCACATAAGCCATTTTTGCGATTTATTCGGACACACGGCGTGTAGGCCAGACTCTTGTGAAAATTTTGATGTATTGGAAGTCTATCTTTGGAACTTATTGGCTAATAAATAATATGAATGTTTGAAATAATTTACTGTCTTTGCAACACCAACGTTATTACGTTGTCTAGATGTCTAGATTCGCCGATTAACTCTTTTGGAAGGAATTTTTTTTTCAAAGATGTTCACAAAAATACACTGGATAACCTCAAAAATAGACTTCCAATACATCAACATTTTCACAAGAGTCTGGCCTACACGCCTCGTGTGTCCGAATAAATCGCAAAAATGGCTTATGTGCCTTAAAAGTGTCCTAAACGCATATAAATAGTCATCGAAAATAAAATAAATTGAAATGCTCAGAAATCTATGACCGTAAACCTTCGGACGAATGATTCACCTGACATTTTGTAGTGGAATAGTCATACTTTAAGCCTATTGTATGGGTTTTTGCCCAAATTTGCCCGAGGCTTTGTATACCGATCTCGAAAACTAGCTAAATTATCACGAAATCTTGCTATAACTCATCACATATAGCTCCTATCAATTTGGCGTCTTCGACAAAGTTGTTTGTTTTGATATTACTGACAACCAGGGCTGCGGAGTCGGGTCATATTTCAAACGACTCCGACTCCGACTCCGACTCCGGCATTCTCAGATTAGCCGACTCCGACTCCGACTCCGGCTCCGGCTTTCAACAAATGATTGGCTCCGACTCCGACTCCGACTCCGGCCTACCAACTCTAGCCGACTCCGACTCCGACTCCGACTCCAGCTTTCAACAAATGGTTGGCTCCGACTCCAACTCCGCCTCCACATATTTTTAAATGTTTCAAAAGTTAGATAACTATTATTAGTTAATTATTTTTAATTCATTGATAAATAGGATTATTTAAATACTCTTTAAGCGTCATGTTTTTTTCAAGAAAAATAAGTAAAGTAAAAGTAAAGTAAAGTAAATAAACGGAAAAAAGTTTCTAGGTTACAAGTTTTATACGTTATGGAAACAGAAATCAAAAAATATCTTCAGTTTTAGAGGCATTTTGAGAAGAACAGTTTTGTAAGTAAATTTTGATTTATTTGCTTAAACTCAAATTTGAAAATATTTTTTCAAAGCTAATAAATTTAAATATTAAATTGTTATTTTGAATGAATAATTAAAAGAAACCTGGTCTTAACGATCTATCGAACATTAAAATTCAATTTGCTTACTTTCAGGCTGACATTTGTAAGAAGCACAGTGAAAGAGATTATAATTGTAAATCAATGTATCTAAACAATTTCTTCCTGGAAAGGACGCTTAAGATGTCTTTTTCAAATATCTGTGACATGGAAAATATTTTACCCTGGAAATTTTTAATTTATTTTAATTTTAAAATTTTATATACTTTAAAAAGGAGGCGCACGATACTTCGTGAATCTTCACCTAAAACGAAACTTTCTGAATAATCTTGCGCCTCCATCTAAATATATGAAAAAACTTAAAATATAATAAAAAACAAATATCCACAAGTAAAATATTTTCTAGGTCACAAGTATTTCATTTTTTTAAGGTAAATTGATATGCAATGATAATCACCTTCCGTCATATTGGCGTGGGACATACAGTATGAGAAAATTCGTACCAGTTGATAATTTTGATTTTGTTTTTTTTTAATAATATTTCAAAAATAAATTAAAATCCTATATTTTGTTCTATACATTTTTTTATTACTTCATTTTTGTACTGAATTCTTGAGATTTGTTCAACGATAATTTGCAACGATATCAAAATAGTTTTGCCAAAATCAACATCATCATCAACATCAACAATCAATGATTATTTCAAAATTTGTTGCAACTTCTTTTGATGTTTTTTGTAAGTTTCAATTATTTTAAATGCAACACTTTGATTTTCTTGTACTCAGTTATAAACAAAATGCGCATGTTGAGTTCCAAGTAAGAGATTGTTATTATCGTTGCTATCGGGGTAAAAGATGACTGTGTGTGTACTTTTTTCAGAAAGAACTGGATGAAATCTGGTCAAATTTGAATTGAAAGGGCAAATAAATATAGGCAAAAGGAAGCAGTAAAGAATCAATTAGATATGACTGACTACATAATCTATTTTTTTTATTTTGATACTACATACTTGGGTAAGAGGTTATCATTTAGTGATTAAAGGGTAATAACACAATTAGAGCTTTCCAATCACAATAAAAAGCTTCAAAAACATAATGGCATCTGATAAATCAATATTTTATAGGATGTTTTATAAATTAAGCTGTTATAAAGGAAATACTGAACAATAAAAAAAAAACATATTTTTTGTTGAATTTAAGATAACTCCGACTCCGACTCCGACTCCGGGTTATCAGAAATCTTCGGCTCCGACTCCGACTCCGACTCCAGCGCTTAAAATTTAGCCGACTCCGGCTCCGACTCCGACTCCAGCTGCTTGAGTTTTGACGACTCCGACTCCGACTCCGACTCCAGGTCCCCAAAAAGAGCCGACTCCACCGACTCCGGCTCCGACTCCGACTCCGACTCCACAGCCCTGCTGACAACTCTTCTGAACATTGTAATCGTCAAAAATCAAAGTTCAACATAGTTTTAGTAAAAAAAACTGGTTTTCGGCAGGGATTTATGAAAAAGGTTCCAAAACTGGTATTCAACCCAAAGATAGAGCTTTGGCGTCTTCGACAAAGTTTGTGGAAATTTTCAGCCTTACAACTTTGCCGAAGACACCAAAGCTCTATCTCTTAACAGTCAAAAGTTAGAAATTCTATAGCCTACTGTGATGAGTATTTTGAAAACAAATTTCATCAAAAGTAGGCCATGACAACGCTGAACAAAGTTGTAGAACATGTCAAAGCACGAAAATGCTTACTTTTTGCTCTAATCAATTAAGTTCGTCAAAACAGCCTTTTGAACCAATGTGCATCAGTTTTATTTTTGCGTGAACTGGGTTCAATTCCCGCTTTTTTTGTGGAAAACTGCAGCCTGTAATGAAGCCAAATTTTTCAAAACATATGCCTATAGCACAGAGGACATTATCAAAAGTTCTCTGGTAAATTGAATGACTTTTCTCGCAAGCAAAAAGCTGCTTTCCGGAAGTCTGATACACTTTGCGAAATTTTGCAAACCGTGGACCAAGCACTCCTCGGGTAAACAGTTCCCGTACTTGTCCCTAATAACCTCAAGCTTTTCGTAATTGATTGCATTGCACTTACTGGCTGGCCGCAATTTGCTGATTGAATCGTAAATAATTTCCGTCCAACGAAATGACAACGGGTTTTTGAACCAGAACTATGAACCAGAATCTCTAAACAGCAGAAAGAAAGTCTTCATTAATGTTCGATGCATCAACCACATCGATTAAAAGTTTCAAAACAAACACTCATTTCAGAATACATCAGTTGGCGGCGCGCATCCTGGAGATCGACGAGAAAAATGCAAGAATAGCATCAAAGTGTCACACTCACACATGAAACGCAACAGGAGAAAAAAAAAAAAACAAAGGAGGCCCACCACACCAAGTGTGTGGAGCAGCTGTTCTTTTTTTTCCCCAGCCTTGACGTCGATAAACGTCCCGCCCGTGTGGATCAATCGGACCGCGCACTGGACTCACAATCCAGAGGTCGCCGGTTCGAATCCCGCGGCGGGCGCTCTAAAATTCTTTGTGTAAATATGGGTATTCGGCGCCGTCGCTCCGTGCCATACTCTCGTACACTTAGGAGCCCAGGGCGGCGAAGTGCTTGTAGATAAAAAGGAAGACACTAGTGGTTGGTACTAGCAATGGTGGCCGACAGCTATAAAGTCAACTACGTTTTTTTTGACGTCGATAAAGCAGTTTATTTTTGTTCGAGCTTTCGGTGAATTATTAAATCAGCATCACTGTGCGCCACTTGAAATATTTCTCAAGGGAAAAGTGCTGATTAAATGTTTTGAAGCATTATTTGCTGGTATTAGATGCCAATATAATGCTGATTTAATGCCGCTATTTAGTGCCTCGCGGTTACTTGGGGAGTCCTCGTCGAGGCACGCCGCTTGTTCAAGCCACGCCGGATTGTTCAAGACGCTTGGAAGGCAGTCGAGACGGTCTGGGTGTCTCTGAAGCTGTCTGATCGTGTCCTTTTCTTCAGTGTGGTATACTTCCCCCCGGATCGCACGACGAGAAACTGCATAAGATCCATATCGATTCGGTATTATCTATTGCAGAACGCACGCGCCCGATCGATGACAACGTTGTCGTAGGGGACTTCAACTTGCCGAAACTGACCTGGACACCTTCCCGAAACGGTTTCTTGTACCCGGATCCTGATCGCTCACAATTCCATACCTGTGCGCGTAACCTTCTGGCCGGATATAACCTGGCCACTCTGCAGCAGATCAACCATTTCGAGAACGAAGATGGTCGCCGTTCCAGCCCTCATGTTTACAGCGATAATGCACCCTTTGTACGACAACAAAGAGTTTAAAATGGAATTTTAAATCAATTTTTAAAAATAAACCTCGCGGTCCTTCTTGACAGAAAAGGTCCTACTTGACAGCTCTTTCCTAGGGGACCATAGTTGATCCATCGAAAAAATGTTTTGCATTTAAATAAAAAAAAAGTGATGAGAAATAAACATACAAAACAATTATACTCCAGTTTCCAAAAGTGTTGTACATTAAATTTTTGCCTAATGAGTATATGTGATGATATCTTATTTCAATAATTTCAACAAATTGAGCTTAAGACCAACCTTTCAAGATGTGTGGTTCCTGAGCTATCGCCGTTTAAAAATAGCGGTTTCGCTCAAAAATCGCCAAAAAGTTGATTTTTGGGGAGGTACCAAAATTAAGAGGGTTGTCCGATTAGGACGAAATTCGGGATTCTTGCATGTTTTGATAGTCAACAGCCCTGCCAAATTTGAGCAGGATCGGAGAGTGTAATTTTCAAATTTGTGTTTTTTCTTGCGCACTTCAGGTGGAATGACCCATATTTTTAATAAACCTTTGACCTCTGCTTCGTGTTCCTAAGACAATTTTATGTCAGTTCTCCAATTGGGTTCAATGTGTATTTTTAGTTCACGAGGTATTGAATTTTGAATAAAAGTAGATATTAACAACACTACTAACAAAGTAGTAAACAAGCTGCGTGTAAATGGCCTGGGTGCAAAATAAGGAAATTTTATATACACAGCAAAAAATCCTATGGTAAAATTACATGCAAAAGCATGCACATCACCTTCGTCAAAATAAACACTTAATATTACACACTGCATGTACAATTTTTGCAAAAACAAAAAAAAAAGTTGCAGCCGACGGGATTCAAACCCAGCACCAACAGTACGGACTGGCGCCTTAGCACACTCGGCCATCAGACCGATGAAGGATAAACGCATATATGAGCTGATTGTACATTGTATTGTACAAAATTGTACAAAATTATCATGTCAGCTATAACATCCTCATTAGATAATTGGAACAGAAAGGGCGCCGAATTATAAAATAGAATTACAAATAACTAGATAATTTGGTTTAAAATATAAAAAATATATTTAAGGGCGCCAAAGACAATTGTATGAATATTTCTACTGAAGTGTTTTTAAAAATTCATAGGTACTTAATGCTAAATTTATTTTTTCATCAAGTGGCAGAAAATTCTAGATGAGCTTCTCAAAATAAATTCACATTAAAGTTTGGTCCGTTGTATAATGAATGTTATTTTCACGTTAACTTGGCTGTGAATCCCAATCAGCCAAAATGAGAAACAATTGGGTCCTAAAATGAAGCTTAGATTGCTGATATTATTGTTTACAGCGATAAAGCTTATTTTTCTGAGTACAATGACCCTTTGTACGACCACAAAGAGTTTAAAATGGATTTTTAAATCAATTTTGAAAAATTAACCTCGCGGTCCTTTTTGACAGAAAAGCTCCTACTTGACAGCTCGTTCCAAGGGGACCATAGTTGATCCATCGAAAAAATGTTGTCTTGAGAAAAAAAAAATTGCATCAAAATGAAAAAAACTGATCAGAAATGGTTTTTGATCGTGTTTTTTACCGTTGTACATAAAAATTGACATAGGGCTTTAGTACCCAATTATGGTCATATTTTGAGCTTCTTTGAAATATGAATTATTTTAGCATTAAAACATATACCTTTCTTTTGAAATTTTTACATTCTCGAGTTAGGCCGTAAACATAAACTTTGAAAAATATTTGCAACTGCCTTAAAAAATGGCATTTGAAATATTTTCAGCTGAAAAAGAGTTGAACATGCCTCCGGCTGA
Organism: Culex pipiens pallens; assembly: GCF_016801865.2. Lineage (NCBI taxonomy): Eukaryota > Metazoa > Arthropoda > Insecta > Diptera > Culicidae > Culex > Culex pipiens. Next base: position 68,292,685 of record NC_068937.1, read on the forward strand.
AAAACTCTATAATAAAGAATAAAAAAATATATATTTCAGCTCGGTTTCCCCTTTAATTATCAACTTTGTGCATTGAAACTTGCATACTCTTTTTCAAAATACTAGAGATTTGGAATTGGAAGACTGCTGTAAATTTTCACCAATAAGACCAACATTATTTGTTCAAGAAAATTATGTTTTTCAGAGCACATAACTTTTTCAGTTCTTAAAATAAAAATCGATGCAAAACATAATTAAAAAAACAAATTATGAAATATATTCTCAAATATCGTATGGGCAAATCACTCAAAATGAATAAAAATTTCTTATATTTATATTTTTTTAACTTTTTTTTCTAACAAAAATTTTTTTTCAACACTTAGAAATTTTGGAAACATATGATTGCAAAACAACTGGACAGTTAAAAAAAAACCATCCACATTAACGACTCCCGGGTCTTTTGTGGTCTCTATTGCAAGTTTCTGCTCGAACCTAGAAGTCCGTAGGCTTGAATGGGGAGAGCACCCAAACCTCTTTCTACTCCAAGGACCCCTCCACCCCAGTGTTTGAACTGACGACCTTCGGATTGCGAGTCCAACCGCCACCAGCGATTCCACCGGAGTAGGCTTGGTTTGGTGTGTTGTTTGTACTTATGGCATGGAGACGACTCCTAGACCTGGAATGACTTAACGGCCTAACAACCAAGGCCGGGACTTACTTCCTCATCCGATGGAAGGTTGGAGCAGATGAGAATCGAACCCAGAATCATCCGCTTACAAAGCGGACAGCGTAACCATTTGGCCACGCACTGCCACCCTGGACAGTTGTATACTGCAAAACACTTGTTTCACTCAAATGTTAAAACCGTGGCCTGTAATTTCTATTTTTGAACTTTTTTTTGTCAGAGTCGAGGGACATAAACTTAAAAAAATATTTGCAAAGGCCTAAATTGATTTTGACGAAATTTTGTTCTGCCGCTGCATGTAGAAAAATTATACTTCGATGCCGGTGTGCTCTTTTGAAATAAGCTTGCTGCACCCAAAGGAAAAATATATCTCAAAATCTGCAACAGTGGATTTGCTGCAGAAAATGTTATTGACCCTTGCACTGTAACTTGGATTTTGCCCGCAGTTTTTTCTCGCACTTTTGACAACAAGAATTCAAAAAACTAGGCAACCAGTAGTTGTTTGTTTACACTGCCAGTCGCAGTTTCCACCAAACTGGACATTCGCACTTTAAAATTGCGATTGACAGCTGAAAGCACTTTGATCTTTTTTTAGGAAATTTAAATTTTCCCAAGGCAGTTTGACAAGTCGCAATAGTGCGATCGATAGCAATAATTTAGTGCGAAGTCCAAGTTAGTGGGAATTGCGCAATATATTTTATAACATTTTTTGTAGCAAGCCCCTAGATCATTTTTGCCCGCGTGTAAACATTCCAGCGATCCGCAGTTCTCACCAACACATATAACGCTGGCTCGTCCCCGAGCAACACTCCCAAGAGAAGCATATGTTGGTGCTCTTTCACTCACTTTTCATCAAGCGTCCATGGCGCGGTGGTAGCGTGTCGGATCAATAACCAAGAAGTTAGTGGTTCAATCCTCGTTCTGTTATGAGTTTTTTTTTTGTGAAATACAACCAAAAAGCCGTCGGTAATATCGATAATTGTCGGTAACGGGCAAAAATGTCATACCCCTATATCGCAAAAAATGCATGAGGACAGTTTTCATGCAGATTCTGATATACTTTCATGCCGCCATGCATCATAATCATGCGACCGCCGGTTGGGTGTGGGATTCCTATCTAGATAGAACAAAAGAGCACACGGGCATCGAATTATATTTTTTTCAATTTTGAAGAAGGATTTTTTTTCTTTTTTCGTTGTAATTAACGAAATGAAATCCAAAGCCAAATCAGCTAATTATTGTACGAATCCGGGAAAGTTCTTTGCTTATACAATCAAATTTATACTACACCCAACCGGCGGTCGCATGATTATGATGCATGGCGGCATGAAAGTATATCAGAATCTGCATGAAAACTGTCCTCATGCATTTTTTGCGATATAGGGGTATGACATTTTTCCCCGTTACCGACAATTATCGATATTACCGACGGCTTTTTGGTTGTATTTCACAAAAAAAACTCTTAACAGAACGAGGATTGAACCACTAACTTCTTGGTTATTGATCCGACACGCTACCACCGCGCCATGGACGCTTGATGAAAAGTGAGTGAAAGAGCACCAACATATGCTTCTCTTGGGAGTGTTGCTCGGGGACGAGCCAGCGTTATATGTGTTGGTGAGAACTGCAGATCGCTGGAATGTTTACACGCGGGCAAAAATGATCTAGGGGCTTGCTACAAAAAATGTTATAAAATGTAACATTTTCTGCAGCAAATCCACTGTTGCAGATAATGAGATATATTTTTCCTTTGGGTGTAGATCAGATCAAATTTTGCAGGCTTAAAAATATAAAAATAGCTAACAAGTTATAGCAAAATTTATCATGATTGAAAATTTAATTCTGTACATTTATTAAAAAATAAATGAAAAAAAACAAAAACCTGCTATCACTATCGTTTTTATGAAATCTGAGAAAATATTCAGCTAACTTAACTCCTATAATATATTTTCAATTCAACCTATCTCATATTGTTTTTTTTTTTTTTTTTTTTTTTTTTTTTTTTTTTTTTTTTTTTTTTACAAGGTCGGAATCTGCTATCAGACACCTGAGAATTCATTTCTCAGGTAGTGTGGGGTTGGGAAAACCAAAAGAGTTTTCCCGACCCACTAAACCAGTCCTTGAACGCCGTGCCCTTTTCCCCCCGGGACCACCTTTCGGTATAACTTCGGGGGGAGGCGTTGCATTTTCTGCACTAGTCTACTTACAGGATCCATGCCGGGTGCTAGAACCATTTCCTGTTCTACATACATATGAGTCCATGCGAGGGTTTAACCGCGCCCAAGAATCGCGTTGCTTTTGATCGGTTAGTCATATGCAGCCCTCTCCTTGGACCATCGAGACGTGTACCGATTTGGTAGAGCCAACCGTCATAACGTGCTCTCCTTCACAGCCACACTCGTGGGTTCTCAACTCCTGTGACCATCGAGACGTGTACCGATTTGGTAGAGCCGACCATCATAACGTGCTCTCCTTCACAGCCACACTCGTGGGTTTTCGACTAGGCTTCTAGTCGTTCCTCCTCTGGTCGTCTCTCCATTTCCGCTGGAGAGCCGAAGTGATCTGCGTCACCGCTCCGACGACCGCATTCCACTTGGCGATGTCGCTGCACATTCTTCGCACCACATTATCCGGGCTGGTGTCTGCTCCGATAATGGCCAGCATTTCGCTTCGCGCTGCCTCGAAGCGAGGGCAGCTGAACACCACGTGCTCCGGTGTTTCCTCGCAATCGACGCAGTCCGGACAGAGCGGAGACTCTGCATGTCCGAACCTGTGCAGGTACTTCCTGAAGCAGCCATGACCCGACAGGAACTGTGTGAGGTGGAAGGTGACCTCTCCATGCCTTCTGCTCACCCACGTGGATACGGACGGGATAAGCCGATGCGTCCATCTGCCTTTCTCCGTGGTGTCCCACTCACGTTGCCACCTTGCCAGCGATTCGGCTTTCGCAGCTTCCCGGATACCTCTCGTGCCTCTCCGGGTGTAGCGCACGGTGTCCTCCTCCAGTGTGATGCCGATAGGGATCATTCCGGCTATAACGCCAACCGCTTCCGACGAAATGGTCCTGTACGCGCTTGCAACCCGCATGGCCATCAGTCTCTGCGTTCTGTCGAGCAGCGCTCGATTTCGCTTCGTCCCCAGCGCCGTCCACCATACCGGTCCGCCGTACCTAAGTATGGACGTCGCGACACTTGCCAAGAGGCGGCGCCTACTGCTCCTGGGTCCAGCGTTGTTCGGCATAATCCTCGACAGTGCCATGATCGCCTTAGCCGCCCTCTCGCAGGCGTAATCGACGTGGCTGTTGAAGTTCAGCCGGTCATCCACCATCACCCCGAGGTACTTGAGCGCTCTCTTCGAGTGCACTACGTGTTCCCCAACTTGTATCTGGGCCTGCTGCACCTTCTTGTGGTTACTAACCAGAACCATCTCCGTCTTTTGGTGAGCGATCCGCAGCTTCACCTCGAGCATCCAGTTCTCGATCATTGCGATTGCCTCCATAGCCAGCACTTCGACCTCCTCGACATTTTCGCCGGTTACCGTCAGCACTATGTCGTCTGCAAAGCCAACAATCTCTACGCCGTTGGGTAGCCCCAGTGTCAACACTCCGTCATACATTCCGTTCCACAGTGCTGAACCCAGAATGGATCCCTGCGGAACTCCCGCGGTAACAACAACGGTTTTTTGTCCATCGGCAGTGTCGTAGACCAGCACGCGGTTCTCGAAGTAGCTCTTTAAGATCATGCACAAATAGTCAGGCACCTTCATTTTGTGCAGCGCTGCTGCTATGGCCGCCCAGCTCGCACTGTTGAACGCGTTCTTGACGTCAATCGTGACTATTGCGCAGCAACGGTTCCCCCTGCGTTTTTTCCTCCGCGCTTCGTCGGCTTTCTCGACCACTTTCCGGATGGCGTCCACCGTGGATCTCCCTTTACGGAAGCCGAACTGCCTCGCTGCTAAGCCATGCTCGCTCTCCGTGTACTTGGTCAGCCGGTTAAGGATGATCCGTTCCAGAAGCTTTCCGAGGGTGTCCAGCAAACATATAGGCCTATACGATGATGGGTCCCCCGGTGGTTTGCCTGGCTTCGGCAGCAACACGAGCTTTTGAACCTTCCACGGGTCGGGGAAGTATCCTTCGTCCAGGCATTTCTGCAGGGCTGTTCGAAACCTATCCGGGAATGCTTGAACCGCCGATTTCAGGGCGAAATTCGGGATTCCATCCGGGCCGGGAGCTTTCTTCACCTTCAATCTCTTCGCTACTGCCACAAGTTCTTCGTTGGTGATCAGATGACCTTCGGCGTTGCTACCCCCTTCGTCGTTGTACGGTGTAGGAGGCCATGTCGTTGGGTCATGTCTTGGGAAGAGCCCTTCCACAATGACCTTCAGCTTGTCGGGACACGTTTCAGCCACCATCGATGGGCCTCTGATCTTCGCCATCGCGACACGATATGCGCTCCCCCAAGGGTTCGCATCAGCGTCTTGGCATAACTCCTTGAAGCAGTTTGTCTTGCTGCATTTGATCGCTTTCTTGAGCGCGGCCTTTGCAGACCGGTACTCCTCTCTGCGCTCCTCTCTAGTTGCTTCGGATCTTGCTCTCTGGACTCGTCTTCTGGCGCTGAGGCAACTTGCCCGAAGGGTACCGAGTTCTTCATTCCACCAGTAAGCTGGACGACGACAGTTCCTTGGCTCCAGTCTCCGCGGCATGGTTGTGTCGCATGCTGTCACCAGTTGTGCTGTTAGCACGTCGGCACTCAAGTCTTGGGGACCATCACACCAATGGAGCGCTTCCACGAAGAGACCCTCGTCGAAGTACTGCAGCTTCCATTTCCTTCCGTAGGACCGGCTGCTCCTATCTGGTACAGGGGCTCGTCTCCCGATGCTGTACCGGATCGCTTGGTGATCGCTATGGGTATAGTCCTCACTCACCCTCCAGTTCATGTCGGCCGCCAGTCGCGGGCTACAGAACGTAACGTCGATAATGGACTCACGACCGTCTTTGCGGAAGGTACTGCTGGTTCCGCGATTCGCCAGCCTAACGTCTAGCTTTGCCAGAGCTTCCATTAGGCTATGCCCCCTAGCATTGGTGAATCTGCTACCCCACTCGACCGACCACGCGTTGAAGTCACCTCCGATAACGATCGGGCTTCGTCCGATCAGTTCATCGGTCAGACTATCCAGCATCTGCTGAAACTGCTCCAAGGTCCATCTTGGGGGAGCATAGCAGCTACAGAAGAAGGTTCCGTTTACTTTGGCGATCACGAATCCTTCAAACGCCCTCGAGACCACTTCCTGTATGGGGTACCGCCCCATCACGTGTATCGCCGCCATTCTTGCTGTATCCGCGGCCCAGTTTCCGTTGTCGTGAGGAACTCGGTACGGTTCTGCAATAATTGCCACGTCACACCCCGTCTCCGCGGTCGACTGCCACAGCAGTTGCTGTGCAGTGTCGCAGTGATTGAGGTTCACCTGGGACACCTCCACTACTTTTTGCCCGAGGCCAGCTTCTTGTACACCGGGCAATTAAAGCCACCCGTCGCATGGCTATTGCCATCGCCTTCTTTACAGAGCACGCACTTCGGCTTAT